>NW_005871226.1:387057-500316 GCF_000147115.1 Myotis lucifugus | reverse complement strand
CATATCTTATAGCTGTTTACATGCCAGACTGCTAATCCAGAAAAACCGAACCCAATTATATCACCCTTGCCTAGCCATGGTGCTTTACCACAGCCCAGTCCACAGTATGCCGTCATTCTTCTTTTTCTTTATTTCTTTCATCTGCAATGGTACCTTAAAGTTACTAGCACTTGCATGTCTGTCCTTGCTACTGAGAAGATGGTTTTGCTGTCTGTTTTTTACTTTAAAGATTTTTTTATTGACTTTTAGACAGAGGGGAAGGGGGGGAAGGGGGGAAAGGAGGGAGGGAGAGGGAGAGGGAGAGGGAGAGGGAGAGGGGGAGGGGGAGGGGGAGGGGGAGGGGGAGGGGGAGGGCAACATTGATCGACCTGCCTCCTGCATGCCCTCTACTGGGGATTAAGCCCGAAACCTTTCAGTGGACAGGACAATACCCAACCAACTGAGCCATACAGGCCAGGACTACCGTCTGTTTTTTTTCTTTATACCCAACTCAGTTCCCTCTACAGCTTATTGTGGGCTGGGGCTGCTTCTCTTCATCTTTGTATTCCCAGCACCTTTCACAATGCCTGCCTATGCTAGGTCTCAGTAAGTATCTGATAAACGAATTTGTTCAATGTCTGTAGAACAACCCAAGGTATCTATATATATAAAAGCCTAATATGCAAAGTGTCCCCTCAGGAGTTCGACTGACCAGAAGTTCGATCACTCGCTATGATGTGCGCTGACCACCAAGGGGCAGCACGGAATGAAGGAAGGCCCCAGCCAGCAGCCAGCAGCTGGGGAAGGGAGGCCCCGGCTGGCAGCCGCTAGGGACCCTATCCGTGCACGAATTTCGTGCACTGGGCCTCTAATAAATACATAAATAAAACAAAATCCTGTTCATTTCTTTAGAGCATTTGGGGAAATATCTTAGATACTTCATTACTGGCAATTTAAAAATCCTTAATAACCCCTACCATCAGCCTGCGGACTGAAGGGTTCAATTCCAGTCAAGGGCACATACCTTGGTTGCAAGCTCCCGGCCCTGGTTGGAGGCATGTGGGAGGCAACCAATCGATGTGTCTCCCTCACATTGGTGCTTCTGTCTCTCCCTCTCCATTCCACTCTCTCTAAAAATCAATGGAAAAAATATCCTCGGGTGAGGATTTAAAAAAATCAATAAAAACACATTTTAAAAAAATCCTCAACCATAAATGTGTTCTATGTTCATTATAAAAGATTTGGGGAAATTAAGTAGAAAAATAAATACCACTGATAGTTAAAGTTTTCGGACTCTCAAAGAAAAAAAGTCAATTTTAGTAAACTTTCTTGCCTTTTATATCTGTGATCATTCACTACCCCCTTTATACATAATAATGAGCTTATTTTAAAACACAGGATTATTGGCCCTGGATGAGGGGCTCAGTTGGTTGGAACGCTGTCCTCTTCACCAAAAAGTTGCAATCTGATTTCCGGTGGGGTGCATACAGGAGGCAACCAATCGATGTTTCTCTCACATTGATGTTTCTCTCCCTAAAAATCAATAAAAAAATAAAAAACATATCCTTGGGTAAAGATTAGTAAAGTGGTGGATCAAATAAATGCCACAGACCAGTGCTTTTATTCGTGGGCCCACTAGGAGCCAGGGGTGGCCTTGGGGTGAGCCCCTCTCTTCAGTTAATCCTAAATAAGGATCATTTACATAGATTCTACTGGTTTTTAGGGCTCTGGAGGATAGAATAAGTTTCTACTTTATTTTATTATTTATTCTCTTTTTTCCCCTCTTTGTCTTTTTTAAAATTGAATTTTATTTTTAAATTGATTTTTAGAGAAAGGGGAAGGGAAAAGGAGAGAGAGAAACATCAATTGGCTGCTTCCTGCACGTCCCCTACTGGGGATCAATCCCACAACCTGGGCATGTGCCCTGACCGGGAATCCAACTGGCAACCTTTCGATGCACAGGAGAATGCCCAGCCAACTGAGCCACACTGCCCAGAGCTAGAATGAATTTTTCTTTTTCTTTCTTTCTTTCTTTTTTTTTTTTTAATATCTTTTTATTGATTTCAGGGAGGCAGGGAGAGGGAGAGAGAGATAGTAACATCAATGATGAGAGAAAATCATTGATCGGCTGCCTCCTGCACGCCCCCTACTGGGGATCGAGCCTGCAACCCTGGCATGTGCCCTTGACTGGAATCGAATCCAGGACCCTTCAGTCCGCAGACCGACGCTCTATCCACTGAGCCAAACTAGCTGGGGCTAGAATGAATTTTTCTACCACAGTTCCCTCCCAACATGCCTTTACACAGTTATTAGGACTGAAGATTGGGGCTTTTGAATTATTAGAACTGCTAAGATCCAAACGGGCTTGAGAGTAACAGAGTATATGAGCTAGAATCACACAATGACAAGAAAAAAATACTGTGGACGCTCGAACAACACAGGTTTGAACTACACAGGTTACTCATATGGGCCTGTTTTTCATTAAATATACAGTCAGTCCTCTGTATTCCCAGGTTTCACATCCGTGAATTCAACCAACCACGGACTGAAAACAGTATTTTTAATCTGTGGTTGGAAATCCATGGCGATTCCTGGAACCAATCCCCTGAACGTAGCAAGAGATGACTGAAGTGCTTGGAGAGTCAAAAGTTATACATGGACTTTCGACTGTGAGGGGGGTCAGGGCCCCAACCCCTGTGTTCAAGGGTCAACTGTACTATGGTCCCACACCTAACAGCTTTAAGATATTTTAGATCTTAGTTTAGGCAAAGAGGCATAACAGAGAAGAAAAGGGGCAGACTGGAAGGAGGTCCCCAGGGATACAGAGTTGGGAAACTATCAAGAAAGTCCCTTCTTAAAACAGGACAGGGAGTTGGTCAACAGTGAAAGCAAATGGGGGACCTGCTGTGGCCAACTAATGGGGACAACTACCCAAGGTGGTTACAGATGGTCAGAACCAAAAAGAGTTACGTTAGCACTGTAGAGTGAGTTTCAAGGTGACACAGCTATTGTAGGGAAGCAGGTATGGTGTGCTGAGAGAAAACAAGCCTGGTAAAATTTTAGGATTTAAAGAATAAAGAGAAGCCACATTAAGACAATTACAGATGTTGAACTGATGGCAGGAACTTATCCTACTCAGCCAGGTGAAGGCTACAGGATTTATTTAATTGAGCCCTCCATGTGGACAGAACAACACAAACAAGGAAGCAGGTGGACTTAAAGCCAGCTACTTGAGAGAAAAGGGGAACAACGGAGGTAAATGGAACTCCAGGGTGCTTCCTGTGGCTGTGAGGTGGGAGACGGCAGAGAGCTGTTACTGAGGTAGCACTAGTTCAAAGGCTGAGTTAAGCTGCTGGAAGGCAAGGTTTTGGGGGAGAAGGTACAGGCTTTGGAATATTTAAAAAGAGAAACTTCAGTGTACAAATCTATTGAAAATGACTCTCCTCTAGGCAAAAGGGCAGGGACTCCCTGCCTTCCTCAGGAGGTATGACATGGCCTGAGGAATCCGGACCAGGGCTAGCAGTGGCTATACCCATTGTGGCCCAGGCTAAAGATGCTGGATCTGTTGATAAGAAGAGCCCTGCCTGCCTGTGGAGGTGGGAGGAGAGTATGCACAAAGCTAGGCTGTGGGTAGGGAGGACAAACTGTATTCAGGAGAAGAGAGGGTGTGAGTTGTCTGAAAACTGAATGCAAGCTCAGACCACACTGCTCTTCCAGTCCTGAGAGAAGCTCCTGATTGCTCAGATACCAACTGGCTGGGCAATACTGCCTAGAGATGGCTCTTTGGGCAGTTTAAGTTAAAGAAAAGGTCCAAACATACCTCATAACCCCCTCCCCACCCCACCAGCTTTCATGTGTCCTCTGTCTCCTACAGTCCAGGACCTTTTTGTGCTCACCTGGCCTCTCTCCTCCAGTTCTGTCAGCATCACGATAGAGCAGGATTTCCACTCCCAGATCATTCGCCAGAAGTCCTCAATTGTGTGGAGAAGAGGGCCCTGGCTGGCGATGTAGGAGTCCTTCTGCCGGTAGCCCTGTACGGGCCATGTCAATGGTAGCAGTGAGGTGGTTTAATCAGGGAGGGGCTAGGGGGAAGAGGCTACTAGGAAGGGATGGGGCTGCTTGGAGGCAAACCCATTTTAGGCAGAGATCCCTTTTGGCCAAGGACCAAACTCTGTCTGATAAGCTGGTCTTTTTCTATGAGGGTGAGGGAAAGAGGGAGAAGCGGGCCCTGGTTGGCGATGTCTTTTTGCCGGCAGGAATGGGAAAGATCAGAGGTTTTCAGCTTTTGGCTGTGGTTTGTGTTGTGAACTTTTCCCTCCAGTTATTACCCTGGTATAACCCCTGCTTCCCCCCATCTTCTGCTCTCTGGGACCTGACAGATCTAGAGTAGGGATCAGTTCTGAACTGATGATTGATTCAAAGATAACTTTCCCAACACCTGGGGGATGAGGGGAATGCAAGGCCCAGATGAATCTCCATGGAGTGTTGGGAGCTCTGGGGACACAGATAGCACTTACGTCAATGAAGGATGCGTTCACGTAGTCTGTGTTCTCCTCACCCCTCTTAACTGGAATGATCACTCTGTTGAACTCATCTGTAGGAAGGAGAGCAGATTGTGGTTCCTCAATATCACTTGTCCTCTCCTCCCTCTCCTTCCATCTTTCCTCCCCACCCCAGGCTCTGGGCAGATATATCCTAGCTGGGCAATAACATGTTTGTTCTCTGACCAGGAGGGAGAATCCCTTTGGCTTTCATGCTCTTTTATTTTTGAAGCCATTAAAGAACTGAGGGCAACGAGAGGCAATGCCATAATTCTTGTCTCCAAAGTGATCATTAGTACCTGAGAAGTGGAAAAGGTATAGGGGAAGGGTTGGAGGTGAAGGCTTTGGGGGTGGGGAGAGGGCTCTTACATGGAATGATCTGTAAAACCCGGTTCTTCTTCATGTTGGCTGGAAGGTTTCCAGTCCGCATCTTGTCATTCTGGATTTTGATTGATGTTAATTTCTGAATTGGGAAGGGGAGGGAAAACATTACTGATCCCAGTAACTGAACTTGACAAGATTATGCCTGTCACTGAATCTGTGTCTCCAAGCCATTCTGGCTGCATAAACCTCCTCACCATAACCCTGACCTTCATTTCCACATGTCTTTGTTGGAACACTTTCTTCTGTCTTTAAGCTCAGTCAACAAGTCAAAAAAGTGTTTGGGAAACTGCCTTCCTTCCAGGCTCCTGTGGACCCTTCTGGATTCCCTTGGGCTGGAACTTAATGATCATGGAGCAAAGATCTTAGCCTGACAGGAGGTCCACCTTCCCTCTCCCTGCTGTTCCCCCAAGGCTGTCTTTGACTCTTTAGAAAACCTTATTCAAATATATACCACTTTCTGACTCGGGTGAGGACTAACAATAACAACAAAAAATACCATTGCTGCTTTAGCCATGTGGCTCAGTTGGTTGGAGCGTCATCCCTTGCAGGTTGGCTTCCTGGACAGGACACACACCTAGGCTGTGGGTATGATCCCCAGTCGGGGTGTGTACAGGAGGCAACTGGTAGATGTTTCTCTCACATCGATGTTTTTCTCCCCCCCCGCCCCTTTCTTTCTTTAAATTCAATAATCATATCCTCGGTGAGGATAAAAAAAAAATTACCATTGCCTGTTACCCCCAAAACAAACCAAGTGATTCTAATGTGCAGGATGGGTTGAGAATGACCAGGGTATGAGCAAAGGGCCAGAGACCCACCTCCTTAACCACTCACATACCTTGTAAGTGTTTTCATCATTTGTTGGTAAATCTACAAGGGGTCAAGCATCCCACATTTCCCAAATCACATGAATCCTTCAATCTGAAAAGGTGGTTCAGGTCCAACTCACCTTAAACTCCTCCTCTAATCCATTATTACTGGTCCCTGGGATTTTGTTGTAAATTTTCTGCAGATGTGTTTCTAGAGAGGTCACTTCCAGTTCTGTATCTCCATAGAGATAATGCTCCAGAAGGGCTTGGTATATGAAGACGTACTGCATCTGAAACCGGATGGTACCCGAGTTCTGAGTTACACACAACACTATCCCTATGGTGGCAGACCTACCCCCTCCGACCCCCACTTCCCTCCAGTCCACTTCTCCTTTGATCCTAGCAGGGATAAAACAATTCACTCTAACTGTCCCAATTCAGTGACACAGGACTTGAAATTTATGAGTCACCCTGGGGTGCTGAGCTTGGGAGGGAGGGTCCTACTCTGGCACCCTTCTGGAGTGAAAGCCTGGAGAGAAAAACAAATCCAACTCCTGCCTATTCTGAGAGCAAAGATTTGATAGTCTGAAGGGACTATCAAAATCTGGCGACACACAAAACCTGTGCCAGCCTGCCTCCCAGCATTGTGCCCCATACCCTAACCACAGAGTTGATCTCAACAGTAAGGATAAGCTGGATATAGCTGAACTGTGTCACAATCCTGCAGGGACTAGCTCTTTCAGCTGCTGCATGCCTGCTTCCCTCAGGACCTGTTCCTTATCCTGTGCAAATGAGCCCAGTGCAAATGACACCTGCCTTCCCAATTCCCCTAGGTACAACGCCCTCTGTGCTCCACGTCTCTCTTAATACACAATTTACCAGGGCCCTTCATCACACTGTATGATGATCATTCACAATAACCTGGGAGACTGAGTAATCCATGGGGTGGCAGATATTTTGGTCCCGGCATGCCCCCACCTTGCTTCACCTGCAAATCACTCACATCTGTTTGCACCATCTGGCAGCGCTGTGCCCGGATCCGGCTCACAAAGCCATACACGTCCACCTTCCGCTCTGTATGCATCATGTCCAGCATGGCATCGATGACAACAAAGGTACCTGTCCGCCCTACACCCGCACTGTAGCCAGAGAGTAGGAGTGTTACAGGCATGGCCTACATGCCTTGTGGTAGCATGTAAGGAGGGGGCAGCACAGGCCAGGGCTCTTTCTTTAAGCCTCTAAATTCTAATTCTGAATGAGGTAGAGCTGGGACTCTCAGGGAACCAACAAACCCCACTGTACCTTGAACTCCTTACCTCTAGGGTTAGAGAACCTTTACACTTAGAGGGGCCTGAAGGCTCCCAGTGCACAAGGCAGCAATCAACCTAGTTTCCTGGCTTCACAGCAGTGGTCTCCCCCCCACCCCGATCTTGGAGGACTGCCCTTCCCTTTTTCCTCGAGTAATCTCTAACCAGCACCAGAGAGGAGTCTCTCTGCTACCCTAGGGACCCTAACAGCTCATCTGCGTTATGCCGGCCTCCTCAGCCAGGGCCTGTGCTTTCCCTTGGGAACAGAGTGTGGTATGAGTGGGAAGCCAAGGGTCAGGCCACACTGACCTGCAATGGACCACGATGGCCCCTGCATATTGAGGGTTACAGGCCTTCACCTTCTTAAGAAACTTGAGCATACCGATGGGGGTGAAAGGCACCCCAAAGTCTGGCCAGCTGGTAAAGTGGAATTGAGTGATGAGGCGCTGTGGCTTTCTGTTGGTCATGTCGCCCACCTGTGAAGTGAGGAAATCCTGTGTGTTGGCCCTGATACCCTGGGGTAGGTGGGGCAGCCCCAGTGAAGGGAAGGTGAGGCTTAGGGGCCAGGGCCAGCTGTGGCTGTTAGTGACAATAGGGAAGTGAGGGTGTACCCAAGAAAGTTTTAACAATGAACAGATAATCATCCCAGGAACCTCACTGGGTAAACTATTACTATTTTTCTCAGTCTACATATATGGAATGTAAAACTCAAGGTAAATGACCTGGTCAAGGTCTCAGAACTAGTAAATGGCAAGGTCAGTACTAAAATGCAGGTCTCCTGACTCTTGGTAAGCTCTCTTTTCATAGCACTACACTGCCCTCAGATCAAGGCGACCTCTGTTTAAGCCTCCAGGGTCACTCTGGAGGGCCAGGAGCAGGGTTTATCACATACTTGATGTTAGGAGCCATTGGAATAAAAAAGAAAAAGCGAGTCAAGTACCCAGAAGATTAACCACCTCCTGTTGCAATTGACTCATACTAAGATGATAAAACTCCATCTCAACAATCATGTTTCTCGCCTTAGCCGGTTTGGCTCGGTGGATAGAGTGTCAGCCTGCGGACTGAAAGGTCCCAGGTTCAATTCAGGTCAAGGGCATGTACCTTGGTTGCGGGCACATCCCCAGTAGGGGGTGTGCAGGAGGCAGCTGATAGATGTATCTCTCTCATCGATGTTTCTAACTCTCTATCTCTCTTCCTTCCTCTCTGTAAAAAATCAATAAAATATATTTAAAAAAATAATAATCATGTTTCTCCCAGTCATGAAAATGCTCCTTAGTTTTCACAAAAGAAGTTCCCTGGGAGCCAGATCTCTGGTTTCAGAGTCCAAACACAACACACAATCAGCTTTCCTGACCACCCCGAGGAAAAAAGGGAGATAACACAACCTATTCTGTCCTCTTAATGGTCAGCAGATCCAAAGCAAGAGCCAAGAAAAGGAGGTAGAAAACAGTACCTGCTGAATGCAGAACTTTCGCACTGTGTAGTCCACCAGGACGGTCACATCTTCTACGGACACACGGATATTCCCATAGGTCCAGCAGCCTTGATCTGGCCAGTACTGGGCACACTTACACTGGAAAGGAACAAACATGCATCCCCTGACCTTAAACCTCCCGCCCTTGGTAGATGGAAAGGGCCGGAAAGGAAAGGACCACAATAGCCAAGACTGAAGTCCTGGGAAAGTCCTATGGCCTGTTTTCTCACCTCAGACAACTACCTACTTATTTGTTTTATCTGCTCTTTTTGCAAGTTCCTCAATTTTCATCCTGTTTAGCATAGTCTCTTAACTTATGCACATATACTTCTTGTTCTTTCCCATTCCCATTATTCCGTCAGTTCAGGGCAAATTTGTCATACTCTAGAGGGGCGAGCTTGTCTTATTCCCTGGAATCAGCAACCTATGAGGAGGCCACCAGGGTGGATTGATGCAGACTGTAAACCTGTCACAAGAGGCCCAAGGTCTTCTCTGGTGTCTGGTCCTTGGACAGCTTTCAAGAGCCAGAGGTTTGGTTGTAAGAAATGAACCTAACACCCAGACCTAATGCTATCCTTCCCAAGCACTGTGGAGGTGCTGAACAGTACTCCAACACCCGTGTGGGGATCAAGGTGACTCAAGGGCCATCCTGGAGAAAAACTGTCATTGATGGGGATTCCTCCCTGGGGATTGATCTAGGACTCAGGACTGGGGCTGGCTGTGACCCAGTGATGGAGCTGGCCAGGTATGGACTTAGCGGTCAAAAATAAAAGGACCAGTCGGAAGACTGCCTCAAGGATCAGGCCAGGGCCTCAGATTCCCTTGCACTTGGTGCAGGGTCTCAGTTTCATATAGCTCCCTCTGCCGACCCAGGAGGAGTGACAGGAAACCACAGGAAGGAGGAACTAGAAAGCCAAAGAGAAAAAGCCCCTCTGTGGTGCTTTCTTGGCCAATGGCCCAAGTCTTTCTGCCAGGCTGTTTGGAACCAGGGTGAGTTGTCTGACTACCAGACACAGGGAACATGCCCTAGGCCAGTGGTCGGCAAACTCATTAGTCAACAGAACCAAATATCAACAGTACAACGATTGAAATTTCTTTTGAGAGCCAAATTTTTTAAACTTAAACTATATAGGTAGTTTGCTTCTTCTTTGTAGCCATGTCAAATAGGGCACCTAAAAAAATGTTTCATTTTATAATAATAAAGCCACCAACACAAAATAATTACAATTCTTAAATTGATGACAAAAATGCCTGTAGGATTTGCAGCTGGTTGGAAAAATACAGGTAACTTTATGCTTTGAGTAGGTACTTTTGTCACCCACATGCAATTTGCGGACGCGACTAGCACTAACCACTACACAACGAGACTGCTGACTGACTGGCTCACTCAACTCGTGCATGAATCGCGTGTGCCTCTCCCACGCTGCATATCCCGCGGGCCCGCCTGCGCCATGTCTCCCGTCACCCGACCGATGGACACCCCCCACTTCTTCTAACACCACTTCTTCAAAATAGACTCGCCCAGGCTGAAAACCGACTTCTGCGCATGGGCCATGAAGTTTCAATCGCACTGTATGTGCGTGCCCGCACGTGGTATTTTGTGGAAGAGCCACACTCAAGGGGCCAAAGAGCTGCATGTGGCTTGCGAGCTGTGGTTTGCCGACCACTGCCCTAGGCAACCCTTGGGATCATTGGAGGCCTTTGGGACACAGGAAAGTCTGGTAGGCATATTAGCCTGGGCTCTGTCTGCAAGAATGACTGGCAAGGAGCCACAAAGGGTGGACAGTCCAGACACAAACACAGCTCCAGCAAAGACCCTCTGCTGGTCACGCCTGTATCAGAGGCCCTCCTAACAAATTTTCCACTTACCTCTTTTCTCTCCTTCAGGTTGGTCACCATGACGATGGTGGCTGTGTTTTGTTCCCAGATCATCCTCCAAAAATCATTTACTGTTTCTTCTTTTGGTCCTAAAGCAGCCAATAGCAAAAATGAGAACCCATGGCAAGGGGAAGAAAGATGCTGGGAAATTTGAAACATTCATTCTTGACTTTGGAAGCCTGTGCCCACATATCTCCAGCTAAATATCTAATACATTGATCCACCCACCCACCTGCTAACTGAACATTCCCCATGTATCCACCAGGCACTTCACTAAAAAGTGAAGTGGGAGTGGGAGGCTGTCAAAATATAAAGAGAACATGAACAATGTCTCCCAAAGGTATATTGTTGACATTAGAAAGCATGACTATTCACTCAATATCACATTATGGGCCAGATAGTGAGCTAAGTGTTTTGTATCTCATTTACTTCTTTCCACCATGCTCTGAGGTAGGTGTCATCAGCCACAGAGGGGTTAGGTGACTTGCTCAGACTGGAATTTAAAATTTACTTCCCACACAGTCCTTCCCAGAAAGCCACTAGAAGATTTCCAAACAAAAATGAGGGAGCCAACAAAGAAAGAGAAAGAGATGGGATCTAACACAGAAGGGAGACTAAAGCTATCCAGAATGGCAAAAGAAAGAAGGTTCTTGAAGGATCCCAAGATAAAAAAATAAACTCCATGTATCTGAATTCTTGAGAGAATATATTTCTAGAGAAGAATTTTTTTTGTGGGGGGGAGTGGAGGGAGAATCAATGTTAGCTATATAAAAAAGTAAGTGAATAGGAAAAAAGGTTAATCATTAACTCTCAGAAAAGAGAAAACCAAAAATTGTACCAAAAAAATCATACATTATGTGCTTCAGTGGTAAATAATATTGGTATAGTAATAATGTAAACAACAAATGTTATCTTAACCTCAAATTGTAATTTAACTCTATTGGGAAGAGTGGGCAATGGAGGAAAAAGGAGACATATGTAATACTTTAAATAAAGAATTAAATTTAAAAAAAGAGTGGGGGAAAGAGACATGTATATGCATGTCTGTCTGATTGAGTGTGAGGTTGTTTGTAAGAGAATTAAATAAAGTATATCATCTACCCATAAGGAATCAACAGATAAAAACGGTTGCATTAGATTAAAAGAATAAGGGAGAAAGGGGGAAGAACATTATTTTTATAACCTTTGTAATAACTTTGACTTCCTTAAAATTTATATTCCCTTTGGTAAAAATGGAAAAAAAATTACAAAAAAAAAAAACAATGATAGAAGTGAACATATGCCAGAAAGATATACAGAAGAGTAATTGTTTCATTGCCTGGCAAGGTCAGGACAAATCTACTAGAGTAGGTGACATCTGAGTTATATGTTAGGGTAGATCAGTGGATGGGAGCTTAGAGAGGAAGCAGGGAGAACAGGCACTCCAGGCAGAGGTACAGGAGGCTGGCAGCAAGAAAGAGCACGAGATACCCAGGGATGTAATGAATTCAGTGAGGTAACTGTGTAGAGTGCATGGAGTGGTGGAAGATGGAGCTGGAAAGATAGGTAAGGTACAAGGCCTGTCCTATAGATAATGGAAAATCATGAGGATCCTGACAAAAGTTTTCCTCGAAAAAAGAACATTCTGGTGGAAAGAATGCAAGGAGCAAGGGTGAGGGGTAGAGGAATCAGTCGGTAGGCTACTGTAACAGAGCTGGAAGAAAAGATGGGAGTAAGGCAATGTGTCAGAGAAGAGAGATTTTGAAGATGGAAATAAGAGGACTAGTCATTAGACTAAGGGACAGGTAGAAGATCTGGATTATCCTAAACTGGTTTGGTTAATTGGGTAGATTACATTCCAGTCATGGTGATGGCCAACGAATACAGGAGGAAAGCAGTCTGGGGTCTAAGGAAGAGTCATGTTTTAGTTTCTGATATTAAATCTAAAGAGTATGTAGGGGTATCCAGGTGGAAGAGTACAAAACTAGTTTGAAAATGTGGCTTAGGAGAGGTCAAGAGAGGCAGCAGCCAGAGGTGAGTATTAGATGAACTGTCTCAAAGAGAATACAGAAAACAGAAGGGGTCAGACAGAGAATGCTGAGGACTCTCAGCATTATTCAGTTCAGATAGAATAAAAACCCTGGGAAGGAGATAAGAAGGAGCAGATGGAGAGGCAAAAGAACTGAGAGAAAATGGTGCCATGAAAGACAGAGATGGAGTTTCAAGGAAGCAGTCACCCACACATTTGGGAAGAAGCTACATTTAAGGGGCAGAATGAAGAATAAGAGCCAGGGAAAGAATATTTAGAAAAGTGAGAAAAATCAAGGTAACTGAACATCAGGAAATAACGGAGGAGTTTCAAGGAGTGTGAAGTACTGTGGAAAGGCTTAAGAGAACGGGAGTTTGAAAAAAAGTCAACCAGGAAGTCACAGGATTAATTCACAAATATTTTAGTGTCAACAAAGTCCTATGGCAAATAATGAGAGGAAAAGACTGCACATGGTTGTTGGTGCCAAAATCATCACTGAGAAGGTGTTAGCACAATTGGGCCTTAGAAGACAGATCTGAATTGACAGATGGCTACAGAGGAAGAGAAAGCAGGGCCTGGTTATGTAAAAGCCTGACCCCAGTGGGAGACGGTGAGGGTAAGGAGGATCTGAGGCTTTTCCTAACTCACTTTACCTCAATCTCTATTTTATGTCTAACAGAACTTTCTGTAATGGTGAAAATGTTTCATATCTGCACTACTATGTCACACCATGTGTGTATAGCCTTCTCCAGTCTTTTTATACATGTAGCTAGTGAGCCTTAAAATGTGACTACTATAATTGAAGAACTGAATTTAAAATTTTAATTAATTAAATTTTTACTTTTAAATGGCCACATGTGGCTATTGGCTACTGTATTAAAAGCATAGCCACTTACCAAAATTTATGCTTGTTTCCCTGTACATTGTCCTCCACTAACTTAAGGGTCCATGGTACTGGGTCCCTGCTCTGAGGTTCCTAGATCACTTATCTATACTAATAAAAGGGTAATATGCTAATTAGACCAGATAGACCAGACGTCTTCCGGACATCCTTCTGGACAAAGCTGCAGTGGCTGTGAGGGCCGACCCCTTGCTTGAATTTCGTGCATCCGGCCTCTAGTCTATTAATAATAGTGGAGCTCAGGCCCATGAGTGGCAGGGAGGAAATGAGCCAGCCTGGACCCTGGGAGGTGGCCAATCCTTTCTGGAGATTGATTACAAATTCAAATTCTGAGCAGCCTAACTAGAACCTCATGTTCCCAAAGGGTCACACCATGTGTGTATAGCCTTCTCCAGTCTTTTTATGCACACTTACAAAAGGACTTCTTTTAAATGACCCCTGGACACTAAGTCATCAAGTTCAAGGCCTTTAGTTATAAAATTGCAAGGTGGATTACATTTTTTTTCAGATAGTAATCTTTATAGAAAGGCTACTGCATTCAGATTAATCTATTTAGCATTTGGAAGAAATAACCCAAACCCACTATGAGCTCATGGATAAGCCTGAGTAAAAAATTATCATTACTTGCCCAGCCAGAGTGGCTCTATGGTTGAGCATTGACCTATAAACCAGGAGGTCACAGCTCGATTCCTGGTCAGTGTACATGCCCAGGTTGCAGGTTCAATTTCCAGTAGGGGGAAGGCAGGAGGCAGCTGATCAATGATTCTCTCTCATCACTGATATTTTTCTCTCTCTCTCTCTCTCTCCTTTCCTCCCTGAAATCAATAAAAAAATATTGTTTCAAAAATCATTACTTTACCTTGTGCAGCAATGAATTTGTTCTTTTCTTGGTAGCCCTGAGGGGAGAGGAGAGTGGGAAAGAAAAAGAAAGTGAAAACCAAAAATGGGTTGGAAATAATATTCTCCAGACTCCCAACCAGTTAACAAGGCCTCCCTGTGAAAAGGTCCAGGCAATTAATAAGAATTTCCATTCTAGAAATTTCCAAGGGATTAGCTTTAGATAGCAGGAATCAAAGATTACATGATCTAGGTAGTCTTCTCCAAGTAAATTATTAATGAAGAATATCCAAATACCAAATCCCAGGCTAGACCCTATTTCTGACGTGTCTCAGAGCCTTACAATCTGGTTCTTAGTGTTAATGGATAGGAACCCTCCAAGGCAGAAGCATATGTAGTGGTTCCAGGGATGAAGCTGGGCTCACACTTGGAAAGAAAATGGTTATTTTCTTGATGATGCTTTACCCTGGTGCAAAGACTTTCTGGGAATAACCTGTGGGTATGGCAGGTCAGCTCCCAGTGTTCTGGGTTCTCCACTACAGGCAGTGAGAAGAAGCAAAGGAGCACTGGGGTATAGCTAAGGAGCCTCTGAGAAACTGACAACTGGCAGTAACTGCTAAAGACCTATACACTCTTAGACATCTAAAGGTGAGTGAGGAGATTGGTTCCTTCTAAGACTCCAGGCTGGAACCCACTTGCCAACTCTGCCACTGCCTCTTTTGCCTCCCCTTGTGACCAATGTCAGGTTTGCTTTCAGACCTCTGTGTTCCCCACACCACAGGTCCTAGTCTCCACTGGCTGTTGCCACCACTTCCCTTCAAGATCCATCTGTGATCTTAGCTCTCTGCAAAAAGGGCTTGGTAATGGTTGCCAGGGATGGGAATGGGGTTTAACTGTATCTGGACAAGAAGTTTTTATTGAGGTAATTAAATGTTCTAAAACTAAGAGGCAATAACTAAAGGGTATAGGGTTCCTTTTTGGAGGTGATGAAAAGGTTGTAAAGTTGACTGGTGATGGCTGCATGTATCTGTGAATATACTAAAAACCACTGAATTGTACACTTTAAATGGGTAAAATTATGGTATATGAATTACATATAATAAAGTTGTTAAAACTATTCTTAATTAGGGTGATGGCAGGATGACTTGGTAAATTTTATAAAATTTACTGACTTCTACACTTTAAATAGACCAAATTTTTGTTATATAAACTATACTTCAATTAAGTTGGAGAGAAAAAGGGTTTGGTAAGTATAACTGGCAGCCTATAACAAATGGCCTTGATTTGCTTCAAAGGACACTGTCTACCCAAATACTCCAAGCCCAAGGCACATTTGCTCCCTCTTTCTCACTGATCTCTCATCTGCACTTAACCCTGCTGACCACCTGACATTTCCTCCACGCTTTACTTTTTGCCCTCTGAGGTGCTCTTCTCTCCCAGTCTCCTTTTATCTTACTCATGAGTGTCTCTTGCTCAATGTGTGTGTGGTAGAGGCTGGTGGGCCCCAGGGCCCAATCTTCTCCCTCTGAATAACTTCCAAGACCATGGCTTTGGAATATCTCCTCTGAGCTCCAGATGAATATGACCAACTGTGTGCTGGACATCCACATGGATCACTGTATTTTCTATAAGCTCTACTCTCGAAAATATACAATCAATCACCAAGTCCTGTTAAGTCTACCTCCAAAGTAGCTTTTATTTTGTTGCTTCCTCTTCAACCTTTCTACAGGCCCTCATCATCTATAACCTAATACTGTAACAGCCCCTAGTTGGCCCTCTTAAATCTATGTTGCACATAGTAACCTGAGTGACCAATATACAAATGTGGTCATGTCACTTCTTGTCTTTAATACCTTCGATACTACCCCATGGCCCAGAGAATTAATTAAAACCCTTAGCTGTACTGAAAAATTGCAGCTACTATAAGGTGTCTTATTCAACACCCAGTCTCACCCACTGCTATCCTGACTTTCTTACTACAGGGGCCAAGACACTAAAAGCTAAATTCCCTAGATTCATCCCTTGCAGTTTAGTTCTGCACAGACCTAGCAGATGCTCCCACATAAGACCAGGGGTAGAAGTGAGCGATGTGAGATAGTGATTGTGCTAGCAAGATTTGGTCTTTGGGCAAGCATGGCAGAAGCATCCAGATCTTCTGCAGAGCTTTCACTATGAGAGTTACAGGGTAGTTGGGTACCTCTGTGACTGCTCTATTCCTCACTGAGCAGCACCTTAGCTTGGTTCATTGGCTCTCCCACAGATTTTGTAAGTTATCCAGTATCTTATAATAAACCCCTTTTGCCTGGCCAACGTGGCTCAGTGGTTGAGCATCGACCTATGAACCAGGAGGTCACGGTTCAATTCCCGGTCAGGGCACATGCCCAGGTTACGGGCTCGATCCCCAGTGGTCTAGTGGGGGGGGGGGGGGGTGTGCAGGAGGCAGCTGATCAATAATTCTCTCTCGTCATTGATGCTTCTATCTCTCTCTCTCCCTCTCCCTTCCCCTCTGAAATAAATAAAAATAATGAAAATTTAAAAAAATTTGTTTTCAGTCACTTAAAAAATGGACTCCTCAGGGAAAACTTGAAATGACAAATACTCCTCTTAACATGAAGCTGGGAAGGACACAGTTCAAGATAATGATGAGAAAGCTTGAGTTCCTTACATTGATGAATGAAGCATTGATGTAATCGGAATCTGGAACTCCTTCAACTGGTGTCAGATGGACTCTAGAGTGATCATCTAGGAAAAAAAATTAATCTTTAAATATTTAGTTAATATTAAAATAGTTAAATCCAATTTTATTTCTCACTGGTCCTGACACAATCAGGCCAGATAAGACATTTGTGCCTATGTGTATAGAGACACAGATGTATAAAGATGTCACTGCAGCAACTATTTATAACAGCAAAAATTTGGACATATCTCAATCATCATTAGGGGACTAGTTAAATAAATTAAGATATGTCCACAGCTCTGGCCGGGATGGCTCAGTTGGTTGTGCACTGAAAGGTTGCCAGTTCGATTCTGGTCAGGGCACATGCTGGGTTTCAGACTTGATCCCTGGTAGGGGGCATGCAAGAGACAGCTGATCAATGTTTTGCTCTCACATTGATGTTTCTTTCCCCTTTTCTCTAAAAATCAATAAACTATTGTTACAGAAAAAAAAGATATGGAATAGTAAGCAGTTGATAAAGAGGAAAGTGAGTACTTTTGTTTCTCAACAGATGAATTGACAATATACACTGAGTGGCCAGATTATTATGACTACCCCATCAGTACTTCGTTGGGCCACCTTTTGCCTTCAATACTGCAGCAATTCTTCTTGGCATTGACTCCACAAGATGTTGAAAGGTGATGCGAGGAATCTGACACCATAGCTGATGAATAGCACTGTCCAGTTCTGTGAGATTTGATGATGTGGAACCAGTTGCCTGATGGCTCTTTTAATTTCATCCCACAAATGCTCAATTGGATTGAGATCTGGTGATTGTGGGGGCCACCTAAGCAAGGTAAAGGCTCCCTCATGTTCTTGAAACCACTCCTGCACAATACAAGCACCGTGGCATGGCGCATTGTCTTGTTGGAAGAAGCCATCTCCATTGGGATACACCATCAACATGATAGGATGAACTTGATCAGCAAGGATACTTAGGTATGTTGTGCTATTCAGACGTTTATAATGATCTGGCCCTCTAGCAACTTCAGCGCGTAATTATAGCTAATTTGCCTACAAATGTCAGGTGGTCATAATAATCTGGCCACTCAGTGTATATATATTGTTAAAAGAAAAAAGGTTGCCCTGGCTGATTTGGCTCAGTGGTCAGCATCGACCCAAGGACCAAAGGGTCTCGGGTTTGATTCCTGGTCAAGGGCAAGTACCTCAGCTGCAGGTTCCCCAGCCCCAGTAAGGGTAGGGCGGGGGAAAGGGGGCAACCAATTGATGTGTCTCTCTCATGTCGATGCTTCTTCCACTTTCTCTAGAAATCAAGAGAAAATATATCCTTGGGTGAGGATTTTTAAAAAAAAAGGGGGTCTGAACAATGTATACAATATACCAATTACATTACATATATATATATATATATATATATATATATATATATTACACATACATATATTCATACACAAATAGGAAGACATAATTACAGTATATATATAAATATATAGTGATCTCTAATATGTTTAGCACTCAAAAATATACCAGGTCTTTAAATAATAAATTATATAATTTGTACACACAAAAAAAGTCATTATAAAAACAAGACAAAGTTCAAATATTTTGTTCTCTTATCCCACTGGATTATGTATATCCCACATTCTGGAGACCCCTGGTCTAGAAAAATGTCTGTTAGGCTATATAGATCAACTGATGAGTAATGACTAACTCTGGGAAGGTTTATGAAGAGAACTCTGTATCATAATTTCTTTGCAATGAGCACTACAAAAAAAACACCCCATGAACAACCCACTGCTTATCTGGTCCTAGTGAAACTGCTCTCCCTAACCTCCTAGAAACTTTAGGCCTGCTCCAAAAAACTAGTCAAGCACCCCTACTGACTTTGTAAGCACCTGGGGTCGCCTTGGGAACCATAAAGGCAATTTTAGATTGAGAGAAGGCCTGACCTTACTCTCTTTACCAACCCTCCTATGATTAAACACAAGATTCTTTCCAGCCTCAGAAAAACTGGCTAGAGATGCAGTTTCAGGTTACATCCCTAGAAAGCCTACAAACACTCACAAGGCAAGATGTTTACATATCGATTTTTTTCCTTATTTTCCTCCTTGGAGGCAGCTTCACAGGTGGCCTGGATAGGACAAGCAGGAAGAGCCTGAAAGGTTAAGAGAAATTAGAGGAGTTACTAACAGGGATAAACACCAAACATGCAGACTGCTACACCAACTCCCGACCTGGCAGCAAGTTCTGCCTTTCCTTGGGGGAAAAAGATGGGCCCAAGGGAACACTTGCAGCCTAACACAGAGCGTGCTCCTTTTTCTAAAGTGCCTGCAAATTTCTTAGCGTTTACCACCAAGAATCCCCAGGAGCAGAATGCCCTTCCTGTTATTATGCAGCATGCTCTTTATATGGTTACTACGTGGTTAGGGGCCTGTTACAATGCTGGGTCAAAATGGACCACCCTGTTAATTGGAGTGGAGACATAAAGGGATGAGCCACTTCTCCTCATGCTAACCACAATGCAAAGATAAGATGCATCTCAGAATGAACCACACAGGAGTGCTCTGGACGGTTAGCTGAGTTAGGTCCTCTCTAGGGCCCTGACAAAGGAGCATGGCAACCCAGCCTCTAGCATCATGTAGCAAGGAAACAAGGACAGGCATTCACAGGGATTAGGCAGTTAGGAAGCAGAGGACCTGGTGAGGTGGCAGTAACT
Organism: Myotis lucifugus; assembly: GCF_000147115.1. NCBI lineage: Eukaryota > Metazoa > Chordata > Mammalia > Chiroptera > Vespertilionidae > Myotis > Myotis lucifugus. The sequence goes on along the minus strand of NW_005871226.1, from coordinate 480,808 downwards.
ATGCAGCAATTCTAAAGGACATGTGTATTGGTAGGTATATGGATAAGCACAAATGGTTTCACACGAGACAGTCTGGATTGTCTGAACTTGAGCAAAACAGTTAAACGTTCTAGGCCCAAATGCCCTCATCTGTAAAATTGGGATGCTAATATCTGCCACATAAGGAATAAATAAAATAATCTGTCTGGCATAGAATAGGCATTTAATAAATTAATTTTAAAAAGGAGAGGGAAGCTAAGCCTTATTATTTGAACTGTTTTCTTTTGATATGTTCCATATATTCAAAACTAAGAAAGCAAAAAGGGAAACAGTTAAAAATTCCAACCTAGAAACCTTTCTAATAAGTGATTTGGAAATATGTTTTATAAGCCTTAAAAATAAAATTAAAAATATTCATACTCTTTGATCTAGCAACTCCACTTCTGAGAATCTAGCCTAAAGAAATAAAAATCTCTATGTTCAAATTATTTACTTCATTAAATGACCCAAAACTGAAAACAGCTTTAATATTCAGCAGTAGTGAAAGAGTTAAGTAAATTATGGTTCATGTATTATTTTTCACTTACTCCTTTAACAAATATATATATTGTATACCTCTCAGATACCGGGTTAGATACAGAGCAAACAGTGTTGAATCAATCATTTACACAGTTCTTGCTCTCATAGACAATACAAATTTGTGTGTGAAAGACGGACATTAAACAAATAAATATAAAATTATACACCACAATAAATGTAATGAAAGAACAAAATGCTATAAGAGAAAGTATACCCAAAATTAGAGGAAGGATGAGTGTGGAAAACAGTATTCTAGGCACAGTGATCAGCATCTGTGGTGACTCAGAGAGAGGAGAAGGCTTGGCTTGTGGGAAGAACTAAAAGGTCAGTGAGCATATTACATAGAAAGTGTGATTGGTGGGGATGGCAAGAAGTGGGAGGAGATGAGCTTGGTAAGGTTAATTCACACATTTCCAAATAGGTCCTTCAATAGAGAGCTTGAATTTTAAGTGCATGAGGAAACCATTCAAGGTTTTAAAGCTGCAATCCATGCCCTGACTGGTTTGGCTCAGTGGATAGAGCGTTGGCCTGCGGACTGAAGGGTCCCGGGTTCAATGTCGGTCAAGGGCATGTACCTTGGTTGCGGGCACATCCCCAGTAGGGGGTGTGCAGGAGGCAGCTGGTCGATGTTTCTCTCTCATTGATGTTTCTAACTCTTTATACCTCTCCCTTCCTCTCTGTAAAAAATCAATAAAAAAATATTTAAAAAAAAATAAAACTGCAATCCAATATACATGTTAAAGAATCACTCTATCTGATACATGGAAAATGGACTGGCAAACAAGAATAGAAACATGGAAAGATGAAGGTAAAAGGAAATAGATGCATTTGAGATACATTCTGGAGAAGAGTTACTAGATTGAGAGATGGACTGAAAGGAATTTAGATTGGGGAGAGAAAGAGACAGGAATAAAGGGTGACTCTTTGGTTTCTAATTTTGATAATAAAAAATATGATTAAATAAAGGAAATGCCAGCCTAAAAGGAACTAATTTTACCAGATGAAAGCAAGATCTCTAAGAAGGGAGCAAACATGTTTCCTGGGAACCATCAAGACAGTGATAAAGAGAAATTAAAGGATCCTAAGATAAAGGGAGTCAGATCTCATAGTCCATCTGCCTTCACTTACGATTTTCCGTTCAGAGTTAAAACCCTGGAGATTTTACAAGTTATTTTTATTTTTAAAAAAATATATTTTATTGATTTTTTACAGAGAGGAAGGGAGAGGGATAGAGAGTTAGAAACATTGATGAGAAACATCAATCAGCTGCCTCCTGCACACGCCCTGCTGGGGATGTGCCCGCAACCAAGGTACATGCCTTTGACCGGCACTGAACCGGGGACCCTTTAGTCCGCAGGCCAAAGCTCTATCCACTGAGCCAAACCAGTTAGGGCTACATGTTATTTTATTGAGAAGCAATTTCTTTAGACCTGGTGCTGCTAATACTTAAGTGGGGGGAGGTGGGAGGGAGGGAGAGTATCTTGAGCAGGACTCTTACACATGAACAGAGACCCTGCTTAAGACTGGAATTTCCCAATTCACCCAGATAGGCTAGATTTCCATGTTTCCACCCTGGTCAGAGCAAGATAAGATACAAGATTTTAAAGCCCCCACAACTAATTCAGAGGCATTACTTTCCCAGTACACGCCTTGTCTAAAATGATGTAGAACAAAGGTAGACAGCAAGACTTGAAAATAGTTCCCAGGGTCAGTAATAACCATGACCATAGTCCTATCAGCTAATAACCATGACCATAGTCCTATCAGCATCCCTAGCACCTCAGGTCATGATGAAGAAAAACTAGTTCTCCAGCCATGCTAAGTAAGGTTCCTAAAAGCAAAGTGAGGAAGAAACAGGAGCTATTGTTTGACAAGAGAAAAGGGCCTGCTCTAGAGAATATGGTGCTAGATGCAAAGGGTCAGGCTGAAGAGCCTATGTCAGGGATGAAAACAAGGAGAATCTTACTCCTTTTCCTTTCTACCCTGAAAAACCTAGCCCAGAGCTAGGAAGCAGCAGATAACCAGAAGGATTTAGGTATAAAATCTCTTGAAACACTAGGTGGCATCAAAGACCATTTCATCCCTTGCTTAAGCCTTCATTGGAAGCAAGATTAAGCCATTTTTAAAAAACATGTTTTTTAAAACATTGTTTTTCAATTTTTATATTTCTAAAAATACAAATATATCCATCACATATTTTAACTTACAAGTTCTCTTTGGTCTTTTCCCTCATCATATACTCCTCCTTCTCACAAATAAACTTAAAAATATTGTGTTTATCATTACCTTGCTTTAATTTATTTGTACCCCATATATCTTGTATCCTTAAACAGTATTTTTTATTATTCAGTCTACTTTTTGATAAAAATTGAATCATAATCAAGTGGTAATTTGTTTTTATTTTGTCCAATGTTATGTTCTGAAGACTCATCTAGGTTGTTTCATGTAGCCAAAGTTCATTCACTTTACTTTGTAGTGTTCCATTTTGAGTCCATACCAACATTTATTTACCCACTCTATTACTGACGAATACTGGGGTTGTTTACAGTGAACAATCCTACTTCAAACAAAAATTGGTATGTGTTTCTTCATGCACATGTGCAAGAGTTTTAGGTATGAACATAACTTTACCAGATAAGGCCAAATTGTTTTTCAGAGTAGTTGTAACAATTTACACTCCCATCAGCAATGTAGTGTTCCCAGTTGTTTTGTATACTCATCAACTTTTGCTATGGTCAGACTTTAAATGTAACAAATGTCAGTTTAATTTATACTTCTCCTGATTTATTAATGAAGTTGACCATCTTTCCACAGATGACTGGTCAACAGGGTTTCTTCTTCTGTGAACTACCTAGCAAGTATTTCCCCCTTTTCTCCTGGATTGCTTGTTTGTTTTCTTAATTTGTACGAGTTGTTTATATATTCTACTCATTCTTCATCAGTTATAAGTGTTACAGATATTTTTTGCCAAGTTTGTGGCCTGCCCTTTCATTTTTTATGGTATCTATTTATAAACAGAAGTTTTACATCATAATGTAGTCAAGTTGGTTAATCTTTCCCTTTATCAACATTTTAAGTCTTAAGAATCCTTTCCTACTGTGAGATTATATTTTCCTACATTCATTCATGTTTCATCATTCTGTCTGTTAGATTTCAGTGTGCACACTAACTGGGACTGATTTTTGTTTCTGGTATGAGACAAGAATTAATTTTCATTTATTACCCAATTGTTCCAGCATTATTTATTGTAAAGACCATCTTTTCATCTAACAAAACTACAACAGCATTTCAGTCATGAGTAGGCTTCCACTTACACACAAATCTGCTTTGGAGTTCTCTATTTTATTCCACTGATCAATCCATCTATCCCAGTACCAATACGTTACTGTCTTACTAGATTTTATAATACTCTTTACATCTGGTAAGGCAGATCTCCTCACCTTGTTCTTCTTCTTCAGGAATGTCTTGGCTATTCTTGAATCTTTTCTCCTCCATATAAATTTTAGAATCAGCTTGTCAAGTTCCACAAAAAACCTGTTGGGATTTTTATTGGAATTGCATTGAATCTACATATCAGTTTGGGGAGAATTGACATCTTTACAATATTGAGCCTTTAATTTAGGCTTTTTCTTTAATGTCTTCAAACATTTAAATATTTTCTCTAAAGATTTTGTAAATATTTTGTTAAATTTATTCTTAGGTACTTTATATTTTAAATGCTACAGCAAATGGCCATCTTTTAAAAATTAGTATTAGATTCTGACTGTGGCTTATGCAAAGAAATGCATTAATTTTTAATGCTGTTTTTGTATCTATCAATCTTACTAAAATAACTTACCAATTCTGATAATTTATCTGATGAGACTTTGCATTTCTCTGAGGACAATATTCTATTCTGTGAAAAATGCATATTTTGTCTCTTTCTTTCCAATCTTTAATACCTTTCATTTCTTTTCCTGCTTCACTATGCTAAGATCTCCAGTACTGTTTTGAATCTCATTCATTCACTTTTATGTTTGAATTCCCTTTTAAATACACTCACCGAACAGCTACCAGTGCCTGAATATTCTGCTGTGATGGGGAATCAACACCTTCCAAGGTAGTTTATCTCATCCTGGAACAGTTTATTTGGAAGAACCCAACACCCAGATACACAACTTCTTTTGCATTTCCCTTGTACTGACTAGTGTAAAACTCAGATGTCAGCTGGCACCTTCTCTGCCCCTTGGAAACTCTGAAACCCCAATTCCCTAGAATGTTGAATTTAAAGCCCTCGACACAGCGCCTGCTAAATTCCTATAAGTGTTTGGCTCTAATTCATTTGTTTAGAGACAACTCATTAATGTAGATCAGGGGTGGGCAAACTTTTTGACTCGAGGGCCACAATGGGTTCTTAAACTGGACCGGAGGGCCGGAACAAAAGCATGGATGGAGTGTTTGTGTGAACTAATATAAATTCAAAGTAAACATCATTACATAAAAGGGTACGGTCTTTTTTTTTTTTTTTTTAGTTTTATTCATTTCAAACGGGCCGGATCCAGCCCGCGGGCCGTAGTTTGCCCACGGCTGATGTAGATGCTACTTTGCTTCTACCTCACTCCAATGTCACACAGTCCTGTCACCAGATTACACACACAAGCCTTTTCATCTGGAAATCCAAGAATTAAGCTGTCTCTATTAAAGATGTAGGATCCTGCCCTAACCGGTTTGGCTCAGTGGATAGAGCATCCGCCTGCAGACTCAAGGGTCCCAGGTTCGATTCCAGTCAAGGGCATGTACCTTGGTTGCGGGCACATCCCCAGTAGGGGGTGTGCAGGAGGCAGCTGATCGATGTTTCTCTCTCATCGATGTTTCTAACTCTCTATCCCTCTCCCTTTCTGTAAAAAATCAATAAAATATATTTAAAAAAAATAAAGATGTAGGATCCTGAGCAATGGGGTGTCACATCTTGCAATACACAGATTTTAACCGTCTCACTAGCTCCACCTCATTCCTTCTCTTCTCGCTCCCTATCCCCCCTCTTCCTCTCAGGAGCTAACCAAATTTTCGTGTGTGTGAACATGCTTTAGGGACCTCAATAAGTGACTTTTCAAAATGTTTCTTTTAAACAAACTCAGTGCTTCCTTCTAAGACCAATACTGGTCAATAAAAAAGTTGCAGCTTATAATTCTAGGACAAACATAATCTCATGGAACTTTCAACCGTGGTAGGGTTTCATAAAGATGCTATACTCTTTCATAAAGCCTGTCAAATATCTGAAAACAAACTGTTGTGTCCTATGCCTATTGTTCCTTCAGCTGTTCACCCCTTCAGCTGTTCACCCCCAAAACAACTTCCCATTCCTTTTCACAGAGACCTGACCACAAGACTCCTGGCGCAGCTCAAGCTAGCGACATCAATTCTTTATTCTACATGCAGTACATCCATCCTAAATCTAAGCTCCATTAGCTTTATTTACCATATATTTTAAAACCTCTGCTTTAAAAAACATTATAAAAGAATATGCTTGTTGTAAAAGTCAAATAAATTCAGAAGAAAGAGGAAATTCCCTATCATGTCTCTCCTATATTCTACTTTCCCTTATAGGTAACCCATTGCTCACAGTCACAGTATTCTTCTTCCAGATTAAAAAAAATGCATTAATACACTCATATATTTTTTAAAGGGAGTATTATACCATGTATAGTCCTCTGTAATGTGTTTTCTTCATTAACAGTACAACTTAGATTTTTCTATGCCAACACATTTATTTTAATGACAGTACAGAATTTCATAATGGACACAAGAACTCATTTAGCCATTCTGCTATTTGATAGATATCTGCTTTTTATTTTCTTTACTATTAGAAATAATGCTGTAATGAGCATCCACGTACAAATACATATTTGGTTTTCTGTTAGAGCAGTGGTTCTCAACCTTCTGGCCCTTTAAATACAGTTCTTCATGTTGTGACCCAACCATAAAATTATTTTCGTTGCTACTTCATAACTGTAATGTTGCTACTGTTATGAATCGTAATGTAAATATCTGATATTCAGGATGGTCTTAGGCAACCCCTGTGAAAGGGTCATTCAACTGCCAAAGGGGTCGTAACCCACAGGTTGAGAACCACTGTGTTAGAGTCTCAGAAGTCAGGTCAGATAGTGTGGGTATTTAAAATTTGCTTGATACTGTTAAATCATCCTTCCAATGCTATACCAATTTGAACTCTTTCTACCTGTCAATGACAGTATATGTATCCCCATACCTTTGCCCATACTTGGTATCAGTCTTTTAAAATTTTCATATTTGACAGGCTCAAAATAATGGTTGTTCTAATCTTGCCTTCCCTGATGACAGATATAGTTGAGCTTTTTTCCATATGCTTATAGACCTTTTATTTTTCTGTGAATTGCCAATTTTGTTACAGCAGGTTTGTAGAAGCTCTATATATTATGGAATAGTCTGTCTACCTGTGGCATATAGCTTCTCCCAGTCGGCCACTTTTTATGGAGACATTTTTTTATAGAGATGTTTAACATTTTAAATATATTTACTACCTTTCAATCTATTCCATTTTGGAACGAATCTTGTGTTTTGCTTAGAAAGGTCCTCCTTACTCCATGATCATAAAAATACTATTCTATGATAGTAGACACAAACTGGTGTGTTTGTCCTAGGTGTTATTTGTCAGCCTCTTTCCTGATAGGGTTAACTGATGCAAGCACAGTCACACTTGCCCCACACGGTGCCAACCAGATTCTCTTTGCCAGGCAGGACTTTGAAAGCAGCAGAGGCTTCCTGAAAGGACCCTAGAGCCAGCAGAACAGGCCTGCTCTGCCCAAGTGCTGGTAGCCTACCTCATCTTTTGGTTCTGTCAACTTTTCCAGTGTCTCCCCAACTGACAGTTTTGTTGTTTTGCTTCATTTAGTTGTGTTGACTTCTCTGGTTTTTAAATAAAGGAAGTGACTTAGCAGTTAGTATCAGTGAGTGGGTTGTAGTTGAGAAACTGATGGGAGAAATGTGGGTGATGTAAATCTGATTCCTGTGTTCAGATAAAGGGAAAGGAACTTCAGTTATTGCTTGTAATCACCTGGAATGTGTTTCAGCTGGTGGTAAAGGGGTGGGAGAATTCCAATTAAAAGTAGATGAGAAATGCTGACACTGAGAATTACTTCTGACAATGTCAGGTAACAAAACAAGAAAAAGCCCAGCTCCAATATCAAATGCTCACCTGCACAAACAGTGCAAGGCTCAGGGCCTTTCTATGACTGGCTATGTTTTTTGCTGAACCAAATGTTAACATTTCAGAATTTTGCTGGTTGCTAAATGTTAATGACAATGGAATTCACATCTTTCCTGGGTTGCTTGTATGAAAGACAGGGCCTTGGTGAGACAATTGAAATAATGCTGAAAGGCAACAGAGGAGTTGGCAAAGGCCAACTTCTAAAAATCTCTCTACTGTATCTTGTTTTCGTGGTGAAAAGTTCTCTCCACTCTCACTGCTGATGGATATAAGGATGCAAGCATAACACAACCTAGAGCAGTGGTTCTCAACCTTGGCTGCACATTAGAATCACCTTTTTAAAATCCTGATTTCTGGGCCTCCGCCCCATAACAAAGAAACAGAATTTCCAGAGGATGCGGCATTTGGGGCCTTGACTTACGAGTGTCCCGACTAACGAGTTTTTCGAGATACGAGCCGTCTCTCAGCCGATTTTTTGCTTTGAGTTGAGTTGCGAGCTAAAATTCGGGTTACGAGCCAGCTTCAGATACCCCACTGCTAGTTGGCCCAGCGAACGTCACAGTGATTTGACATATGAGTAATTTGAGTTACGAGCTCCGTCACGGAACGAATTAAACTCGTAAGTCAAGGCCCCACTATACATAAACAAGGTAGAAAAGCAAAGGAGCTAATTGAAGCAACTGAAGTAATTCATTGAGTTGGGTCATCAAAAATCATCAAAAAAGGAAAGGAGAGCTTAATTTTTGTATAAGGTCAATTTGTAATTATGGTATGGTTAACTAAACTTTTGAGTTAGTGTAACAGCTCAGGAAACTGGCCAGGATTCTAATAGTGGGCTAGGTTGGCCAGTGGAAACCTGGACTGAATTGGATTCAGCTAGGTAACAATGAAAAGTCAGAAAATCCTTGGCACAAAGTAGTGATCAGTGTTACATGGGATCTAACAGGCTCAACCTTCTTACTGATACTTTCACCATGTCCTTGATGGGATCCACAAGTGCCTTGCTAGAGGGTGTACACTTCTTTCAGAAGTGCTTTCCTAGCTGTCTTTACCACAGTGAGATGCTGGTGGAAGGGACTGGCTTCAAAATGGGATCCTTGATCTTAGTGGGATGGAAGGAGCCTCAGAGGCCATAGTCACCAAGGCTCAAACATTTCTGGTTTTGGATAATTCATTGTGAAGGAATGAGAGGCAGCCAGCCCAGGTCAGTTGAGGAGGCCTGACTAGACTGCCATGCTAGAGAAAGGACCCCTTCTCTACCCAACTCCCAGGCCTGGGTCAGTTTAGAGACCCAGAGCCCTTCAATGATGGGCACACGTAAGGAAGAACCCTTCCACAGCACATCAACAGGCATATACCATGAACCGTCATCTTCATTTCCCCCTAAGATTCTGCAGCCATTTGCCATGGTAACTTCACTAGGTAAAGGGGAATCACCATTTGGGGTCTGGCCTTGAGCTAACTAATTCCTGAGAACCCAGAATGTCATTCTTTTATGCCAGCTAGAATGGAGCTTTTGCAGGCCAGCTGATGGAAGGAGTTTTGGCCTGAGCTGGCCTCACATTAGGAACAAAGTATTTTCCCCATGTATAGTTAGAATAGATATCTATAGCAAGCAGCAAAATACCCACACTAGACTACCTGAAGCCTTTGGATAAGGACTATACAGTAGCAAGAGCAAATGCAAATTGCTGGAGCAGCAATCTCTACCAAATGGTAAGTCCCTAGGTGAGTCACAGAAATCCTAAGTGCTATAGAAGACTTAAAAGTTGCAGGATAATGATGAGATAATCCATGCTTGCTGGGCCATTTTGGATTTTGGAGACAGCATATAACACATGTTGATATCCTGCTTTGACTCCTTTATTGAGTGATCTGAAAACAGAAGGCTCTCCAGCTGATCAAAGCCATGGAGAAACTGGCATAGGGGCCCCCATGTGTCTGGTTAAGGTTGAGCAGGAGAATCATATTAGAAAACCTTAAGATTTGGGGGACAAGACCATGATCTTGTCAGCATACTCTGGTAGAGAATGTAAGTCTAACCATGGGACACTAGATATCCAAATGACTTCAACTAAGAAGTATTATGTGATTCAACAAGCCATAAATTTAGACATGTCCAGCAGAATTCCACCACCAGCTGGAAGTGATGTGTATGGAACATTTGCAACACACCCACTCCCTTTAATAGACACCTCTGACTTCCCGATGATTTCAACAGTTGACTGACGAAGAAAAACATCCAGCCTAGTGTACAAATGGCTCTGAGACATGCTAGCCCATTCTGCTGTGAGGTAATCGACTTAAGAGATGGCCCTGAATGGTATAAAAGAGAAATCCTTCTAATGAACAGAACTTCAAGCAAGGCACCCCACTACCTACTTCATTGGCCATCAGGATCTAAACCGATCCCAAGGTAGTAGACGACTGAAATAAAAAAGATAGGAAGTAGTTATGTCCTCCCAGATGGCACTCATTGCTAACCGCCAAGGAGATCTTGGTTAGCCCTTTCCCTTAATATCCCATTGCTGGCCCAATGAGCCCATGAATATAGTGGCCATGGTAGCCTGGCAATTGGCTCTCACCACAGTATCTATTGAATTTGCCTACCATGCCTCTAAGAACACCAACTCTATTCAAGGATTTACTGGATTGCCTTATCATGGGATCTCAGTGACTATTACCTCTAAACAAAGACTTCATTTCACACATAAAGAGGTATGGCCATGGGGACACATACTCCATTACCCAGAAGCCGTTGGCACTAGACTCTAAAACAGTAGTGTGTCTGCTGGAGACCTAGTGATGGTGCTGAGGCTGGGAACTTTTTTTAAATCCTCACCTGAGAATATGTTTTTATTATTATTATTTTTCTTTGAGAGAGAGAAACATTGATGTGAGAAACAGTGATCAGTTGCCTCCCAAATGCAACCTGACTGGAGATTGAACCCGAAACCTTTGGGTGTGGCACAACCCTCCAACCGAGCCCCCCGGGGCCATCGCTTGGGTGCTATATTGTGGGACCAAGTCTCAAGCAACAATGAGCAAAAATGATGCTGTTTTTTTCAACAGCCAGAAAAAAGGGTCCAAGTTATTCTATTAACTCTTGCCCAGTAAATGGTCTTTTGCTTCAATTCTTGCCTCCCTCCCAGCTATTCTTCACTTGGAGCTAATGATTTTCTCAGAGTGCAAATCTGACCACATATCTCTGTTCCCCTAAACCCTTCACTGGTGGAGCAGATGAGTGGTGACCCACCCACCTGGTAATTGAAGCTCCTTTCCTTCTTGCTATTAGAGCTCCACTAATTTGGACTGGGTTCTGTCAGTTGCAGTAAGCCTATTTCTCCCTTGCTTATGACTGGTTTAAAAAGAAGCATGTGACAAGGGAAGTCTTCAGAAGCTTTTGGGAAAGTTTTCCTCCTTGGTAAAAGGAGACACACAGAAAGAAACAGTCATCCTTTGTCCACTGGATCTTGTGAAACCTCCATGTGGTGCCTTGAACTGGGGTAGCCATTTTGGTGTCACGAGGGGAGCCAACTTCAGTTGAAAGGTGTAAAGTGACTGAGAGTTTACCAATGCCCAAGTTGGTCCTCTATGTCCTCAAATCCATTCCCCTTTCCCTAATCATGACCAGCTTACGCCAATCTATCAGCACCTCTGGTATCAACAGCTGTTGTAGCCCCTAACTGTATTCCCTGCACCTATTCTGATCTCCCCATGGGCCATTCTCTATATAGCACCAGTCATTTTATTTCAAAATACAAACCTGGTTAGTCCATAGCTCTATTTCTTTCACGACAATCTATAAGATCTATAGTCTGGCCTCATCTTCTTGCAGTTTCATTTCTTACTATTCTCTTGAGTCTCTGCCCTTCGGCCACACATAGCCCTTCTTTATTTTCTGAATGGGCCCTTCCCTCACGCACCCTCATTATTAACAGTCTGCTCCTGCTATTTCGAGTGTCTGGAGAGTGCCCCCACCCCACCCCCCCATCTCCCTTCCCCCAATGTCTTTGCCTTTGATTGGGTCTCAATGAAAACATCATTTCTTCAAAGAAGTTCTGACCTGGGATCAGAACCGATGGGCTAGAATCACCAACTGGTAGATTCACAAATATGTTCTGCTTTCTTGAGGGAGTTATAAAAAAATACGAATCTAAATTCCCAAGATGAGGCCTTTACTCTGCAGTCTGCCATGGTCCTCATTTTCCACACTGAGCTACTCCTTGTCTACTTAAGACACTCTGGGATCCCTAATCCAAACTCTAAAAGGCCACCGTTAATACAGGCTCCTACTACTATGCGCCAGTCCTTCATGTCCTATATTGCTATTTGAACTAGTTATTTTTGTTCTTATTTATAGACAGTGAATTTCTTGAGGGTAGAAATTAAATCTGTTTTTGCTCCCCAGCAAATCCCTGGCACCTAGCACATATTAAATGCTTAATAAGTATTTATTACACAAAGTAACAGATGTGATGATGAATGAATAGATGGATAGATAAGGGAGGTGAGACAAATTATTCATTTCCTGTCCATAATCACATAGGAAAGGAGTCAGAAGAACTTGGTGAACATTTTCTCATCTCTTAACCCATTAAAAACCTGTTTTCTCCCCCAACACCTTAGGTCTGCCTTCCTCCCTGCTGACACACTAGTCTCAGCAAAAAACTCACGTTGAATTCCTCTCTGAAGAGTTTGTTGTCATCGGCCATTCTCCGGTTAATCTCCTCTTCCAGCTTGTCTACGGGCAAAGGTGGATACTTCCTGTTGGTGCTTGGAGACCTGGCCAGAAGTGGCACACTCTGGGGCTCTGCAATGCACAAAGGGGAAGGTTAGTTATGTGCCCTGGGGACTAGTCCTTCTCTGGAAACTAAATTGGGGATTCTATCTCATGGACTGAGCTTCCAAGAACTAGAGCTGCTCTCTTCAAGTCTTTTTCCTTTTAGAATAGGGAAATCACTAATTTCTTGTTTTTCTTCTCCATGAAGGTTTCCCATGCCATTAGAGTTCCTTACCCACGTCCTCAGTGCGGCCATTGGATAAGCGGAAAGAATTGGAATGACTCCCAGCTTGCTTGTATTTCTTAAACCTAATGAGAAAATGTGAAAAACTAAGCACAGAGGCAGAAGAGACCAATCATTGGCTTTGTATTTCCACTTTCAATTCAGCCTTTCTAAATCTTCTTTACCAAATAAACAGGCTTTTTTTAAAAAAAATAATTGACTTCAGAGAGGAAGGGGGAGAGTGAGAGAAATAGAAACATCAATGATGAGAGAGAATCATTGATTGGCTGCCTCCTGCACACCCCCGACTGCGGATCGAGCCTGCAACCCGGGCATGTGCCCTGACCAGGAATCGAATCTGGGACCCTTCAGTCCTCGGGCTGGTGCTCTATCTACTGAGCCAAACCAGCTAGGGCTAACCAGGCTCTTTTAAGAGACAGGTCCTGCACATGGTGCTCCTGCTCACCCTCAGCACACTAGAACAGCGGTCGCCAACCTTTCGGACCCCACGAACCACATGTGGTCCGCAGACCACCGGTTGGCGACCGCAGCACTAGAATCCAACCCAGGTATCACCAAGAGTATATTCTAGCTTGTGTGACACTGTGCAGTTCTAGTTCCAGAACTCCCTGAAGATTACAGTCATACCAGGTGAAAAAAGGATGAGTGGGTAGAGTATAGTAGGGGGAAGGAGTAGATAAGAATATCCATATCAAACAAAAATTCTGTTATTTCCCCAGTGCAACCAGGGAAAAGACCAGAGTTTCAGACTGGGTGAGCACAGGTCTGGTCTCAAGTCTCCTGCAGGATGGTGGATACACATGACAAATTATAGGGGTGTCCAAGGTTCCCCTCTCTTTATATCTGTAGAACAGAAAGAGCACACAGAGCAGCTTAAAGCCAAAGATAAGGGCGAAGTTAAGCCTAATTAGTCAGGGCAGTAGGAAGATAACAAATACACTTTCCTCTTCTCTCCCTTGGGTTCCCCTTTCTTGTTTTTGTTCCCTGTTTGAGTAGTATTATCTGGAGGACCTTGAAAGAAAGTCAGAAAGGGGAACCCTATAACTCACATGGTTTAGTGCAGTATGCCAGGGTAAGGAGTCCTAGAGGGGTTTGGGGACAAAGCCCCAGGTATAAATATTTTATATGCTTTATTATATAGAGACCAGGGGATTTTTAGGGGTTGCTTCAACAGGGCTAGATATGAAGATCTTAAACACTTATCAATAATAATACAGACTGTGGCTTCTTCCCTCAACCTCCAAACCACCATCCTGGACTTTAGATTGCAGTAGAGTTGGGAGGCTGGACTTGGATAGGTGGAAGCCAAGAGAAGGGGCTGGGTCTTTAGGAAGACTATGTGGCTTTTAAATAATTTCTAAGTAGAAATTTAATCTTATGAGCACTATCCTGAGTCATTTCCCTCTATCCTCTTAATTATTCTCATCCTACTGTCTTCTGAGCTATGCAGGCTTGAGGCCCTGGGGTTACTGAAATAGAGTCCACGAGAATGGAGAAGCATTAGTTCACATGCTCACCTTAACATGTACAGAACTATGATAATAAAGACGATCACTAGCAGAGAGGACAGGGCCACCATCACTGCAATAATGGGCGTTTCATCTGAAATTGAGAAAAGAAAACATGTCATTACCATTGTGTGCAATGGAGGGCTCAAGTTGGGTGCTCCGGGAAATACCCAGGAAGAAGGGCTCATTCAATGCTTCTGTAGAGACAGGGCATGAACAAAATGAGTGAGAGAGACAACACTTCCTACTGCTACCCTATCTCTGCTTATCATACATTTGTTTTCTGTCTCCCTGCATTTAAAAAATATATTTTTATTGATTTCAAAGGGGAAGGGAGAGGAAAAGAGAGATAGAAATATCAATGATTAGAGAGAATCATTGATTGGCTGCCTCCTGCTGGGGACCAAGCCCACAATCCGGACATATGCCCTTGACCAAAATCAAACCCGGGACCCTTCAGTCTGCAGGCCAATGCTCTTTCCACTGAACAAAACCGGCCAGAGCTGTCTCCCTGCATTTGAATAAAAGCTCTTTGAAGGCATAGACTGTTTTGTCCATTGCTATAGAGCCTAAAACAGTGCTTAGTACATAAACAAATAAATATTTGAAAGCATGAACACATCCAATCCTGATGGCAATCTAGGTAAGAGGGTCAACAACATACTCTCTCCCCAGCCTTTTTTTTTTTTTTTTTTAATCCTCTCTCCCCAGCCTTAATGGGCTCCACCAAGAGCAGTGATGGCGAACCTTTTGAGCTCGGCGTGTCAGCATTTTGAAAAACCCTAACTTAACTCTGGTGCCGTGTCACATATAGAAATTTTTTGATATTTGCAACCATAATAAAACAAAGACTTATATTTTTTATATTTATTTTATATATTTAAATGCCATTTAACAAAGAAAAATCAACCAAAAAAATGAGTTCGCGTGTCACCTCTGACACGCGTGTCATAGGTTCGCCATCACTGACCTAGAGGAAGACAGGAGATAAAAGAATTTTCCTGTCATAAACTCAGATTGTTTCCTGGCATAGAGAATACTGTTCCTGATTAAAGCAAGCAGACATTAGATCCTTAAGCACTATGTATCCAAAATGCCGGTACTCTTTACTACTTCTTTCCACAGGCAGAATCCCAACTACAGCAAGATATGGCTTGGAGATATATTGGAAGGCAGGTTCTTGGATTTCCATTCCATAGGGCCTGGCTTCCTTTCCATCCAATATTTAGCTTTCTTTCTTATGGCAGCTAACCAGGTGCTGACTCATTCTCCTCCACTCTCATGCCCCTACCACTAACTACACAACATCTTGAGTTTGTAACTAACTTCATCATTTTCCATCCTACTAAAAGAGAGGACAAGTCCCTCCCATGTGAAAGTCAATCCTGTTACACATCTATTATTGTTACCTCAAAGACTTGTCTTCTTGACCTCATTTACCCCCCTCTACTCACCAACAGCCCCATGCTTCACAGTCAACTTCTCACAACAGTTGTCTTATAAAAACAGTCATTTTCTCTAATTCTTTACCTCTGGATAACTCCTTAGCCTATTTTGTTCTTGACTCCTACCTCAGTGCTCCATTTAAATTGCTCATCAAGCCCAGCTGGTGTGGCTCAGTGGTTGAGCATGGACCGATGAACCAGATCAACGGTTCAATTCCTAGTCAGGGCACATGCCTGGGTTGCGGGCTCGATCCCCTGTGGGGGTGTGCAAGAGGCAGCCAAGCAATGATTCTCATCATTGATGTTTCTATCTCTCTCTCTCTCCCTTCCTCTCTGAAACCAATAAAAATATATTTAAAAATAAATAAATAAAAATTAAAAAACTCATCAAGAACACACAAATGGCATATTACCAAATCCAATGGAAACATTCCCATTCACACCTGATTCAACCTCTTAGTAGCATTCATTAAAAAAATATTTATAAAAAAAAATGTTTATAGACCAGCAATTCTATGCTAGGCACTGTTCTAGACCATGGGAAAAGAAAAGTGAGGGGATACTGTTCATTAACAAGTAAACACATAATTTCAGAAAGGGACAAGTGCTATGAAGAAAACAGTATGATTAATTCAAATGGCAGCAGAGTAAGGGGAAAGCACACTCACTTCCTCTCAGGATCAAACTGAAATTACAACTAAATTATAGAACAATAAACCTGATAACCAACTGAACTAGCTAAACATAAGTCTTATAACCAAGGATTTACAGAAGCAGCCTGGCAGGAAGGGTGGAGATGCGAAAAGAGCTGTGAATCTTGAGGGGTGGCATGTACGGTGGCTGAGAATCTTGAGGGGTATCTCAGGTGCAAAGGTTCCCTCTGACGCACAAGGAGTCTTAACCACATGTGGGGCTCCCCAGCCTGGAGCACCAGAGCAGGGAAGAGATGCCCATATAATATCTGACTGTGAAAAATCAGTGAAGATCTATCCACCAGGGAGTGTGCTAGAAACCCAGGCGCCTTCTTGAAGGGCCAAAGCACAAAATCTCATTTGTGGGCACTCACCCTGGGCTCCAGTGGAAGAAAGGCAGCTCAGAGGGTTGTGTGGCTTTGGGGAGAAGGTTAAAGGATCAGCTGCCAAGGGTCCTGTGCTGATTCCCTCACCCGCACTGCCAACAGAAACCATCTTTCCTAGATCAAGTACTCCCCTCCGTATAGCATCAAACTAAGAAAATGCACTAGCCCCACTCTCCCAACTCCCTGTGGCCTGCCGTGCCAAGCTCCCCTTCCTCCGCATAGCCAAATCTTGGTCTGTTTTAGCCTGATGAACTCTGCTGGCCTCACCAGGACAGCCCCCTGAGATCCCACCCACCACAAAGATCCCCAGGCCCCTAGTAGGTGGCAGCTGGCCTTGTTGTACCCTGAGACTTTTGCTGAGTATCATCAGACTCAGTTCTGGTGCGAAGTCTTAATTTGTATCAACCTGGAGAACACCAATAGCCCCTACCTAGTGACTAACTGAGAAGCTATCATGCAACCCGCCTACCACCAGAGTCTTTCAGTGACTTAGCCTAACAGGTAGCTGGCGGCAGATCTCAGGGTATCTTGGGCCTTTTGCTGACTTGTCCCTAAACTTGGTGCCCATGGAAGCCAGCCTTGGTATGCAATTTGCCCTCTCTCATGCACACCCATGCCCAGCAGGGCAACCACAAACCCAAACCATGGATTGCTTTGTAGCTCCAAACATGTAGCCGAGGGCAAGGCACGGGCAGCCCCTGATACTGATCTGCACCCATGTCCTTCTCAAAGAGGCCCCAGAACCAACACACCTGGTGGCAGGCTTCAGACCACATCAGATCATGACCTAATTAGCTCCACAAGTGGCATACCCAAAAGGAGCTCTTGGTAGGCACCAGACCCTGCAGGCATGAATTCCGTGTTGTGGGGTCAGGCCCCACACAGACGATCGTACATTGTGGTTGGTGTTGATTCTCATAGCCAACCTGAGACTCAATCCCACTCACGGACAGGCCAACTATAAGACTCAACTACAAAAGGAGGGCTCACATGACCCACACAAGAAACATTCCTGGAGCACAGGTGATCAGGGAGACTACACCACTGAGCTCCACAAGACACCTACTACATAAGACCACAATACCAAGACTGGGAAACACAGCAGATCTACCTAATACACAGAAACAAGTACAAAGAGGCAGCCAAAATGGGGAGAAAAAAAGCCTCAAATAAAGAAAAGGAGTAATCCCCAGTAAAAGAACTAAATGAAATGGAGGCAAATAATCTACAAGATACAGAATTCAAAACAATGGTTATAAAAATGCTCAAAACACTTAGGAAAAGAATGGATGAACTTAGAGAGAACTTAAGCAAATAGATAGTAAACATACAAAAGGACACAGAAATCATAAAAAAGAACCAGCTGTGAATGAAAAATGCAATGTCTGAAATGAAGAATATACTAAATGCAATCAATAACCTTAGGTAAAGCAGACGAATGAATCAGTGATTTGGAAGACAAGGTAGCAGAAAACATGCAATCAGAGCAGCAAAAAGAGAAAAAGAATTTTTTTTAAAAAAATGAGGCTAGTTTGAGGAACTTCTGGAACAACATCAAGTAATAATATCTGCATCACTGGGTTCCAGAAGGAACTGAAAGAGAGCAAGAGACTGAGAATCTATTTAAAGAAATAATGACTGAAAACTTCCCAAAACTGGTAAAGGAAAAAGACGCAAAAGTCCAGGAAGCAGAGAGAGTCCCAAACAAAATGAACCCAAAAAGGTCCACACCCTGACATATCATAATTAAAATGGCAAAGGTTAAAGACAAAGAGCATCAAAAGAAAGACAGTTAGTTACCTATAAGGGATCTCCCTTAAGACCACCAGCTGATTTCTCAACAGAAACATTTCAGGCCAGAAGGACTGGATGAAATATTCAAAGTGATAAAAAGCAAGGATCTATAACCAAGACTACTCTACCCAGCAAGGCTATCATTTAAAATTGAAGGAGAAATAAAGAGCTTCACAGACAAGAAAAAACTAAATGAGTTTTCATTACCACCAAACCAATATTACACAAAAAATGTTAAAGGGACTTCTTTAAGAAAAGAAAAGAAGAAAAAAAGAGAATTAAATGTTCCAATTAGACATAGTATAGCTGGATGCATAAGAAAATAACAGCCATATACAGGGTGGGGCAAAAGTTTATAGTTGTTTATATGAAAAATAACACAATAATTAATAAATAATATTACAAGAGTAAACTGTGTTTCACGTATTCACAACTGTACACCTAACTTTTGCCCTACCTTGTATATGCTATCTACAACAGACCCACCTCAGAATGAAAGATACACACACACTAAAAGTAAAGGGTTAGAAAAGGATATTCCATGTAAATCAAAACAAAAGAAAAGGCTGGGGTAGCAATACTTAAATCAGACAAAACAGACTTTAAAACAAAGGCAGTAATAAGAGACAAAGAAAGACATTACCTAATGATAAAGGGGTCAATCCAACAAGAGCATAAAACCCTTGTAAACAGTTATGTACCCAACAACATAGGAGCACATAAATATATAAAGCAAATACTGGCCCTGGCCAGGTAGCTTGGTCAGTTGGAACATCATCCCATACACCAAAAGGTTGCAGGTTCGATTCCCTGTCAGGGCACATGTCTGGGTTACAGGTTTGATCCTTGGTTAGGGTGCGTCTGGGAGGCAACTGACTATCAATTCTCTCTCACATAGATGTTTCCCTCTCCCTCTCTCTCCCCACCCCGCCCTCCCTTCCTCTCTTTTTAAAATCAATAAAAAACATATACTCGGGTGAGGATTAAATAAATAAAGCAAATATTGAGGGATATAAAGGGAGAGATCTACAGTAAAACAGTCATAGTAGGGGATTTTAACATTCTATTGACATAAATGGACTGTTCTTCCAGACAGAAAATCAATAAGGAAACAGTGGCCTTACATGATACTCTAAACCAGTGGTCGGCAAACTGTGGCTCGCGAGCCACATGTGGCTCTTTGGTCCCTTGAGTGTGGCTCTTCCACAAAATACCACGTGCGGGCGTGCACATACAGTGTGATTGAAACTTTGTGGCCCATGCGCAGAAGTCGGTATTTTGTAGAAGAGCCACACTCAAGGGGCCAAAGAGCCGCATGTGACTCACGAGCCGCAGTTTGCCAACCACTGCTCTAAACCAGTGGTTCTCAACCTTGGCTGCACATTAGAATCACCTGGGAATCTTTTTAAAATCCTGATTTCTGGGCTGCATCCTCCGGAAAGTCTGTTTCTTTGTTACTAATGTTGTGGCCCCACCCCATAACAAAGAAACAGAATTTCCGGAGGATGAGGCCCAGAAATCAGGATTTTAAAAAGATTCCCAGTCAACGAAGGAAAAATACCACATGATCTCACTCATTCATGGATAATAAAGATCATTATAAACTTATGAACAAAAATAGATACAGAGGCAGAGCTGCCTAAAACAGATTGTCAAACTGCAGCGGGAAGGCCGGGGAGAGTAGGAGGGCAGAAGCGGGAATAAGAGATCAACCGAAGGACTTATATGCATGCATATAAGCATAACCAATGGACATAAGACACTGGGGGGTAGGGGAGGCCAGGAGATTGTCAAGGGCGGGGGAAAAAAGGAGACATATGTAATACCCTTTGTAATACTTTAAGCAATAAAACAATAAAAAAAGATTCCCAGGTGATTCTAATGTGCAGCCAAGGTTGAGAACCACTGCTCTAAACCAACTGGATTTAATTTATATTTTCAGAACATTTCACCCCAAAGCAACAGAATATACATTCTTTTCAGATGCACATGAAACGTTTTCCAGGACAGATCACATATTAGGATGCAAAAAAGTCTCAATAAATTTAAGAACAATAAAATCATATCAAGCACTGTAATGGTCTAAAATTAGAAATCCATTACAAGAAAAAAAAAAACTGAAAAACACAAACACATGAAGGCTAAATAATATTTTACTAAAAATGAATAGGTTAACAATGAGATCAAAGGAAAAATTTCAAGAAATACCTGAGACAAATGAAAATGAAAACACAAAATCTATGGGACACAGCGAAAGCAGTCCTAAAAGGTAAATTCACAGAATTACAGGTCTACCTCAAGAAACAAAAAATATCAAATAAACAATCATGCTATCTGATATCAAACTACTAGTATACTACAAGTCTATAGTAGGCAAAACAGCATAGTACTAGCAAAACCAAACAAAACCAAACAGACACATAAATCAATGGAACAGAATAAAGAGCCCAGAAATAAACTCACACCTATATGGTCAAGTACTATTTGACAAAAGAGGCAAGAACATGCAATACGGTAAAGACAGTGTATTCAATAAATAGTATTTGAAACAGTGGACAGATAACATGCAAAAAATGAAATGAGACCACTTTCTTGCATTATATAACAGATTAAAAACTTAAACGTAAGACTCAAAACCAAAAAATTCATAGAAGAAAACAAAGGTAGTAACATCTCTAACATTTTTCTTAGCAATGATTTTTTCCGATATATCTCCTCACACAGGGAAACAAAACAAAACAAAAACAAACAAATGGGACTACATCAAACTAAAAAGGTTTTCAGAGCAAGGGAAACCATCAGTAAAACCATCAATAAACCATCTACCAAATGAGAGAAGATATTTGCCAATGATAATCTATTAAGGGGTTAATGTCCAAAATTTATAAAGAACTCATACAACTGAACACCAAAAAAAACTCCACACCAAACAATCCAATTCAAAAATGGGCTGAGAATCTGAATAGACACTTTTCCAAAAAGGACATACAGATGTCACCTTGCCCATTTACAATAGCTCAGTGGATAGAACATCGGCCTGTAGAATGAAGGGTCCCAGGCTCGATTCCGGTCAAGGGTACATGCCTGGGTTGTGGGTTCGATCCCCAGTCGGGGTCGTGCAGGAGGCAACCAATCAATGATTCTCTCGCATCATTGATCTCTCTCCCTCTCCCTTCCTCTCTGAAATCAATTTAAAAAAAAAGACATACACATATCTAATAGACATATAAAAAGATGCTCAATGTCACTAATCACCAGAGAAATGAAAATTCAAACCTCAATGAGATATCAACTCACACCTGTCAGAATGGCTATCATCAATAAATCAACAAACAATAAGTGTTGGCAAAAATGTGGAGAAAAGGGAACCCTCATGCACTGTTGGTGGGAATGTAGCCATTATGGAAACCAGTATGGAGGGTCCTCAAAAATATTAAAAATGAAACTGCCTTATGGCCCACCAATTCCTCTTTTGGGTATTTATCCAAAGAAATCCAAAACACTAATTCAAAAGAATATATGCACTCCTATGTTCATTGCTGCGTTACTTACATAGCCAAGATATGGAAGCAACCCAAATGCTCAATAGATGAGTGGATAAAAAAGTTGTGGTATATGTATACAATGGAATTTTACTCGGCCATAAAAAATAATGCAATCTTACCATTTGTGATAGCGTGGATGGACCTAGAGGATATTATGCTAAGTGAAATAAGTCAGTCAGAGAAAAAGAAATGATTTCACTTACATGTGAACAAAATCGAAACAGACTCATAGATACAGAGAACAGACTGATGGTTGTATGTGTGGTTTGCAAGACTGGGTGATAAAGGTGAAGGAAAGGATTAAGAAGTACAAACTGGTAGTTAGAAAATAGTCCCAGGGAATATAGTTAACAATAATATGATAACTATGTATAATGCCTGGCGGATACTGGAAATATTGGGGAGGGGTAAGCATTTTGTGAAGTATAAGATTGACTACTGTGCTCTATACCTGAAAATAATACTGAATGTAAACTGTAATTAAAAAAAAATAAAACATCAGTAATTTAAAGAAAGAAAAGAATGGTAGGGAATTAGGGAGTGATGGGTAAGAAGGGGCAGATTCGGCTATTTTAGAGTAGTTTGGGAAGGCCTGAAGTGGTTATGAGGTCTACGTAATGTGAAGAAGTGAACTATGCAAATATTGGGCAAATATTTCTAGCACAGGGAACAGCAAGTACAATAGCTCTTAGGAGCTTGGCAGGTTCAAAAACAACACAAAATCCAGTTTTAGTAAAATGTTGCTGAAGAAGGAGGCAAGAGCCAGAAAACTTAGGACTTGGTAGGCCATTGTAGTTGAGTGTGGATTTAATTCTGAATGTGATGAGAAACACTATGTGATTGGAGGGCTTTGAACATGGTAGAGAAATAATTGGATTTACATTCTTTTAAAAGTTCAGCTAGCTAAATGACTCATAAACAGCAGTTATAAAGTGGGAGATAATCCAGCGGAATATGGTCTTATGGATAACAAAACAGTTTTTCAAGTAGAGAGTAATCAGTTCAATCTTATATTAGTGATAGATTAAGTAGGATGAAGATAGAGAAGTGAAACTGAATTTGACAAGATGGCAGCTATTGGTAAACTTTTCAAGATTGGTGAGGAAGCCTAAATAGAGTGAAATAAAGAGGGAAAGAGGAGATAGTAAGATACCGATTCCTTATGTGAAGTAAGGACTTTTACCATAAAGCAGTAGTTCTCAACCTTCCTAATGCCACGACCCTTTAATACAGTTCCTCATGTTGTGGTGACCCCCAATTTCATTTTTACAAATTGAACATAATTAAAGCATAGTGATTAATCACAAAAACAATATGTAATTATTTCCGATGGTCTTAGGCGACCCCTGTGAAAGGATCGTTCGACCCCCAAAGGGGTCCCGACCCACAGGTTGAGAACCACTGCCATAAAGGAATACATGTGAGGAAGACGTGGAGTGCAAAGTTTGTTTTTTTTTAAGAGATGGGAGATGACAATTTTCAACATACCCTGGTATGTGCCTCTCATCTTAAAATGAGCATTCAAACTGGCTGACTACTCTCTCCTCTTTGAAGAACTTTCTTCTTGGTTTCCACAACAAAGCACTCTTCTGATTTTCCTTCTATCTCTTGGCTGCTCCATCACATTTTCTTTGCTAGTTGTTCCTCTTCCAACACGAGATCTTATAAATGCCTGATTTCCTCACAGCTCTGTCCTTGGAACTCTTCTCTATACTTTTTGTAGTTGATCTGATCAGATAGCTGGCGGTAAGCAGAAATGATATGCTAACAATCCCCACATTTGCATTGCTTGTTTAGACCTCTCTTCTGGGCCTATATGGCATCTCCACTTTAAATTTCACAGGCAATGCAAACTTTCTGTCTAAAACATTTTCCTTTCCATTCAATAAGCTAGCTCTGCCATCCACCCTGTTAAAGTAAGAAATGTGGGCCATTATAATGAATGTGGATGCTTTTCTTCTATATCCAACTCAGTGCAAGTAATATATTCTCAGGCTAAAATGAATGCCTCAAATTTGTTTGCCCTTTTTAAAAACTCTGTTGCCCTCACTATAGTCTCTATCCTCTCTCATCTGGATCACAGTAAGCCTCTGCCCCCTGCCAACCCATTCTACACAAAGCAGGCAGAGGGATCTCTAAGAAAGCAAATCAGATCACGTTCCTCTCATATGTAAAAACTTTGGATGGTTTCCCAAGCCTTTAGAGCAATGGTTCTCAACCTTGGCTGCACATGGGAATCTTTTTAAAATCCTGATTTCTGGGCCGCATCCTCCAGAAATTCTATTTCTTTGTTACTAATGTTGTGACCCCACCCCATATCTGAGGGAAGAGAAAGGCTGAATATTAAGAAAATATACATTAAGTAGAAGGAATCACACATCTTATGTTTAATCTTGAAGCCTACCACTTTGTCTTTTGACTTTCTTGTAAGATTGGTTAAAAGAGCAGTTTTATGGAGAAAATCTATTTGCAACATAAATCTATAAACTTCTTCATTTAATAGTTAGAATCAGGTAAGAGGACGTGAATAGCCAGGATACTGCATTAACTGAATCTAGTTCCTAAGTTTAGGAAAGCAAGAGCTGCAAAATTGAGGAAACTCTGTACACAGTATGGTAACATCTCACTATTCCTCACCAAATACAATGGCAGATGGATAACACATAAAAGGTTGGAGTACCTACTTTTCTGATTCAAATACTCCCTACTTAGCAGACTTCATAAGCCTTCAAATGTTCCATTACTTAATTAATGCAGGAA
Source organism: Myotis lucifugus (assembly GCF_000147115.1). Taxonomy (NCBI): domain Eukaryota; kingdom Metazoa; phylum Chordata; class Mammalia; order Chiroptera; family Vespertilionidae; genus Myotis; species Myotis lucifugus. The sequence continues at coordinate 455,868 of NW_005871226.1, read as the reverse complement.
AAATTGTGCACAGTTAAATAATGGAATCAGAAAAAAATACCTAGAAAAGTCTGATTTAATAGGAAATTCATGATGAGAAAGATTGCTTCACAGATTAACATTTTCCAAACTCAAACGCAATTTTCATTTCTTTGGCTGTTGGATGATTTCTTTCTCTTATGTTCTTTATAGCTTTATTGTTGTCCTAAGTAAAACATGCCATTTCTACAGATGTGTACCACATATTCTGCTCTCTGGTGATCAGGGATTTGGCAGTACTGCTCAGACCACCGACACAGCTTCTCTAGTCATAGGGACTTTACACTAAAGGGCTGAAATCCATATAAAGTGATAAAGGGTCGACATTTTGTTGACTAGGGAAAAACAACACAAAGGCTGTATTTTAAAGGTAACTATGGCCGAAACCGGTTTGGCTCAGTGGATGGAGCGTCGGCCTGCAGACTGAGAGGTCCCGGGTTCGATTCCGGTCAAGGGCATGTACCTGGGTTGCGAGCACATCCCCAGTGGGAGATGTGCAGGAGGCAGCTGATCGATGTTTCTCTCTCATCGATGTTTCTAACTCTCTGTCTCTCTCCCTTCCTCTCTGTAAAAAATCAATAAAATATATTTAAAAAAAAAAAGGTAACTATGGCCTAATATCACCAAAGGGTAATATTAACAAGGTGACATGATCAAGTAAGATACAGCTGTTTCATTACTTATTAATAGCATCATAGCTATTAGAATCTGTAATCTACATTTAAAAAAACATGAGTACTTGTCCCTGTTACTCTTTTCTATGAGGTTAATATGAAAACAACTTTAGGGAAAGTAAACACATAACAGTCACAAATGCACAAGGTTACTACAGACTGTGAGCAAAGGAAACATAACAAATATTATACATTATAAAAGGGTCAGACATAGGGTGAGTGGCTCACCTCTTCTGTCCTTCGTGTCAGAATTACCTGTGTTACAAGTGAAAAATAGAAACATTCATTCAAATTAAAACATTACTATTCAACCTAAGGTAAGACAAAATAAACTCTAGGAATACAGATACATTCATCTTTATATATATTGGAGCTAGAATGAGGCACCCTCCAACACCTGTGAAACGAGATTTCCCAGATTCACTGAACTTTTAATCAGTGGTTTGTCATTCTCTGTGAGTCTAAAAACAATGCAGCATCAATACTCATAAAACGTACAAGAATATAGCCCTAGCTGGGTTTGGTCAGTGGTTAGAGCATCAGCCTGCGGACCGAAGGGTCTCAGATTCCATTCCTGGTCAAGGGCACATACCTGGGTGGTGGGTTCCCTCCTCATCCCTGTTTGGGACACATGCGGGAGGCAATCAGTCGATGTGTCTCTCTCACATTAATGTTTCTCTTTGTTTTTTCTCCCCCTCCCTCCCACTCTGTCTAAAAATCAATGGAAAAATATCCTCGGGTTAGAATTAACACAAACAAACAATCAGTCTTGTGGCAAAATCTACCAACGCTCTCCCAATATCAATCTCTTGTCTTTGGTACAGAACCCAATTTTTTAAAAAAAATCCTCATCTGAGGACATGCTGAGAGAGAGAGAGAGAGACAGAGAGAGACAGAGAAACATCAATATGAAAGAACCATCAATCAGCTGCCTTCCATAGGTGCCGCAATGGGAGATCGAACCCACAACCTAGGTATGTGCCCTGACTGGGAATCGAACAGGCAACCTTTCAGTGAACAGGACGAGGTTCAAACAACTGAACCATTCCAGCCTGGCCAGAACCCATTTTTGTTTTGTTGTTTTCTTCAGCTGAGCACAAAGCTACCTAGCTAAAAACTACATTTCTGAGGCTCCTTTGTGCTAGGTGTAGTCATATAAGGAATTCGGCCAGTGGGATGTGTGTGAAACTGATGAAGGCAATATCGGGTCACATCCCTTGCAAAAAAAATTTGTGTTCCCACTGCCTCTGTTTATCCTTTATAGGGGCTGAAACCAGAACCCAATAATGAGAGCCATCTTTAACCGAACAAATGAGGGAAATTTTGTTGGGATGACAGGGCCACAAGAATACAGGAACTTGGTCCTAGGCGAGGAAGCAAAGTCCTCTATCTACCTCTAGAATGTGATAAGGGCCCTAACCGGTTTGGCTCAGTGGATAGAGCATTGACCTGCGGACTGAAGTGTCCTGGGTTCAATTCTGGTCAAGGGCATATGCCCAGGTTTTGGGCTCGATCCCCACTAGGGGGCGTGCAGGTGGCAGCTGATCAATGAGTCTCTCTCATCATTGATGTTTCTATCTCTTTCTTCCTCTCCCTTCCTCTCTGAAATCAATAAAAATATATTTTTTAAAAAATAGAATGTGATAGGGGAAAGATACTTTTGTCTTAATTTAAGTCACTTAATTTTGCTGTGCCTTTGTCAAAGTAGTTTAGACTGCACCCTAACTTATACAACTAGTTACAAGAACACTTATAGGATATGGTTAAAGCTATACTCATAAAAAAAAATTCACAGCATTAAATATATTAAGCATTCAATTCAGGAAGACAGAAAAGGTACAAAATAAATCTAAGAAAAGTGGAAAAAAGAATAAGAATAAAAAAGAAATTAATCAAAAGTGAAAAAGACAGAACTAATAAATACATAATAGCAGGTTCATTGGAAGAAAAAAAACAATGAGTCATGAAACAGATAAATGGTTAGCCAATCTAAGCAAGAAAAGAAACCATAAATATATAAAATAAATATTCATAGCTATATAAGAAATTGATCTTAAAAGATGACTTTTCCTCAAATCCCATTCAAATAATTTTGAAAACATGAATGAAATGCATAGTTTTCTAGGTAAACTTCAATTCTTTCCATGAAGCAAAACAAAATACTGACAACTAATGTAGCACAAATACAAAGGAAACACACAGACCAATTTCATTTGGAAATAACTTACGAATATCAATGGAGAAAATCCCAAATAAAATAACTATCAAACACATTACAACAATTCATTGAAGAAAAATACAACACAACCAAATACAGTTGTTTTTGTAGGAATGTAAAGAGTTCAAAAATAGAAAATCTGTTAATATGATTCATCATAGCATGATAAAAATAAGAAAATCATATAGATCTTGCTCATTAATGTTGAACAGGTAACTGGCAAAATTTAACACCCATTTGTGACATAAGTGCTCTTTGAAAGAGGAATAAAATGACAAATCCTGAATATGATAAATTTTTAATTAAAAAATTTTCTAAATTGCTAATAATAGTTTCTGCAATGCAGAAAAGCTAGATGACGAACTAGGGGGCAGTATTTGTAGTTTTATCACAGGTAAACAAAGAGCTCATTTCCCTAACATTAAAAAGCTTCAATAAATGAGTCAGAAAAGCCATGTTTAATGGAAAACCACAGAGAGCATCCTTCTTAGAGTCAGTACAAGACAAGGCTGCCTGCTTTTGTTTCCTAACTTTGTTCTGGAGGTATTTGCCAAGTTTTTGTTTTGTTTTGTTAATCCTCACATGAAGATATTTTTTCCATTGCTTTTCAGAGAGTGGGGGGAGAGAGAGAGATGAGGCCCAACCAACTGAACCACACTGGCCAAGGCTCGATATAGCTTTAATTTGCATTTCACTGAGTGAGGTTTTTCAAAGGATCATTTATATTTCCTTTTCTGAGAACTTTCTGTTGATATGCTTTGCCTAGGCTGGGCTGAAGCCCTGAACAAACTGACACTGCAATTCAACTGTTTCTCTGAGATCATCTCTAACTCCACCCCTGGACACAGGTCTCCCACTCCATATCTAACTGCCTAGGCCATCCAGACCCATTTTACTTCCCATGGTCTCCATAGATTCCTTTCTTTTCAGGGATAATACTATTACTTACCTCTGTATACCTGCATCTTCAGTCTCTTGCATAATCATTTATTTTTTTTTAAATATTTTTTATTGATTTTTTATAGAGAGGAAAGGAGAGGATAGAGAGTTAGAAACATCAATGAGAGAGAAACATTGATCAGCTGCCTCCTGCACATCTCACACTGGGGATGTGCCCGCAACCAAAGTACATGCCCTTGACTGGAATCGAACCTAGGACCTTTTAGTCCACAGGCCGACGCTCTATCCACTGAGCCAAACCGGTTAGGGCTCTTGCATAATCATTTAGCTCCCCTCTTTCTCTTATATTTTCAACATTCTTCTCTACCTTTAAACATGATTAAACCTCACCAATCTAACCAGGAACCCATGCAAAGCAGGACATCCGCCAGAATCTTTCTTCTTTCCTCTTAACCCTATATTAATCAGACATCACTGAGCGTTCCCTATATCTAGATTTCATTACTTTGGGCAATTTTACTTATTTCAAGAAATTTTATGCCTAGAAAACACACAAAAAAATAATAATGGGTGAATAAACTCAAATAGCAAAAGAAAGAACAGAAACCATCTCTAGTACCTGAAGGAGGGAAAGTTTCTGGAGTGGTTGCTGCAGTGCTGGAATTTCCTTCCGAAGATTCTGTTCTGACATCTGTGAACGGGTTATCTGGAAGCCATGTTCCATTTGGTGAAATTGTAGTAACTACAGAATTGGTGCTTGCTATTCTTGTGGTCCCATTCTCAGAATCTGAAGTATTGACAGTGGTTACATAGGAGGGTCCCAGAGTTAGATTTGGGCTGAAAGTTGGTGTCACAGGAAAAGTTACTGAAGAAGTAGGATTTGAAGTTTTGAGCTCTTCTTTTACTGACTCTGCTACCAATGCTTCATTAGATCTTGTAGGTGAAGCTATAAACATCAAGAAAATAAGGAAACATCACAGGAAGAATGTGATAGCTTAAAAATTACAAGGCACAAAGTATCAAGTCTAATAAGCTCTCAAACACTTGGACACCAATCAAAGAGTGAATAAAATAAACAAGAGTGTGGGCACATTTATAGTGCTGGACCCTTTCTACCAACCCAAAAGATTACTAGTCCAAGGGAGGAAGAAACTGGATTCTTTACTTAGTTCCTCAGAATTAATATATAGGGTCTTAAATAACAATTTTTTTTGTACTTTTCAGGAATGAATACATTACCTTTTTATTTACTTAAAGAAGTATGTATATGGTATATGTCATAGTATGTAGTATGGTATATACCACAATGATGAGTATTCACTAGGACTCAGAGATTTCTAAAGACATTTATTTTACCATTACTTTTAAGTAAAACTTTAATATTTTTTAAAGCAAAATTCTACTCTGAATACAGCCTTATTAAATGACAATTTACCTGTGGTTGCATTGTTGGCACTGACATGTATCAGACTACTGACAAGCAGAATAAGAATGATCCAGGAATCCATGCTGACCTAGAAAATAGAGAGCCATGTTAGATAAAATTCTATATTATTGTAACTATGTCCAAATACTCACCAAAGGAGTATTTTGGGTAAAATCTTCCCAGCTATTAAAATGTGCACACAGGACCAATAATTTTTTAGGAGTCTGATATGTACATTTCCCCAAGAATCCAACTACTTCATTGAATCTTTATAGACATATAAATAAGACTTACTAAGAACAAACTTTTTTGAGCAGTGATTCTCAACTTTAGTTGCACTTTAGAATTACCCCAAAGAACTTTAAAAAATCCCCATGTCAGACTGCATCTCTGGGGGTGAGAGCTAGGTAGCTGTCCTTTTAAAAGGTGATTGCTATGCACAGTTTTAGCATCTTCAGAATGTGAAATATGAAAATGGTAGGTTGACCGCATAGTGCCCTTCGAAGCAGACATTATACAGCTGTCCTCAACCTTAATGCCACCTCAAACCATATCAAAGGGCTGTGGCACATTTCCACAACTAATAGTGGCTCATTCATCTATTCAGATTTCTGTGCCCTACACTAAGGGAAACAACTGCAGAGCAATAGTCATAGGTCCTATCTTCATGGGCCTCATGCCTAGAGAGTAATTCAATATGGTAGTGCCTCTCCAGAGGAAGGGTAGGGATGTGCAGATGGTTAATATATATCCCAGGAGTTGCCTCTGGTACCAGCAACCATGCCTAACAGGGAAGTGGGTCCAGCAAGTGGCCTTTCCAAGGTGCAGCCATACAAGATTTGACCATATTCCCATTCTTCCCATCTGACCATAATCCAAAACTGGAAAAACATACAATTCCCTCCATAGGATTAGGAAACAGGTTGGAAGGCTGATTATTGTATATGTATATGTGTCTATTCTTGATAAATCAATATGAAATGGTTTTTTGGGAAAATATGTATTTGGGGAGAGGGGGTCAGACCATTGCCTCATTCTATAGACCAAAATAAAATTCAGTTGAAGAATTAAATGTTTGAATGTACATTTTAAAAGGGAATAAATATTTATGTGAGTTCAGAACGAGGAAGAAAAACATAAAGGCAACATAAGAAAACACCAAGGTTAAAAATGGAATACCTAACAATAGAAAAAAACAAATGATTCTAAATATAAAAGAAATCAATTAAAAATAATGTTCATTGAAAGGAAGACTTAATATTGTCAGTTCTTTCAATTTTGGTCTATAGATTCAATACAATCTCAATCTCCTAGCAAGTTGTTTTATAGATACTGACCAACCAGCTTATTCTAAAGTTTATAATAGAGAAAGGCAAAAAACTGAGAATAATCAACTCAGTACCAAAGAACAATGCTAGAGAACTAACACTATCCTACTTCAACACTTACTACAAAGCAATAGTAATCAAGACAGAGTGGTCTGGTGAAAGAACAGACAAATAGGAAAGTGGAACAGAAGAGAGAGCCAAAATACAGACCAACATAAATATAGTCAACTGAGCTTTGACAAAGGAGCAAAAGCAATACAATGGAGCAATAAACTCTGCTAGAACAAACGGTCATACAATGTCAAAAAATAACAAATCTAGACACAGACCATACACTCTTCACAAAAAATAATTCAAAATTGATCATAGACTTAAATATAAACGTAAAACTACAAAACCTAGAAGATAACATAGGAGAAAATCTACATGACCTTGGGTATGGTGATGACTTTGTAGAAACCACACCAAGGGCATGATCCATGAAAGAAATAATCAATCAGCTAGACTTCATTAAAATTTAAAACTTCTGGTCTGCAAAAGGCAATGTCAAGAGAATGAGAAGCCATAGATAAGGAGAAAATATTTGCAAAAGACACATCTCCTAAAGGATTGTTACCCAAAATATACAAAGAACTCTTAAAACTCAATAAGAAAACTATTAACGCAATTTTAAAAATGGTCAAGCCCTGGTCGGTGTGGCTCAGTTGTTTGAGCGTCATCCCATACACACAAAGGTTGCTGGTTCGATTCCCAGTCAAGGCACATGCCTGGGTTGCAGGCTCAGTCCCCAGGGGAGGGCATGCGGGGGCAGCCAATCAATGTTTTTCTCTCTCTCAGGGATGTTTGTTTTTCTCTCTCTCCTTTTCCCTTCCTCTCTCTCTCTGTAAAATCAATAAAAACATATATTTTTAAAAATGGTCAAAAGGCCTGAATAGACACCTCATCAAGGAAGATTTACAGATGGCAAGTAAGCATATGAAAAGATGTTCAGCAACATATGTCATTAGGAAATTACAAATTAAAACATGAGATACCACACTCACCACACACCTATCAGAATGGCCAAGATCCAAAACACCGACAACACCAAATCCTGGTGAGGATGTGGAGCAACAGGAACTCTCATTCATTGCTAGTGAAAATGCAAAGTGATACACACACTTTGGAAGACAGTTTGGTGGTTTCTTATAAAAACTAAGCATACTCTTACCATAAGGAGAATCCTTAAATGCATGTATTACCAAGTGAAAGAAACCAATCTGAAAAAGCTACATACTATATAATACTCTTGAGAAGGCAAAACTATGGAGATACTAAAAAGATTAGTGGTTGTAGAGTTAGGAAAGAGAAAGAGAATGAATACATGGAACATAGGACTTTAAGGGCAGTCAAGCTATTCTATATGATGATATAATTGGGGATACATATCATTATACAGTTGCCACAACCCATAGAATGTATGTACAACACCAAAAGTGAACCTTAATGTAAACTATGGACTTTGGGTGATAATGGTGTGTCAAAATGTAGGTTCAACAAGGACCACTGTGGCAGATGTCAATAGTGGGGGAGGTTGTGCATATTTAGGGAAGGGAGTATTTGGGAGCGCTATAATTTCTACTCCATTTTGCTGTGAACCTAAAACTAATCTAAAATTAGTTTTTTTTAAAAAAGAAATAAACTGGGGAAATTTTCATAAATAAGAGAAAGATTAAAACAAGAACTCATATATCAATACGAAAAACATTAAAACCCCAACTTTGAAAAACCTGGAGAACCTAACCAGGTAATTTACAGAAGAGAAAAACAAACAACAAAGGAAATACATGAAAAGTGCTGACCATCCCCACTAATCAAAGGAATATGAGATAACATTTTTATTTTCCAAATCAGAAAAGATCAATCATTTGAAATATTCAATGCTGGTATAAGGGTCCACAAGAAGCCTCCCCAAAATGTGCCACTTTGGCATGTGAATTATTTTGAGCTGAAGGCAATCAAGACCCTGCAAGCACACCAGACTTTAAATTAGGGGCCTTGCCCATAATAAGAGTTATCACCAGAAAAAAAATGTTTTGACTATATGGCAGGGCAAACTACTAATTACTGAACATCTACTCTCCTTATCATTTTGCAATAACATTCCTCCACTCTGAAACCTCAAGTTACCTTACCTCATCCTTAGCTCAGGATACCATATATCTAATTTTCTCTTTCTATCTTTGAACCTCTCACGTGGGGTCTCTGACTCATGTGCTAGTATGTGAATTTTCCATGCACACACATGTAATTAAATTAGGTTATTTTCTCTTATTAATCTTTATCAGGTGAATTAAGTTATTAGACCAGCAGAAAGAACCTGGGTTAGAGGAAAGTTTTTTCCTCCCTCACACTCGCAAGAGTCACAGAAAAGAACAAAAATACTGGTGGGAATGCCAACTAGCCTAAACTAACAAATTTCTTTCCAGAAAGATTATACAAGAATCTTAAAGATGTTCATATTGTTTTCTGACCCATTTTCAAGGTTCTATTCTAAAGTGAATATAAATAAACTATAACTCAGACTAAAATGATTTAGAGAGTCCAGCCAGCATGGCTCAGTGGTTGAGCGTTGACCAATGAACCAAGTGGTTGCAGTTCAATTCCCAGTCAGGGCATATGCCTGGGTTGCAGGCTCGATTCCCAGTGTTGGGTGTGCAGGAGGCAGCCAGTCAATGATTCTCTCTCATCACTGATGTTTCTATCTCTCTCTCCTTCTCTCTTCCTCTCTGCAATCAATAAGTAAATAAATATATTTTAAAATGATATAGAGATAGTCATTAAGTGGAAAAGAACAATCCAAATACCCACTAGGGAAAACAGGAAAAAGATGAAATAAGTATTATGTTGCTATTCAAGATGATACATTATTATGATTCAAAATGCTGCATTCAAAGAGTATAAGAAAGTGGAACAAACCATTTATTTTTCTTAAATCCTCATCCAAAGATATGTTTTTATTAATTTTTTCAAGAGAGAGAGAAAGCAAAAAAACATTGACTGGTTTCTTCTGGTACCACCCCGACCAGAATTCAAACACCCAACCTAGGCATGTGCCCTGAACAGGAATCAAACCAGCAACCTTCTGGTGTACGGGATGATGTTCCAACCAACTGGACCAACTGGCCAAGGCACGCCCTTCATTAAAAAAAAAAAAAAGTGGGGGGCGGGGGCAGCCCTGGTCAGTGTGGTTCAGTGGTTGGAGCGTCAGCCCGTGAACCGAAGGGTCTCAGGTTCTGGTCAACCCACATACCTGGGTTGCAGATTCAATCCCTGGCCCCAGTCAGGGCATATGCAGGAGGCAATCAATCAATGTGTCTCTCTCACATTGATGTTTTTCTCTCTTTCTCTCTCCCTCCCTTCCACTTTCTCTAGAAATCAATGGAAAAAATATCTTTGGGTGAAGATTAACCAAAAAAATTTAAAAAGCCAAATCAAGACTGAATATACCATATGATCACAACTAAATTTATAAATGTATATGCATGAAAGATTAGAAGGAAAAATCTATAAAAATTTTGGCATAGTACTTTATGATTTTTATTTTCTTTATATTGTACTTTTTTATTTTCTAAATTTTAAAAATAAAAAGCATGTTATTTTTATAAATAAAAATAATCAATACAATTAAGTTAAAAAATAAATTTCACTACAGTCTGAATATAAGAAACAAAACTAAAAGAAGGAAAACTGCACAAGGAAGGCATACCTCAAGTAAAAGAATGCCAGGGAAAAGAACAAACGCATAGTAGATGGCAAGTTGGAGAGGATTTGTATGCATAAAGTAGGGGCTGAGAGATATGTCAGTTTAAGAAGACCCGTGTCACTAAACCATAATTAGGAAAACCACAGTGAAGGCCTAATTCTTCTCAGAGGATATAAAGACCCTCATGCTAATTCCTGTGACTTCCTGATCTCCAGACTAAACTGCAACCACACCTACCCTACTTCCCCTCCTCTAATCACCATGTCTTCTATCCAAGCATCCTAGAGCTGCATGTCAGGATGTAGGGTTGAAGTTTCCTCATTCTTCATGGATGCTACTGCAAACCGTTTTTCCTGGAGCCTGCTCTAACAGTCCTAACAGGACTTTTTTTGCCTAATGATTGCTGGCACTCCTCTGTTACTGCAATGTGGTTCACAGTTTTCTTTCCATCCCTAAGTCCTGATATTCTCCTAGAAGGCTGTTCAACATGCTCACAGACATCAGTCACTACAACTCACATCAGGGCCAGCCTCTTGAGTTCCTTGATTTCCTCAATTCCAACCTATACCTCTACTCTACTTGGGCCCTATGACAATGGCTCATTCTAGGCTCTATCATCACCAAGAAAAGCTGTCATCCCACTCTCCACCACACTCCTTTATCCCTGCAGTTCTCTCCCTATTACTTCTACTACAAACTGTTCTCTGACCTCACCAGGCTTTTGGTTCCTTCAGATCCTCTCTAATTTTATTTCCAATATCTCTGTCCTGTCTTTATTTTCCTCTCTACATAATCAAGAATTGGTGTCAGTTCAATCACTTCCCTGCTAATATCCTAAGTTCTGTTGCTACATTGTTCCATTACATATACATGAGGGAACCCCCTCACCCAAACCCAATCCTGAATTAATCTTACACTTGTACTGCCAAATGCTGCTTATGAAAACCAAACAATCCATAAAGTTTATATCACTATTTCTGCCTCAGTGGAACTCTGAAAACCTGCAATCTTTCTGTATTTCCCTATTCAGCTTTCTCGCCAATTCTCCATAGCAGTGATTTCAAAGAAGCTCTTCTCTCCAACCATCTCCTCCTATACCCTTGGCTATTGGCCTTGCCTTCGCTTCAAAGAAAATAGAAGCCATGGGACATCCTTAATTCTCATCACCATATTTACAAATTTCCTCCTCTAGTTCTTTCCAAGAATCTCAGTTCATTGGAAACCTTACCGTCTACTACCATCTCCTAGATTTAATTCCTCCCTTTCATAACAGCATTTAAACACAAGACTTTATCAAATAATAATAACTCCTTTGAATTTGCATCAATCCTCCAGCTAGCATTCTCCCTACTACACTTTACAGCCAAATTTCTAGAAAGAGTTGTGACACGGCAATCTGACCTCTTTTACCACCATTCCACTAAAACTACCTCCATATTTTAAAGACTGAGCTCTTTTAAAATATTCCAACTCATTCACAAAGGACTAATTTCCCTAATATATAAAGGGCTCCTACAGATTAGATTAATAAAAAGGGGACCAAAAACCCCCAAAATGGGCAAAAAACATGAGAAAGACAATTCACAGAAAATGAAAAATTTCTCTTAAATATATGAAAAATACTCAACTTCACTCATGATCAAAGAAAGCCCAATTTAAAGCTATACCGCAATATCATTTTCAACTATCAGAAGCAAATATAAAAACTTGAACAACACTGCACTGGCAAAGATTTTCATAAACAGATACTCTCATACAATCTGTAAATATTTATCAGAATTATGAAAGCACAAACCCTTTGACACAATTCTGCCCAAGAACTTTCTAGATATACCCATATTTTAAAAGTGACCTATGTACAAGGTTATTCAAAGCAGTATTATCTGCAATAAAAAAAAAATACTGGAAATAACCTAAATGTTTATCAATAGGAAAAGTGAACATGATTAAATAAATCATGGCATATTCACAAAATGGAGTATTATGTAATTGTTAAACAGAATGAGGAGGGTTTTTGGAAATCCATTTTAGTATACAAGACAACCTTTGATTTTGAACTTAAAAATAACTTTTACAAATATATTAAATTAAAATTCACTGGGGGGGGGGGGGGAAGCACTGGTATTTCTTTCTCTCCCCACACATCCTCTTTCCCACATCTCCCACACAGCTTTTTTGTTGTTAAATCTCTCAACCTCTCTCTGTCACCTCTGATTCACTGATACCCCATATTGTCTCAAATTCATCACTTCTCCACATCTCCCTCTGAACTGAAGATTTTAAAAACTGGTTCAATGACTAAGGTCTAGTTTCAACATGAATGAATAAATGGTTGAAATCCAAGGAAAATATGCACTACCAAATGTCAAAAGGCCCAGCCATCCAATTGTAGTCTGCACAATACCAGACACCCTGTGCATAATTCTAAGAGTGGAAATGGTTCCACCTTGTCACAGGATGAGTTTTTAGGATGAGCTCTATTTGTGATATTTTAAAAAAGTTTGTCTGACAGCATCTTATAAATCTAAATATACACCTACTTTACGGTCTAGTAATTCCATTCTTATATTTTCACCTAAGAGAAACTATGTCCGCAAAGACTAGTACAAGAATGTTCATAATAACAAAAACTGAAAACAACCCAGGTAATATATAAACAGTGGTAATATATAAACAATGGAATATTGCTCAGCAATAAAAAGAAAATAATTACTGATACACACCACTTGGGTGAATCTAAAAAAAAAAATCACACCGAGTGAAAAAAGCCTTATGTAAGAGCATATTATAATGCATGATTCCATACATATGAAGTTCTAGAAAAAGTAAAACTATGGTGGAAAAAATAACAATTGTTGCATGGGAAAGAGACAGGATTTACTGGAAAGGAATATAAGGGTACTTTCTGGACAATAGTAGTATTCCATATCTTAACAGGGTTCTGGATTGCCTGGGTATATTTCTTAGAATTCATTGAATGGTAACTTAAGATTTGTGCATTTACAGCCTGGCCGACATGGCTCTGTGTTTAGAGCGTCAGCCTGTACACCAGAGGGTCTTGATTCTGGGTCAAGGGCTGGTATCTGGGTTGGGGGTTTGTTCTCTGCCCCCAGTTGGAACCAAATGGTGTGTATCCCTTCTCCTCTCCTCTCCTCTCCTCTCCTCTCCTCTCCTCTCCTCTCCTCTCCCCTTTTCTCCCCCCCCCCCCCCCCACTGTCTAAAAATCAATGGTAAACACATCCAAGGGTGAGGATTTTAAAAAAAAAAGATTTGGGCATTCACTGTACATAAATTTTACCTCTAAAAAAGACTCTACCCATTAACAAATACTGTAAATGATATACATGTTTAAGTATTGGGAAGATGGGTACTGATATATGTAATTTACTTTTAAATATATTTTAAACAATATGAATTGATGGATAAATAGTGGGATAGATAGATGGATAGATATGTGATAAAACAAGTATAATAAAATGTTAATTGTACAATCTAGGTGGTGGATATAAAATTCTCTCAATTTTTCTCTTACTTAGAATTTTGTAAAGAATTTTTTCTCGCCAAGCCTACGTGGGTCAGTGGTTGAGCATCAACCTATGAACCAGGAGGTCACAGTTTGATTCCAGGTCAGGGCACATGCCCAGATTGCGGGCTTGATCCAGAGTGTGGGGTATGCAAGAGGCAGCTGATCAATGATTCCCTCTCATCATTGATGTTTATATCTCTCCCTCTCCCTTCCTCTCTGAAATCAATAAAAAAATATTTTTTTAAAAAAGAAATTTTTATGCATTTACTCAAGTTTTTATGTTCCTCAAAGTGTAACTGTGTTGTTGTTTTTTTGTCCTATTCATTTCTGGGGAGAACATTCAAGTTCTACTCTTTTAGCAAATTTGAATAATATAAAACAGTGTTATCAACTATAGTCACCAATCCCCAGACCACATTCACCTTCCAGCAGAAAGTAAATCTTTTTTTTTAATGATAGTTTATTTAACACAACATATCTAAAATATTATTTCAACATGCATCAATATGAAAGTAAATCATTTAATGTTATTTATTAAAACATTACTTTTGTAATATAGGAAAGACACTGGTCCTCTTCTTCACTGCAATTATAAACAACTTAAAAAAAAGGTAAAGCATGCTCATTACAAGATATACAAACAGAAGAGAGGAATAGAAAGCAAAATGTAAGTCTCATTCACCTCTTGCCAGTCCCATTTCCCAAAAGTGATCACTAAATGGTTTCAAAAAGTGAATCATAAGCCTTTGGTTAACTGTGAATATAGAAGAGCTGAGCAGGGAGGCTTTGGGAGATGAGTCATGAAATCTGGGCAGTTCCCGTAATTTATTGGACACAATGGCACACACATTGTGTTCTCTCTCCTAACCTACACCACACCCAGAAAAAGGGCCAATATACAGTCATTATTTCATTACAAAGACATTTCTTTCTTTAAAAAATTGTTTCTACTGCACATACATTAATTAAGGTGCTCAGTTCAGAAATTTTAACATTAAAAAAAAGGAAAAGGGCCCTGACAGATTTGGCTCAGTGGAGAGAGTGTCAGCCTACGGACTGAAAGGTCCCAGGTTTGATTCCGGTCAAGGGCATGTACCTTGGTTTTGGGCACATCCCCAGTAGGGGGTGTGCAGGAGGCAGCTGATCGATGTTTCTCTCTCATCGATGTTTCTAACTCTCTATCCCTCTCCCTTCCTCTCTGTAGAAAATCAATAAAATATATTTTTTTAAAAAGGAAAAGGAAAACTAAGATTCCATGAGCAATACTTTGTAAAAAGCCCTAGGATAAGTGACAAAGGAGTTCTAAAATGTTATGGCTGTCACCCAGCTTGTGTGGCTCAGTGGTTGTGCACTGAACCATGAACCAGGAGCTCACCAGTTCAATTTCCCATCAGGGCACATGCCTGGGTTCTGAGCTCAATCCCCAGTAGGGGACATGCAGGAGGCAGTCAATCGATGATTCTCTCTCATCATTGATTTTTCTATCCCTCTCTCCCTTGCCCTTCCTCTCCCTGAAATCAATAAAAACTTATTTTAAAAAGAACTATGGCTGTTGTTTTCCTAATATTTGAGTCTCTAAGAACATTTCCCAATTTTTCTTAAAATTCAAATTCAGCATAATTGATCTGAGACATTCTCCAGAGATACATGTGGAGGCTCTGAATTCTACAGTGGGGGCATGGATGGTGGGCAGTGTCTGCTGGCTATTAAATCATTCACCCTTGCCCTCCTATCTCAAAACCCAGCTGTACTGAGTTCTCTGTATGCCCCTCTCACTTAATCCTCCCCAACCCTATGATGCAATTGGTGTTACAACTTACCATATTGTGCACCTTTGTGGGGGGAGGAGAGGCTTGAACTACAGAAACCTTGAATATTAAATTCATAAGCAATCAATTATACATGCTTACACACATATCATGGATAAATTGTGTGAAATATATATCCTGCACCCAAGATGAAGGAATCATCCACAGATATACTCTTTGGCTTCTAGCCAAAGAGAAACACTCCTTACCCAAACACACACTCCCTGTCAGTGGACCCTGAGGCCCTGAGAGACATGCCATCCTGCCATCCTGGTCTAAAGCAAGGAGAGGAAAATTGGGTGCTAAGGAAATCCTTATTCCTCAGTTAGGTGTGGACAAGTGACTAAGTTCTAGATAAGGAGATATAAGATAAAGTATATTATGAGATCTCTAGGAAGGTGGTGCAAACGGAAGGGTGTAAGCCTTCCCCCACCCCCCCTCCCCGTCCTTCCTCCTGAATCTGGAATTTAGATGTGATAACCAGTAGTCACTATGGACCCTGAAGTGATTTTGAGCATAGCAGAATTGAGAGTTAGAAAGGGATCGAGTTCTCTGATGATACTGTGAAACTGCTATACTGGCCCTACTTACTTTCAAATTTTGTATATACTAGTGGCCTGGTGCACTGATTCGTGCACACTGAAAGGAAATTAATTAGAAGAAATATTTTAATATCGCTATTCACCCTTTCTCTATAATAGAAGTGTCAGAGCTGAAAATTAGTAAAATGTATATGAAAATAATATATAAATTGATTAATAAATAATAACAAAGACATGACATAAAAACAACAAAAACATGCTAATAAAAACATTGATAAAAACAATGACTGATAAATTGATTAAACTTATTCTAATATCTCCCTGTATACCACATTAAGAGTAAAACACTTTCAGAGTGCTTGACTAATTTCCCTTGTGATGAAGTATTTACAACTTTAATGTCACATGCTCTTCGAACTCGAGAGAAAGCAACATATAACTAAGCATGTCCAAAAACGGGTTCAGGTAGGAATATTCCTACTCTGCCTAGAGTTTGTCCTTGCGATTTATTAATAGTCATCGCAAATGCTGGCATCACGGGAAACTGTCTTTGAATTAATTTAAATGGGAGGCTAGTGTCGAAACACACGTGTGATTGGCGCCAGTGAGAGCATTACTAGTATATGTATCACGCACATGCGAGTCAATGTTTATTTTTAAATTGCCAGTGTGCATCATCTGTACCGGCCGGTCGATCAGTCACTTAGCCTTTTATATATATAAATAAGAAATAAATAAACCTGTTTCATTTTCTGATATAACAACCAATCCCAAACAGCTAGTTACCTATACTAATAAAAGCCTAGGTGGCCCTCGTGCGCGACGTCGTCACAAGATGGCCCAAACATACACAGATGGCTGCCACAAGATGACCATGCGCACAGTGGAGGCGGGGCCTGGCGGCCGCTCTGCACAGTGAGGTCTAGAGGTCCCGTGGCTCCGTGCAGCATGGAGGAGGCCGGTCCTGGCATCTCTGCCGCCTTGCGTGGAGGAGGCGGGTCCCAGCAGGGGAGGGCAGTTGGGGGCAATCAGGCCGGCAGAGGAGGGCAGTTGGGGGCGATCGGGCCGGCAGGGGAGGGCAGTTGTGGGCGATTGGCCTGGCAGGAGAGGGCAGTTGGGGGCGATCAGGCCGGCAGGGGAGCAGTTAGGCGTCAATCAGGCCGGCAGGGGAGTGGTTAGGGGGCGATCAGGCTGGCAGGCAGGTGAGCGGTTAGGAGCCAGTGGTCCTGGATTATAGAGGTATGTCTGACTGCCGGTTTAGGCCCAATCTCACAGGGCCTAAACTGGCAGTCGGACATCCCCCGAGGGGTCCCAGATTGGAGAGGGTGCAGGCCAGGCTGAAGGACACCCACCCTCCCGTGCACAAATTTCGTGCACCAGGCCACTAGTAAGAAATAAGACTTGTGATGACCTAGGAATAGGAATGATGAGGATGCTCCTGAATGCATTTTTCTCAGCCCTCTTGATAGAAAGTACAATGCTGCATACATTCGCTAAAAAAAAAAATGTTACGAGAAATCAATATTATGAAGCCCCCACTAGCAAAGGAGACCTCAGCCCATCTGCACATTCCCCAAAGTTTATGCTTTGGCTGGGATAGCGTCCATCAAGGGTCTATCTATTGAAAGTTAAGCATTCAATATTCCATACATTAATACTGTTAAAATCTGATCAAATATCAGGTATATGTTATTTCAGTTAAATCTAATAGCAACTCTACCAGCTAGATACTATTACTCCCATTTTGCAGACAAAGAAATTAAAAGATGGTCATGTAGCTGGTAAATTGTGGAAGTGGAATAAATCTAGGACTACCTTTCTTCACATATCTTATTATCCTTCAAAAGATTAAAGACTAATGAAGAAACAGAAACATCTTCCTAATGCGAAATAAAACTAATTGATGATTATTTCCATTTTGTGAGTTTCTAAACAAAGGGGCAGTGATTTTTTTTAATGCACTCATTAATCAACCACTGATTTTCAGATATTCAATATACGTATGTGTCTGCTCAAGTACTATTACTGATTTTAAGTACACTCACTCTTTTGCAGAGATGAATATCCCTTTGGGAAAGGTATGTACTCAACTCTCAGCCTTATTGAGGATATCTCCCAGGTGTGGGAGAACCAAAGAAGTAAGTGGCAGCCAGGAATATTAAGCTCTGCCCTAGGCCTTTTCCTAGAGCTGTTCACGTTCTCTGATTTGAAAAAAAAGCACCTAGAAGAAGGGTTCAGCTCCTTCAGCTAATTGTTCACTCAATCAACATTATATTATTTACATTAAAAATAAAAACCATTTTTACAACTACAATTCTTGGTTGCCTACAGCAGGCACTTGTACTAGGTATTCTATACATTTTAACCCATTTAATCCTCACAACCACCTTATGAGTGAGGTATTGTTTTCCCATTTTACAGATGAAGAATCTAAAGATCACAGAGGTTAAGGAATTTGCTCAAGGCCATATATCTAAATAAATAGCTATTAGGATTTCAAACTCAGAACTTTTACTGATTTTTAAAAATTTTTTATTTTTTAGAAAGGGAGAGTGAGAGAGAAACATTGATCGATCAGTTGCCTCCCATACACACACCAACCAGGATCGAACCCACAACCTAGGTATGTGCCCTGACCAGGAATCGAACTGCAACCTTCCAGTATATGGGATGATGCTCCAACCAAGCCACCGGGCCAGGGCCAAAAACTGAGCTTTTAAAACTCCAAAGCTCACATCTTCCTTCGTACTCCACCAGATACTAAGAACATACAGACAGTTTAGATATGGACATTGTCATCAAATAGCTCACAAACCAGTAGTGAGGCACAAATAAACTATGTATTCAAACCTTGAATGAACACTAATTCTAAGATGAAGTGGTAAAACTTCAGACCAGGGGAGGAATTTTCAGGGGAGGTAATGTTTGAGCTCAATTTGGAAGGATAAAGGGTAGTTAGTTAGCCAAGAGAAGGGTCAGAAACAGTCTTTCAAGCAGAGAGGACTTGGAAGCATGAAAAAGCTTATCTGGTTCCAGGCATGGCAAAGAGCTGGGTAAGGGCATCAAGCAGGACCTTAATAAATACCTGTTAAATGACTGTGAAAATTACAAACATGTAAGATTGGAGTTTGTGAGGATATGTGGAAGAAATGCAAGTGGTGATGATAGAGGAAGCAGAGATCAGATCACAAAGGGGCTGTTGGCCACATAAAAAGTTTTAACTTTCCACTGAACACACTGAGGAACCACCAAAGGCTTTAGCACAGGGAGGTTGATGGGAACAATTTGGATTTTAGAAAGAATGAGTGACAGACAGCAGGGTGGAGGATCAACCAGTGGTGTTTGAGGTTAGAAGAGCCGTTAACTGAAGCCTAGCCACCAAACCAGGAGAACCTCAGAGCATGGCAGAAATATTCAGAGGATACTGATAAGAGAATTTACAGGGGCAGAACTAAAGACTTAAATGAGATGTCAGAGGTAAGAAAGGCCCATGTGACTGACTTAGGTGAAACACAATGCTATAAGCAAGAGGATGACTGCTTTGGAACGTATCATGGGGAAGGCTATAAGCTGAACAAGGAAAATGTACATGCTGTATCTACATAGAGCAAGGTGGGTGGAGGGGGGAGAAGGGGCAGAATGGCAGACAGGCAACGATAGAGCAGCTGCCACAGAAGTTAGGCAGTAAGCCAAAGAAAGAAAGAGGACAGCTGTAAGGGTGACAAAAGCAACAATGAACAAGCCAGGCAGGAGACATCTGACAAGCACAGGAGGCAAGAGTAGGTGGGCACTGGTGAGTACAAAACTGATACATGCCACCAAGGGAGGGTGGAGTAAGAACAGCACACTGTATACTTGCCAGTTAGAGAAAAGAGCTTGAAAAACTGCTGAAGGCTTCTGAAGAAGTTCTAGAACACCAGAAATAAACTTTCACTACAGATCTTTTCTTGAAAAAAGCAATGTGGTGAGAGGTCCAAAATAAAGGGAGGAGGACCCCCCAAAATCAGTAGGAGTCTGAGGCCCTAAAGAGCAGCTTACTCCTACAGATGAAATTATGCAGAGAATGAAACAGGAACAGTAAGCCTGTAAAAGAGGATTGTTAAATTCTACTCCCTTTAACTTTCACCTAAGGTAGCGGTTCTCAATCTGTGGGTCGCGACCATTGGAAAACACATATAGCATATCAGATATTTGCATTACGATTCAGAACAGTAGCAAAATTACAGTTATGAAGTAGCAACGAAAATAATTTTATGGTTGGGGGTCACCACAACATGAGGAACTGTATTAAAGGGTTGCGGCATTAGGAAGGTTGAGAACCACTGAGTCCTAAGGGTTAAAATTAGATTTGTTTAGGCCCTAGACCAGCCGTGGGCAAACTACGGGCCGTTTGAAATGAATAAAACTAAAAAAAAAAAAAAAAAAAAGACCGTACCCTTTTATGTAATGATGTTTACTTTGAATTTATATTAGTTCACACAAACACTCCATCCATGCTTTTGTTCCGGCCCTCCGGTCCAGTTTAAGAACCCATTGTGGCCCTCGAGTCAAAAAGTTTGCCCACCCCTGCCCTAGACAGAGGAGCCTGGAGGCAAAAAGGTCAAGCAGATTACTTCAAATAAACAAACACAGAAAATAGTCTGGTACAAATTTGTATTGCAGATTAACTAAAACAAGAAACAATATAAAAAAGGATTTGGTTCTACTTAAAGCTCACCTTGAAATAAACTAACAGATATATGAAACCAAAGCAAAATATAGTTTATATGCATAAAAAAAACAAATGAGGAATAATTTTGAAAAGGAATAAAATGGGAGAAACCCATTTACCCAATCTTAAAGCTTAGAATACAGCTACCATAATTAAGACAATATGGTATTAGCAAAGGGATAAACATAACAAATCTATGAAATAAAATAGAGAATCAGAAACAAATCCACACAAATATGCCCAAATAATTTTTGACAAAGGTGCAAAAGCAATTCAATGGAGGAAGGCCAGCCTTTTCAAGAAATGGTGCTAGGAAACTGGATATCCACATGCAAAAGAATGAAGTTGGATTCCTACCTTATGCCATATATACAAAAATTAACTTAAATGGATCAAAGACCTAAACATAAGAACTAACACTATAAAACCCTTAGAAGAAAATATAGGAGAAAAGCATCACAACATTAGATTTAGCAATGATTTTAAAAAATATAACACCAAAAACACAGTCAATAACAAAAAAATAGGTAAGTTGGACTTAATCAAAATTAAAAACTTCTGTGTATCAAAAGACACTATCAACAGAATGAAAAGGAAATCCACAGATGGGAGAAAACAGCTATTTGATAAGGAATTGAAAACCAGAATACTGTATGTAGGGTGTCCCCCAAAAAAGTATACACACTTTAACAGCTGATAGCTCAATTTTGAAAATGAAATGTATTTTAATAAACACTGCCTTTATAATTATTCAAAGTGTGTGTGCATACATTTTTTGGAACACCCTATATGTAAACTCCTACACCTCAACAACCAAAAAAGTCAACCTCATTAAAAAATGGGCAAAGGACTTGAATTTATACAAGTGGCTAATAAGAACATTAAAAGATGCTCAACATCACTAATCATCAGAGAAATGCAAATCAAATTCACACTGAGGCACAGCTGGAGTGGCTCAGTAAGTTGAGCATCATTCCATGCACCAGAGGGTTGCAGGTTCGATTCCCGGTCAGTTCACTCACATCCCTGGGTTGCAGGTTTGATCCCCAGTCAGGAGCATGTAGGCGGACACAGATTGATGTTTCTCACATCAATGTTTCTCTCTCTCTCTCTCTCTCTCTCTCTCTCTCTCTCTCTCCCTTCCTCTCTCTAAGCAGTTCCTTGGGTGAGGATTAAAAAAAGAAAATCACACTGAGATATTATTTCACACCTATTAGACTGGCTATTACAAACAAACAAAACAAAAATAGCCTGGCAGGTGTGGCTCAATGGTTGAGCATGGACCCATGAACCAGGAGGTCAGGGTTTGATTCCCAGTAAAGGCAAATACTTGGTTGTGGGCTCAATCCCCAGTAGGAGGCCCATTTTTTTTTTTTAAGTTTGGGGGAAAAACAAAAATAGAAAATATTAAGTGTTGGCAAGAATGTAGAGAAACTGGAACCCTTGTGCAATGCTGGTGGGAATGTAAATGGTATATAACCACTTTGAGAAAACATTTGGCAATTTCTTAAAAAGCTACAACATAAATCTACTATACGACTCAGCCATTACACTCTTAGATATTCATCCAAGAAACCAGGATATGTACTAGTATGTTCATACAAAAGCTTGTATATCAATCATGTCAAACTCATGACCCGCGGGCTGCATGCGGCCCACAACGAATATTTTTGCGGCCCGGCCAATTTAACAGTATATAAGAAACATTTTAATAAAAATTTTGTAACTTAATTTTTACAATATAGTTATACATAATTATTAATAATGAACTACAACATTTGCTAATGACTAATTACTATAATCGCATTGCATTCATTGCCCTTACGCGCCTTACACGCAGGCGCACCATTTCTCTCACTAATGCTAGCAACGAATATTTTAGCAGTTGGGGGCGAGCAGGCTGGCAGTGGGGGGCAGTTGGGGGCAAGAAGGCCAGCAGGCAGAGTGGTTAGGGGCAATCAAGCAGGCAGGCAGGCAGGTGAGCGGTCAGGAGCCAGCAGTCCCAGATTGCGAGACGGATGTCCGGCAGTCAGACATCCCCTGAGGGATCCCAGATTGGAGAGGGTGCAGGCCGGGCTGAGAGACAACCCCCCACCCCCCTACCCCCGCATGAATTTCGTGCACTGGGCCACTAGTATCGATATAAAGGAACACTACTCAGCAGTAAGAATGAATGAAGTATTGATACACACCACATGGCAGAATCTCAAAATAACTATGCTGAGTGAAAGAAGCAAAACAAAAGAGAGTACATACTTGCTTTAAAGTGTAGGTTTTATTATTATTCAGGTATGGTGAGACCAAAAAACCAGGTGATTGCCACTGAAAAGACAGTTTATTAGTTTGTTACTCATATTATAGTTCCTAAAAGGAGGTGACACACAATGCCACACAGGTGCCATATGGGGAAGTACCAGGGTTGGTTAGGAGGCAAGAGGGAGTGAGGGGAAAAGTAAAAACCTTTATTGGGGTTTCTACAGGAAGGAATGGTGGAGGCTGGGTAAACAGGTTTAGGATCAGCTATTTTGAAAAGTATCAGCCAGCTCTATGGTTTAGAGCAGTGGTTCTCAACCTTCCTAATGCCGCAACCCTTTAATACAGTTCCTCATGTTGTGGTGACCCCTAACCATAAAACTATTTTCGTTGCTACTTTGTAACTGTAATTTTGCTATTGTTGTGAATCATAATGTAAATATCTAATATGCAGGATGTATTTAGGCGACCCCTGTGAAAGGGTCGTTTGACCGCTGGTTTAGAGGCTGTCCCTAATTGCCTGGTACCTGGCCATGGAGTGAATTGACCAGGTGAATAGTGTCCAGAGTGTGAGAGCCCAATAAAGCAGGTGGTTGGGGTTTGGGGTCTGGATTGATTGGTTTGCATACAAAAGGCACAGTAGCAGGTGAGTTGTCTCTAGAAACTGGCTAACTCTAAAAGCGGCAGTCTCTCCAGAGTCAGCAAGGTCCCGATGTCAAATCATCATGGACACATGGTTAATATAATAATGCATGATTTCACTTATATAAGCCACTAGAAAGTACAAACTAATCTACAGCAACAAAAAATAGATCAGTGGTTTATTGGGGACAGTGCTGTGAGCCCAAGCAAGAGAAAGGGATTACATAGGGGCACAAGAAAATTTTGGGGGTTGATAGTTATTTTCACACTCTCTTGATTGTGGTAATAGTTTCATTGCTGTAGACATATGTCAAAACAATAAATGTTACACATGAGAAAGCATAAATATTATTAATAAAAAGTGGAAATAACATACAGATGAAAACTAAGATTATTATCAACAACTATAAGCAAATAATTTTGAAAACTTGAAAGAAATGAACAAATCTCTGGAAAAACAGAACTTAAAACTAGCTCAGAAATAAATAAAAAACCTGGATAATCTTGTAACTATTAAAGAAGTTGACCTGAAGTTTAAATTTTTGCCAAAAAGAAAACACTAGGCCCAGATGATAGAGGATTGGGATGGGGTGGGGGGTAGATAAATCCCAACTCATCCTAAGAGGTGAGTGAAACCTGGCAGTAAAATTAGTAAAAAAACATTACAAGAGGTGCTGGCTGGCCATGTCAGTTGGTTAGAGCATCATCCAGATATGCCAAGGTTGTGGGTTTGATCCCCAGTCAGGGCACATACAAAGAAATAATAAATGAATGCATAAATAAACAGAACAACAAATCAATGTTTCTCTCTCTAAAATCAATCAATAAAAAAATTACAAGAAAGGAAATTATAGTCCACTTCCACTCAAAATTATAAATTAAAAATCCTAAACAATATATTAACAAACTGAATCTGTTATATAAAATTTATACTTATAGAAGAAAAACTAAAGAAGAAAAATCATATAATCATTTCAACTTATGTAGAAAAAAAGCACTGGATAAAAACACATGGATTCATGATTTAAAAACAACAACAACTCTCTTACTTAGGAATAGAAGACTTCTTTTTTTTTTTTAATATATTTTATTGATTTTTTACAGAGAGGAAGGGAGAGAGATAGAGAGTTAGAAACATCGATGAGAGAAACATCGATCAGCTGCCTCCTGCACATCTCCTACTGGGGATGTGCCCGCAACCCAGGTACATGCCCTTGACCGGAATCGAACCTGGGACCTTTCAGTCCGAAAGCCGGTGCTCTATCCACTGAGCCAAACCGGTTTCGGCTAGAAGACTTCTTTACGGTGATAAAACAGTTGTTTAAAACAATAATCCTACACAATTATCCTCTTCAATCGGGAAACACTAAAAGCATTCCCTTTAAAATCAGGAATAAGACAAGGTGACCCACCATCACTTCTTCTATTAAATAATGTATGCGAGGTCCTAGACCAGTGATGGCGAACTTTTTGAGCTCGGCGTGTCAGCATTTTGAAAAACCCTAACTTAACTCTGGTGCCATGTCACATATAGAAATTTTTTGGTATTTGCAACCATAGTAAAACAAAGATTTATATTTTTGATATTTATTTTAAATATTTAAATGCCATTTAACAAAGAAAAATCAACCAAAAAAATGAGTTCGCGTGTCACCTCTGACACGTGTGTTGTAGGTTCGCCATCACTGTCCTAGACTTTGCAATAAGAAAAAGAAATTAGAAGTATAAAAATTAGATAGGATAAGATTATTTGCAGGAAATGCTGCATAGAAAATCCAGAAGAACCTACAGGTAAATTATCTACAGTAATAAAAGACAAAGATGCTAATTGACCATACCTTCGCTATGACTTAAGCCACGCCCACCAGCCGATCAGAGAGAGTGTATGCAAATTAACCCAACCAAGATGGCGGCCGGCAGCCACAGAGCTGGAGCAAGCAGGAGGCTTGGTTGCCCGGGCGATGGAGGAAGCCAAGTTTCCCACCTGCCCTGAGCTGGCTGTGGCCTCCACTCATGGCAACAAAGTTTCAATTATAGAAGACAAATAAATCCCAGATACCTGCTTCCAGCCAGCCTTCACTGGGAGCTTGGGTGGCTGGGGGTTGTGGCCAGCCTGAAAACAGCCATCAGTCCCTCACCCAGGCTGGCCACACCCTCATGGGGTGAGGGTCCCCCTGGGGGGCTTAGCCAGCCTGAAAACGGCCCTCAGCCCCTCACCCAGACTGGCCAGGCACCCCAGCAGGACCCCCCACCCTGAAGGGGCTGTGGCCAGCCTGCAAACGGCCCTCAACCCCTCACCCAGGCTGGCCAGGCACCCCATGGGGGACCCCCACCCTGAAGGGGCTGTGGCCAGCCTGCAAACAGCCATCAGCCCCTCACCCAGGCTGGCCAGGCACTCCTATATAATAAAAGGTAATATGCAAATTGACCCTAACAGCAGAGCAACTGGGAATGACTGGTCACAATGACACACACTGACCACCAGGGGGCAGATGCTCAATGCAGGAGCTGCCCCCTAGTGGTCAGTGCACTCCCACAGGGGGAGCTCTGCTCAGCCACAAGCAAGGCTGATGGCTGCCAGTACAGTGGTGGTGGTGGGAGCCTCTCCCGCCTCCTCAGCAGTACTAAGGATGTCCAACTGCAGCTTAAGCCTGCTCCCCGCTGGCAAGTGGACATCCCCCGAGGGCTCCCGGGCTGCCAGAGGGATGTCTGACTGCCAGCTTAGGCCCAATCCCCCCAGGGAGTGGGCCTAAGCCAGCAGGTGGTCATCCCCAGAGGGGTCCCAGACTGCGAGAGGGCACAGGCCAGGCTGAGGGACCCGCCCGAGTGCACAAATTTTTGTGCACCGGGTCTCTAGTTAATAATAATAAAGGAGAGTTAATAAAGAGGGTGATCAAGGTAACTAGATTCAGGGTCAAAAAGACCCTATATACCCTAGCAAAAAGAGCCACTGATTTGCACTCAAGAAAGTGTTTGCTGCCCTGGCCAGTATACCTCAGTGGTTGAGTGTTGGCTGAGCATCAAAGGGTCGCGTGTTTGATTCCCGGTCAAGGTCACTTACCCTGGTTGCAGGTTTGATCCCTGGTCCCAAGGCATGTGGAGGCAGCCAATTAATGTGTCTCTCTCACATTGATGTTTCTTGGTCTCTCCCCTCCACCCCCTTCCACTCTCTCTAAAAAATCAATGGAAAAAATATCCTCAGGTGAGGATTAACAAAGAAAAGAAAAGAAAAAAAAAAGAAAAGAAAAGAAAGGGTTTATTTGTTAGGTTGAGCAGGAACAAACGATGTGTAAATGCTGATGATTTCCTGTAAAGTCTGTAGAAAAGTCAAAGGCTAAAAAACTGGAGGAGATAGTGAGATAAACTTTTAAGATGTGATAAGACTTAGAATGCTGCTTCAGAAAATGGCAGGAAATGCTGACACTGGGCAGCCCTGAGAGCACAGGCCGGGGTAAGATAAGACCCATTTTTCAAGAATTCTTTTCTAAAAAAATGCTCTAAGCCAGTGGTTCTCAACCTTCCTAATTCCGCGACCCTTTAATACAGTTCCTCATGTTGTGGTGACCCCCAACCATAAAATTATTTTCGTTGCTGTAATTTTGCTACTGTTATGAATCGTAATGTAAATATCTGATAAGCAGGATGTATTTAGGCAATCCCTGTGAAAGGGTCATTCGACCTCCAAAGGGGTCGCGACCCACAGGTTGAGAACCGCTGCTCTAAGCAGTAATAGCTTAGAGAATATACAGAATTAAAGTTTTGCTGGGTGAATGTAACAGAACTCTAAGCAATAGAATTGAGTACTGACAAGAGAATTAGCTGAATAGCTGAACCAGAGTCTATCCTTGATAGGAATGGAAGGTAGATATTAAAGATGACTAAAGGAAATAAAGTACTTAAGTGACTAAAAACTCAGAAGATGTTCGGGAATGTTTTACAGTGAGAACTACAGAATAGGTAAACTGGAAGGCCCCAAGAGACTAACTTCACCAGAATTGTTTGGAAACTATTATAACTGATAGGCTCTAGTCCTTGGGGGGAAAAATCAATAGATATGGTTAACTCTATGTAGTTACAGTTTCCTTGAGATATATGGATCTCAATGCCAGTAAAATAAAAATCCTTTACTATCCCCAGATGATGCCACAAGCATCTTGTTTAATATCCCTTGTTTCAAAATTCCCTGTTTACTTTCCTCCTCTACTCCTGCAGTCAAAACTAACTACATATTTCTGTGTTACCTTCTTTTAAAAAGTGAATAATGAGTACACAGATTATTTGAAGCATCTATCAATCTCCTAACTGATTTGACATAATTATCTAGAGGCAAATTTTATATATAACTTTAATATAAATACTTAAACTCTGGCCTAATTACTTGGCAAAAATTTGGCTGCAAGTCATTTTATTTATTAGATACTGATGGACACTAACTTCGATGGCTATGACACTAATACTGAAATTTCTTATCTGTAAGGAGGACTATTCATATATTCAGTGTCTGGAAAGAGTCCCTGCTGAGCTAAACATAGTGCAGTATGTACTCTATGAAAGAGTCCATGAGACAGGCTTTGCAGGGGGAGGGTAGTTTTATTCTTTCACAATGCCTGCGGAGAGTCTGGCAGCAAGGAAAGCCTAGAAAACTCATGAAAGGCCCTTTTATAACTATGGTGAATGTGGAACACAAAGTAAAGTCAGATGACCTACTTAAAGCTTTGCTTTTACTGATGAGAATTAATTCTCATTCCAGATTAGTCTCTTTCTAGAAAAAGAAAACCTTACATAATGGTTGGAAAATTAAGACACAAGGAGTATGACTTGACTAAGTTTTAATATTTCCCTCTCAAATATCAGCTCAGACCTAAGACCTATGGCCAGAGACAAATATACTCATAAGGCTCTGAGAGGTATGCTCTTGTTTACCTCAGTGTAACAATTCATTGGCTGCTGGGCGAGGAAATTTAAATTCTATAATCCATTGATCAGATCAGAAGTTTGAGCTAATAATATTATAAGAGGAAATAATTTATTGCTCTCTTCCTGGACCTTATACAAAGAAATGGATGGTAAACCTGTCTTGAAAGATAAGGACACACTCAGCAATAAGAAGGAATGGACTATATATGTATGCAACAACATGGATGAATCTCAAGACCATTATGCTGAACTGAATGCAAGAAACCAGACACAAGAGTATATACTGTATGATTGCATTTATTTTTTCATTTATTAAAGTTATAATTTAAATGTTTATTAAAATTACCATTTGTGTCTAATGAATATGCTGCAAAAACAACATATTTCCCTGGCCAGGAAGATTAGTTGTTTAGAGTGCTGTCCCGATACATCAAGGTTGCAGGTTCGATCCCTATTCAGGGGCACATACAAGAATCAACCAATGAATGCATAAATAAGTGGAACATCAAAGTGATGTTTCTATTTCTCTTGGTCTCTATCTCTTTCTCCCTTCCTCTCTCTCTTTAAAATCAATTAAAAACAACAACAAAAACCACTAGAATTACTTGTTTTACATGATGTCTGAATAACTAGGAAACTCTATATGCCTTATGGCTGGACTGGTACCTACTCTGCCATCTTAATCAGAAGTGTATTATTGCATTTACATAACATTCTACAAAGGAAAAGAAAGTGAAAGCAGCTGGGGTTGGGGATAGAAATGAAGATTAATTGCAAAAGGGTATGAGGGACCCTTTGGAGGCTGATAAGATGTTCTATATCTTGACTACACTGGTGGTTACATGGTGTATACATTTGTCAAAACACATCTAAGTATACTCCTAAAATGGCACATTTATTATATGTAAATTATACCCCAATAAAGTTGAAAAAAAATGAAAAGAAGAAAGGTAAGACCAGTATAAGTTCCTTCAAAGTAGAGAATCAATCATTTGCTCATCTGTTCAACTAAGTTCCTTGACATGTGCCAAGTAGGAAAGTAAAGGAGAGAAGCTCATGCCTTAGAGCAGGGGTACTCAAACTATGGCCCGCGGGCCACATGCGGCCCACCGAAAACATTTATCTGGCCCGCCCGGGTGTTTTTGCTGCCGCTGCCTGTCCTGCTTAGCAGCCGACTCGTCCCGGCCCTCAGTGCGCATGTGTGGAATGTCTGAGGGACAGTGAACTGGCCCCCTGTTTAAAAAGTTTGAGGACCTCTGCCTTAGAGGAGCTCACATCTCAAGTGTTTTCTCACCTACCTTTCTCATGTTACCCAAACATTTCAGGTTAGTCAATAAAATTCTTATGATCCAGGAGATAGCTGAATATGGCTTTTTCCCATTTTGATTCTCATTGACTCTCTCTCCTTTACGTAGAAATATAAAATGGAAAATTCTTATCTCATTCTCCTCTACGATTAGTTTACCATTTAAAAATCCTCTGACCTGTTCTTATTTTGCTAAATTAACAGTAACTTACAGAATGC
This sequence comes from Myotis lucifugus, assembly GCF_000147115.1. Classification (NCBI taxonomy): domain Eukaryota; kingdom Metazoa; phylum Chordata; class Mammalia; order Chiroptera; family Vespertilionidae; genus Myotis; species Myotis lucifugus. The sequence continues at coordinate 425,635 of NW_005871226.1, read as the reverse complement.
CTACTACATATGCCAAACTGTAAACACTTGTGTAGAATACAAAATACTTGACATGTCTCTTTCCTCATGTGCTCCTTTCATAATTTCCCATCCCACTTTCATGTGTGTCTTCTCCTTCTGTCCCTTCCTTCCTCCATTTTGCTTTGAGTGCAGAATTAGGTAACTATCCAAGATCGCAAAGCTAGATAGATCATCAAATCCCAATTCACTAATTTTCTGAAGGGAAAGGGGAGAAAAATGGTGGGAGGTGTATGTGTAGGAGGGTATCTCCTGGACCTCATTAATATAGTTCTAAATCAATCTCAACTCTCCCTCCACCATTCCCACGGGGCCCATCCTCAAACTTTTTTTGGTGTCATCCAGTCTTTATATTGGTAACTGCTTTTGTTTAGAAGCTTCTGCTCCCAGTTCTCTCACATTAGCCAGGTCTCTGCTTAAATGAAACCTGCCCTCGTTAGTTATAATAGAACCATTCTTACCCCCACTCCATATCATAATATTCATTATCATAGCAACTTATTCACTGCTTTCACATAACTTAATTATAGATATTTACCTGTCAATTAAAATCAAGACTATGCTCCATGTAGATCAAACACATGACTGCTATGTTCATAGGATCTACCCAGCACCTAGCAAAGTGGCCCACACATAATAGGTATCCCAGGTAGTAGACTGATCAGTCTGCCTCTATAGGGCCTAAAGTCCTGCTTAAAAGAATCTCAACCCCTGAAACTGGATTAAAATGATTCAATACCCTACGCAAGGCCAGAAATAAATGTAAATTCTCTCTAGAAAAAGGTATCATCCTAGCTTTCAAATCATGTTATAAACATTTTTTAAAAATATGTCTGGTCCATGAGGCAGTAACATGGGAATAAGTAGAAAATAGGTAAGAACAGTACCACAGCATTAAAAATTTCAGCCAGTCCTGGCCGGTTTGGCTCAGTGGATAGAGCGTCAGCCTGCGGACAGAGGGGTCCCAGGTTCGATTCTGGTCAAGGACACATGCCTGGGTTGCAGGCTCGGTCCCCACTAGGGGCCATGCAGGAGGCGGCCAATCCATAATTCTCTCTCATCATTGATGTTTCTATCTCTCTCCCTCCCTCTCCTTTCCTCTCTGAAATCAATAAAAATATATTTATAAAAAATTTCAGCCCAGAATCAGTTTTATGCACATACATAAATAAAATGTAATAGCAAATCTAAAAAAGAAAAAGGACAAAGTAGGAATTCTAAAACTGAGAACATAGTTGAAGTAAAGACTCAATAGATGGATTTAAGAACAGATAAAATACAGCTGAAGAGATAATTAAGGAAATGGAGGTAAATCAAAAGGAAGTATCTGGAAAAAAGCAGAGAGGCAAGAGGATAAAAAATACAGAAGAGAGGTAAGAGGTATAGAGAATATAGTGAGATGACCTATCCTACATATAATTTGAGTCCAAGATAAGAGGAAAGAAGTAAGACAGAAGAAATATTTGAAGAGACAAAGGCTTAAAATTCTCCAAACTTAAAAAGAAAATTTGTGTCTAGATACCACAGTAATACTTCTGAAAACCAAAGAATTAAAAAAAATTTTTTAAGCAGCATAGGAGGGTGAGGAGGGTGCTAGATTTTTACAAAGGTAGCTAAAAAAAACTTCCATTTCTATACACATGTCCTTTATAATGAGAATGGCCAACAACACACTGAAAAGCAAAACACTGAAATTAGTTATCAATAAATCAGGAAAAGAAAAGCATGTTGGCTATCACCACTATGATTTACTAATATTTATTTATTTATTTATTTATTTATTTATTTATTTATTTATTATGTTTCAATTGATTTGAGAGAGAAACATCAATGTGAGAGAGAAACATCGATCAGTTGCCTCACGTATATGCCCTGACCCGGGATTGAACCCATATCCCAGATATGTACCATGACTGGAATTGAACCTGCAACCCTTTGGTGTACAGGATTGACACTCCAACTAACTGAGCCACCTGGCCAGGGTTGATTTATTAATCTAGAATAGGGCCAACATATGGTTTCTGTTGCAACAACTGAACTCAACTGAAATTAATGTTATTCATATTTAATATAATTATATCATTCTTCAAGTTTTCCCCAACCATTTAAAAATGTATAACAAACATTTTGAGTTCAAATGTCATATAAAAAAGGCAGTAGACTGGATATGGGAGGCAGGCCATAGTTTGCTGACCCCTATTCTAGAAGTTCTAACTAATGGGATGAGAAAAGATAAAAAAAAGATAGAATTATTAAGAACCTCCCAAAAAACTTATTTGCAGATGAAAGTCTGTGTACTTAAAAAATAATTAGGTACAAAACTAATGTTCATAAACTAATGCTCACAGTTGAAAACACTCACCAAGCAGAATATATAGAGTATCGAATTGAAATTTTAGAAGTGAAAGACACAATAGCTGAAACTGGGGGAAAAAACACCCTAGATGGGTACAATAGCAGAAATAAGAGAGGAAACAATCAATAAATTGAAAAAGAGATAAATAGAAAATGTCCAGTTTGTACAACAGAGAAAAAAGAGATTAAAAAAAAATTAACAAAGACTCAGAATCCTGTGGGACAATAATAAAGCTCAAACATTTGTTACACTACAGTCCCAAAAATGAGAGGAAACGTTCAGAGATTTAAAAAAAAAAAAATTTGAGCCCTAGCTGGTTTGTCTCAGTGATTAGAGTGTCAGCCTACAGATGGAAGGGGTCACGAGTTGGATTCCTGTGAAGGGCACATGCCTCAGTTGCAGGCTGAATCCTCAGCCCCTCTGGGGGCAAGTGCGGGTTGGGGGGCCATTCAGTGTGTCTCTCTCACATTGATGTTTCTCTCTTTCTGTCTCCACCCCCTCCCTTCCACTCTCTCTAAAAATCAATGGGGAAAAATATCCTCAGGTAAGGATTAAATAATTTAAGAAATAACTGCTGAAAATTCCCCAAATTTAGTTAAAGATAGAAACCTCAAACTGCTAAAAACTAAAGATAATGTCCTGAAAGCTGCTAGAGAAATGACACATTACTTACAGAAAACCAACAATTCAAAGGATATTGTTTTTTATCAGGAATCATGGAAGCTATAAGGAAGTGTACAATATTTTTCAAATGCTGAAAGAATCAAGCCAAAATTCTATATAGAGTAAACATATACTTTAGAAATGAAGGTGAAATAGAAACAATGGCAGATGAAGAAAACTAAGAATGTGTCACCAGCAGACCAGCTCTAAAAGACTGGCTGAATTTCTTCAGAAAGGAAATAAATGATCACAGAAGGAATAAATAGTAGTGGAAAGGGTGTATATACACACATATATTTATGTTACACATATACACCAATTAAACAAATCCTCCTTTAATTTTAAAATTATGTCTGATACTGAAAGTAAAAATTCTAACACTGTCTTATGATTCTCAATACATATATGAGATAATATTTAATATAACTGCATGATAAGGGGGGTGAGGTAAAAGAACCTAAAAGGTGGTAAGGTTTCTACATTCCACTTAAAAGTGGTATAGCCCTAGCTGGTTTGGCTCAGTGGATAGAGCATCCGCCTGCAGACTGAAGGGTCCTAAGCTCGATTCCAGGCAAGGGCACATGCCTGGGTTGTGGGCTCGATCCCCAGTAGGGGGTGTGCAGGAGGCAGTCCATCAATGATTCTCTCTCATCATTGATGTTTCTATTTCTCTCTCCCTCCCTCTCTGAAATCAATAAAAATACATTTTTTTAAAAGGAAAGAGCCCTAGGCCTAGCCAGTTTGGCTCAGTAGATAGAGCATAAAAACAACATATAGATCAATGGAAAAGAATAGAAAGCTCAAAAATAAACCCATGCCTTATGGTCAATTAATCTTTGACAAAGGAAGCAAAAATATACAATGGGGTAAAGACAGTCTTAACAATAAATGGTGTTGGGAAAACTGGAGTAATATATGCAAAAAATGAAACTAGACCACTTTCTTACACTATATAAAAGAGTAAACTTGAAATGGATTAGACTTAAATGTAAGACCCCAAACCATAAAACTCCTAGAAGAAAACATAGGCAGTAAAATCTCTAACTTTCGCCGAAACCGGTTTGGCTCAGTGGATAGAGCGTCGGCCTGCGGACTGAAGGGTCCCGGGTTCGATTCCGGTCAAGGGCATGTACCTGGGTTGCGGGCACATCCCCAGTAGGAGGTGTGCAGGAGGCAGCTGATCAATGTTTCTCTCTCATCGATGCTTCTAACTCTCTATCTCTCTCCCTTCCTCTCTGTAAAAAAATCAATAAAATATATTAAAAAAAAAAATCTCTAACTTTCTCATACCAATGTTTTTTTCTGATATATCTTCTCAAACAAGGGAAACAAGAAAAAACAAACAAATGGAACTATATCAAACCAAAAAGTTTTTGCAGAGCAAAGAAAATTATCAATAAAACAAAATGACAATTCACTAAATGGAAGAAGATATTCGCCAATGATACATCCAGTAAGGGGTTAATATCCAAAATGTGTAAAGAACCCATACAACTTAACATAAAAAAATTAGAAACTATCTGATTTAAAAATGGGCAGAGAACTTGAATAGGCATATCTCCAAAGAGGACAGACAGATGGCCAATAGACATTTGAAAAGATGCTTAATGTCACTAATCATCAGAGAAATGCAAATTAAAACCACAATGAGATATCATCTCACACCTGTCAGAATGGCTATCATTAATAAACCAGTAAACAACAAATGTTGGCGAGGATGTGGATAAAAGGGAACCCTCATACACTGTGGGATTGCAAATTGGTGCAGCCACTATGGAAATAGTATGGAGGTTCCTCAAAAACTTAAAATGGAAATGCTTTATGACCCAGCAATTCTACTTCTGGGTATTTATCTAAAGAAATCCAAAACACTAATTTGAAAACATATATGTATCCCTATGTTCATTGCAGCATTATTTACAATACCCAAGATATAGAAGCAACCCAAGTGCCCATCAATAGACAAGTGGATAAAAAAGTTGTGGCATATATAATGGAATTTTCCTCAGCCTTAAAAAAAGAATGAAATCTTACCATTAGTGACAATATGGATGGATCTAGAGGATATTATTTTAAATAAAATAAGTCAGACAGAAAAAAACAAATACCATATGATTTCACTTATATGTAGAATCTATAAAACAAAATAAGCAAACAAAATTGAAACTAACACATAAATACAGAGGACAAACTGATGGTTGCCAAATGAGAGGGGGTTTGGGAGAAGAGGGTGAAGAGATTAAGAAGTACAAATTGGCAGTTACAAAATAGTCATGGGATATAGAAGTATAGCACAGGAAATATAGTTAATAATATAATAACTATTTATGATGTCAGGTGGTTACTGGACTTATTGAGGGCATCACTTCTTAAGTTATATAAATGTCTATCTAACCACTATACTGCATGCCTGAAACTAATATAAAATATTAAATGTCAACTGTAATTGAAAAATAAAAATTTTTAAAAGGAAAAAGACCTAACTATATGCTGCCTACAAGAAATGTACTTCAGATATAACATAACAACCAAGGTAGGTTAAAAATAAATGGATTCAGTGTTTCAGGGATAGGGAAAGAGGAATGAATAAGTGGAGCACAAAGAATTTTTAGAGTAGTGAAACTATTCTGTATGATACTGTAATGCAGTGGTTCTCAACCTTCTGGCCCTTTAAATACAGTTCCTCATGTTGTGACCCAACCATAAAATTATTTTCGCTGCTACTTCATAACTGTAATGTTGCTACTGTTATGAATCGTAATGTAAATATCTGATATGCAGGATGGTCTTAGGCGACCCCTGTGAAAGGGTCGTTCGACCACCAAAGGGGTCGCGACCCACAGGTTGAAAACCACTGGCCTACAACAACTTCCCCAAAGGACTTATACCTATGTATTTCCTCTAACAAAACATGTTAGGATCTATATGCTGAAAAATGCAAAACACTGATAAAACAGTAATCAAATTAAACCTAAATAAATGAAAAAATTTACTGTGTTCATGTTTTGGATTCATGACCAGGATGAAGGCCACCATTATAAATAATGATAATTATAATGTTTTAATCACAAAAATAAGCTATTCTATAGCCTGCAAATAAGATGGAATGGAGAAAACCTGATTTTAGCTTTGTTTTGTGAGAACACTAACTTGGGGGACAAAGACTCCTCACAGCTCTGGTTTTAATTATTTAATTATTTAGCTCTTACCTTAATTATTTGAGATGCATCATCCATCCTCACTCACTGGAATTCCATAAATACTTTTTTTTAAGTTTGTCACCTGCAACTAAAGAGAAAAAAAAAAACTTTTAGAAAGGTAAAACAGCCCTATTTAAACCCATGGATTGTTCCCAGGGAGTACACTCTAAGGAGATGTTTTATAGAGCTGTTCTTAACATTCCAGTAGCCATAGAACAAAGCTCCATCTTAAATAGTTTAAATCACTGAAGTGCTCATGAGAACTCAATGAGAAATTAGGTCTTTCCAGTGGAGGCAAGATGGAGCACTCCTCTCTTCTCCCAAAACCTGGAATAGTCTGCAAGGGGACATTTGGCAATGCCTAAAGCTAGTTTTAATTGTCTTACAAATCACAGGATAGTCCTTGCATAACCAAGTATTGGTCAAAGACCCACCTTCTGGTCCAGGCCTGTAACTCATTAGCTAAGTGACCCAAACCAAACCTATTAACCTCTTTAAGCCTCAGTTTTTTTCTCTTGGAAAAAGAGTAAAGCCTGAATTAAGTTCTTTTATAATTCTCATGGTACCAAAATAATCAAATTTATATTGAAATAATGCCTAACCTTTAAGCATACACAATGGGCCAGTCATTATATTAAGTGTTTTATGTGCTCTACCTCATTTAACCCTATAATAGGCAGATGCTATCATTAGCCTCATTATCCAAATACATAACCTGATATAGACTCTTAGGGTCACAAAGTGGTCAACAGCAGATCCAGGATCTGAACCTGGCCAATCTGATTCTAGAGCCTCATTCTTATCATTATCTTCACCATCCCACTGGGATTTGAGGAGTAATGACTGTGGTTCTTAATCCCCTTGGACAGAGGATTAAGAATCATATCCCTAATTTCACCACCCACTGAATACCATAGGAGACTTTAGGTTCAAAACGGTGAAGAGAATAGAATAGAGAACCCAGAAATTGACCCAAACCACTATGCTCAATTAATATTTCACAAAGGAGGCAAGAACATACAATGGAGTCAAGACAGTCTCTTCAATAAATGGTGCTGGGAAACTTGGTCAGACACATGCAAAAAAATGAAACTAGACCACCAACTTATACCATACACAAAAATAAACTCAAAATGAATAAAAGACTTAAACGTAAGACAGGAAACCATAAAAATATTAGAGGAATGCACAGGCAGCAAGATCTCAGATACATGCCGAAGCAATATCTTCACTGACACAGCTCCTAGGGCAATGGAAACTAAAGGGAAAATAAACAAATGGGATTACATCAAAATTAAAAGCTTCTGCACAGCAAAAGAAACCATCAACAAAACAACAAGAAAACCCACTGCATGGGAGAACATATTTGCCAACGATATCTCCGATAAGGGCTTAATCTCCAACATTTACAGGGAACTCATGCAACTTAACAAAAGGAAGACAAACAACCCAATCAAAAAATGGGCAACGGATCTAAATAGATACTTTTCGAAAGAAGACATAAGGAAGGCCAAGAGACATATGAAAAAATGCTCAAAGTCACTAATCATCCGAGAGATGCAAATCAAAACGACAATGAGGTACCATCTCACACCTGTCAGAATGGCTATCATCAACAAATCAACAAATGACAAATGCTGGTGAGGATGTGGAGAAAAGGCACCCTCATGCACTGCTGGTGGGAATGCAGACTGGTGCATCCACTGTGGAGAACAGTATGGAGTTTCTTCAAAAAACTAAAAATGGAACTTCCATTTGACCCAGTGATCCCACTTCTAGGAATATATCCCAAGAAACCAGAAACCCCAATCAGAAAGGATATATGCACCCCTATGTTCATAGCAGCAAAATTTACAATAGCTAAGATTTGGAATCAGCGTAAGTGCCCATCAGCAGATGAGTGGATTAAAAAACTTTGGCATATCTATGCAATGGAATACTATGCCGCAGTAAAAAGGAAGGAACTCCTACCATTTGCAACAGCATGGATGGAGCTGGAGAGCATTATGCTAAGTGAAATAAGCCAGTCAGAGAAAGATAAATATCACATGATCTCACTCATTTGTGGACTATAATGAACAACATAAACCGATGAACAAAAATAGATCTAGAGACAGAGAAGCATCGATCAGATGCTCAAACCTTAGAGGGAAGGTAGGGGAGGGTGAGGGTAAAGGGGAGAGATCAACCAAAGGACTTGTATGCATGCATATAAGCATAAGCAATGGATGCAGACAACAGGGGGTGAGAGTGAGGGCAAGACTGGGAGGATGAGGGGACAATGGGGACATTTGTAATACCTTAATCAATAAAAATTTTTAAAAATAAAAAAATAAAAAAATAAAACCTGAAACACACACACAAAAACCCCGAAACGGTGAAGAGACACCATTTTTAAGCTACAAACTAGCCAAGGTTAGGAAAACAAGATCTAAAGCTGTTGGGGACCTGATGCCATAGGTTGCTCATATCTTGCACTGACACTGTACAGTAAAAGACAATCCCTTTCAACAGAGGGCCTTCCGAATGTTCACACACTTCTTTAAAATAATCCTAAATACAGTAAAAGAAAACTTCATACAAAGACATTCATTGACTGCCCAATGACTAGGCAGTGAAGTGGTCCAAGGCTCTAGCGTTTCTGTCCAGTGAGATACTCCACTATTGAGCAATCTGGGCTGACAGAGACTCTGTCAGGTGTGCACTGCAGTCTGGTGGCTTCCCCTACCCGATCCTACCCTTTTCCTGTTTCCTCATAGTCATTACTCCCCAATGTCGACAAAAGAAAATCCAAACCGATAGGAAAATTTTATAAAAGTTTATTTGAACAAAATCTGAGGACACGCCCAGGAACAAGATCTCAACAAATTGAGAAAATGCTCCAGAGAATGGCAGTTTGGCAGTTCTTTTTTTATACATTTAGAATCAAAAGAGAAGACGTAAGAAAGGTTACATGAAATCCACTGGTGGCAGATTAAGGAGACGGAAAAAAACAAAGCAAGGAAATATCTAGGATTGGATAAAAAGTAAAATGAAGAGACAGTTACTTCTTTTACAGTGGTGGGGACAGGATAGTTAACATTTAACATTTACAGTAAATAGAGATGGTATGTGGGCAATAAGATAACAATGAGGAGTTTCATGGTCATGTGCTCTGGTGCTAGGTTGTGACTCTGAGGAGCCTGGAAAATTATTCTGATACTAATGCCCCAGTTCAGGGATTCATGAACATTGAAAAGAAATTAATTGGAAGGTGGCTGGCAGGACTGGGTGAGACGTGCCGTCCCTCCCTGGCCAGCCGCACCTGGGGTGGCACCGTGGCTGGAAGGGCATCTGTGCAGTGAGCAGGGTTCCTCGGCAGGTGGGGTCCCTCAGCCTGGCCTGCGGGGATCAGACTGAAACCGGCTCTCCGACATCCCCCAAGGGGTCCCGGATTGTGAGAAGGCAGTTCTCGGGTGACTACCCTGGAATCGGGCTCCCTCCTCTCTTGGTTCCAGGGTGTGTCATTAGAAAACCGCTGCTGCCAAGTTACCACAGCTCGGCAGCTCCTGCGTTAAACATCTGCCCCCTGGTGGTCATTGCGCATCATAGCTACCGGTTGGACAGTCGCTTAGCCTTTTATATATCTAGATTTCATACTCTGATATTTCACAGGGCTCACTTAAGGTAAAGACTGACTTTTGCTGAGAAAGTTATAGGCCTGGTGCGTGACTAACCACCTTGACCTGCCCAGTTATCAATCTATGATCAAACCATCCCGTGTGGTCACTTTCAGTCACTGAGCTTGTGAAGCCTGTCATGTGGTACTCTGAGCTTGCCGGTTCTGTAGCCCCTTTTACATTCACACCAATAAGCCCTTTGCTCCCCTACTCCATCTCAATCTGCTTTCTAAGAACCTAACCAGCACATATATTAAATGTATTTACAGTGATGAAGAAACAAAAACCACTGGGGGAAAGAGGACTCCCAATAAATAAACCAAAATGTTAACAATGTTGGGACCTCTGTACTATCCAAGTATCATCTATTACTTATACATAATAAAAAAAAGTAAAAGAAGATTTTGTGCTAAATTTTGCTCCTGAAGAAATATTCTTATGGCAGGAAAAATTGTTATATGTTGTACACAATGTGCCCAAATTCACCAAGAGCTGAATCAAAACTAAACTGCTGGGGTCCTTCCAAAAAAGCATATGCCCACCCTAGCCAAGTGGCTCAGTTGGTTGGAGCATCGTCTTGTATCCCCAAAGGTTGCGGGTCAATTCTTGGTCAGGGTACATACCTAGGTTACAGGTTCCCTCCCCTGTTGGAGCAAGATGCTTCTCTCTCTCTTCTTTCTCCTTTGCCGCCCCCCCCCCCCTTAAAAAAAGGAAGCATGTGCCCAAGTACTAAGAACTAAAAGACCAGGCAGTGGGCTTTACAGACATTTCCTAAGCTCAGCTTCCTCATTTGTTAATCCAAAGTTGAACTAATTTAAAGACTTTTAGAGGAGACTATGGAGGCTGCTCAGTTCACCCTCCCGTTCTCACAGATGAGACCAATACTCACATAGGATGAGCAAAGAATAATCATTGGCCTTGTTTTTCAATACCTAGGTCTGTTTCTCTTTCCAGCTGTACTGGTTATGCATCTAAATGTAGATAGCACATTAAACACACAATTCCAAAAAGGCAAAGATTGGTGGCAAGACTCAAACCCAGATATATCTTATTCTGAAATCTGTGCTCTTACCCCCTGGTTGATGTATGTCAACAGCCACATGAGGAAAAGGACTCCCCTCTAAGAGCTGAATGGAAAGTTTTAAAAACCTGATTGAAATTTATCATAATTGTCCAATAATTACAAACTCATAGTATGGTGCAATGTACTCAGCCAGTGAGACTTTCTATCACTGTCTGACTCAATGAGTAAAATAAACTGGAAAGGGCAATTCCTTGATATAAAGGCCAGTTCCTAAAACGCCTATGTCAAAGATGGGAAACAAAACCTTGTGGCAGCCCTGGCCATGTGGCTGTTAGTTGAACGTCATCCTGTGCACCGAAAGGTTGCCGGTTCAACTCTTAGTCAGGGTGCGTGCAGGAGGCAGCCAATGGATGTCAATCTCTCTCTCTCTCTCTTTCTCTCTCCCTCTCTCCCACCCTCTCCCCCCTCTAAAAGTAATGAAAACATTAAAAAACCAAAACACACAATCTTGTGACAAATTAAAGCAACACTGCCATGGTTTCATTTCCTACTGTTAATAGAGCCACTGCCAGGAAGTTCCCTGTTTACTATAGCAACAACTGGTCTTGCTAACTCACCAAGTTTCTGCCTTTTTGCTTCCTCAGGAAGCAGACAGGAAAATCAGGCTTCTGATCACGTTTTTAAAGAGGAGTTGCCATTTAAAAATAGAAATTAATAAATGCATATGTAAAAAGTAATTTTATACTTTGGCTGACATCCTATATTTCTGTATATTAAACTCAATCTTGAAAGTACACAGTCTTACCTTTTTTATCTTGCAATACAACAATCTAGAAAATCTACTAAAACTCTCTAGCTACTAAGTCTAGAAATGCTGGATAAATGCCCTTTGAAAAGCTTAGCTAAGTTCTCAAGAAAGGAGAGAAACTGCCAATAGCATGAAACAAAATGTGAACCAAAAGCCAGAAATGGGAGTATCTGCTGATCTTTGTATTGGCCCCAGAAGCATTTAAGACATTTCAGTAACTGATGGAAGTGGAGAAAAGGAGACAGAAAGCAGGAGAAAAGTAGAAAAGGCACTTCAGAAAGGTGGAGAGTTGGATCTAAGATTTCTTGCAAAGTTGTGACCCTCAAAGGCCTATACTTTCAATGACAATAAACAAGGAAAAATTCACCTGCACGAACAAGACCAGAAAGCTTGTCTGCCTCAGTTTAAGCTATAGGTAAGGTGAGGAAAAGGTTCCCCTTGAGAATTTGAAACCATAGACATAGACCTCATATAGATTTGAGGTCTAAATTTACTAACTCTATCTTATAACTAGAGGCCCTGTGCATGGATTCGTGCACTGGTGGGATCCCTCAATGTGGCCTGCGATGATCGGGCCAAAATCAGCAGTCCAACACCACCTGCTGCTCCTGCCTGCCGCTCCGGCTCATCCTGGCCCCGCTGCACCTGCGCCTGCCACCAGCTCGCGCCCAGTCAGTCCTGATCGGGAGAGGCTCGCACCGCCACAGCAGTGCTCGCCAGCCATGATCCCTGCATCTGGCGCCCGTGGGTCAGCTGAGCTGCGCTCCCGCTGTGGGAGCGCATCGACCATGAGGGGGAAGCTCCTGCATTGAGCGTTTTCCCCCTGGTGGTCAGTGCACATCATAGCGACTGGCTGACCGGTCATTCAGTCGTTCAGTCACTTAGACTTTTATATGTATAGATTCAGGACCCCGCCCCCCCATGGGAAATTAACAAAACTGGCCCATGCCAGTGAGCCAGTAATGCCCCAAGACATCTCTAGTAGAAACAAAATGAAACCACTGTGTAAAGGCAATACCTCAACATAAAATGGACAGGATTCAGAAAACATAACAGTCTTATAAAGACTATAAAATAAGTATGTTTAACAATATTAAAGATAAAAGCATCAAAACCAAAAGGAAGGTGCCTGGCTGGAATGGCTCAGAAGATTGAGCATTGTCCTGTGCACTGTAAGGTTGCCGGTTTAATTCCGGGTGGAAGCACATGCTTGAGTTGCGGGTTCGATCCCCAGTTAGGGTAAATACAGAGGGCAGCCAATCAATGTTTCTCTTTCTCTCCCTTCCTCTCTCTAAGCATGTCCTTCGGTGAGGATTTAAAAAAAAAAAAAAAGAGGACATACAACACTTTTTAAAAAAGAAAATAAAGCAGAACAACTAAATGGAACTTTCAGAATAAAATAAAGTCAATGAAATTTAAAATTCTATAGATGGTTTAACCACTGGAGAAGACTCAGCTGAAGAGACATTTAATAAAATGAAAAATATATCAGAAGAATTTATCTAAAATACTGCACAGAAAAATAAACATTCTCTCATCTAGAAAAATAACTGCAGAATAAAGGATATAAAGCTAATTATAAAATTTACATAGAAATGCAAAAAACTTAGAATAGCCAAAACAATTTTGATAAAGAAAAAAAAAGTTGGAAGACTACTTGACAGTGAACAAGACAATGTTCTATGAGTATAAGAACAGACATATACACCAAGAGAATAAACTGGAGAGTCCAGACATAGAACCACACACAGATAATCAACTGATTTTGTACAAAAATGCCAAGGCAATTTAATGGGAACATAACAGTCTTTCCCACAAATAGTGCTAATATACTGGATATGCATATGGAAAAAAATGAACTTTTGACTCTTAGCGTCATGCCATACACAAATATTAACTTGAAATGATATCAGACCTAGAACTAAATGTATGTCCTGGCTGGTGTGCTCAGTGGTTAGTGTTGGCCCGCGCACTGAAGGGTTTTGGGTTTGATTTCCAGTCAATAGCACGTGTCTAAGTTGCAGGTTCACTTCCACCCCGGTCGGGATGCGGGTGAAAGGCAATCAATCATGTGTCTCTCTCACATCAATGCTTCTCTCTCTGATCCTCCCTCCCTCCCTTTGCCTCTCTCTAAAAATCAATGGAGCCTTAGCATGTGTGGCTCAGTTAGTTGGGCATTGTCCCAGGCACTGAAAGGTTGCTAGTTCAATTCCCAGTCAGGGGACATGCCCGGGTTGTAGGCTGGATCCCCGCTGGGGGTTGTGCAGGAGGCAGCCAATTGATGTTTCACTCTCACAGCAATGTCTCTCCCTCTCTCTCTCTCACTCCCTTTCTCTCTAAAAATCAATTTAAAAAATATATTTTTTAAAATCAATGGAAAAAAATATTCTCAGATGAGGATTTACAATAACAAAATTTATTGATGTTATATACAATATTAATAAAGGGGGAAACATGATCCTCTCAATGCAGAAAAAGCATTTAACAAAATCAAACACCTCTTTGTGACAAAAACACTCAACAATGCTCATAGTGGTCAACAATGCTATCCACTATGCCTTTTTACTGTTCATCATCTCACAAATGCACAAATTTACCCACTTTTTCCTTTTTCTACAAATTCGCCATGCACGATAGATGTCACTTTCTGGAGTGACCATGTACAGATTGGCAAACTTCCTCTTTCTTTTTCTGGATTATATTGTTGATGCATTAACAATGAACTCATGGCCAACAGCACTGTAACTTATGACTGTACAAAGTTTACTTAACACGTTTTTTCCATAAGGCATACATCACAGCCCTCGTAAGCTAAAGAATACTAGACAGCACATCAGTCCTATGCTTGGTGGCCATTTTAAAAAATGAAATCACCAATAAAAAGCACACCAAAAAAATCCAAAAAACATGGCACCACACAGACTTCAAAAAGAACCTTGTTTACAATATGAGAAATGACACAAAAAGGCAGAGCATTACCTTATATGACCTAGGCTAGGAATGTATGTGTTGAACCACACAAAATTGTCACCCCTCTGCATGTGTATATGAATGACCATGAAAGCGAGTAAATTTGGGGGTTACAAATATATTTCAGCAAGTAGGTGAATCTGCAAATAATGATGGTCCACTGTACTTCCTTAGTTCATGAATAATTCAGCCTAAAAACCATTAGGTGATGCTGAGTAAGGCTGGCATCCATATAGTCTCATTAGGAAAGTACACTGGAGGGGCTTGATCAATTAAGTAAATATATTAAGAATAATAAGAGCTAAGTTTCTCTGCCAGATAAGAGTTACATATATGAAAGGGAGAAAAATAAAATGAACTCTTGGGATATTAGACTGGAATCAGAGGTACCAGTGTAAACTCACAGCATTTTAAGGAGAGAAATAGTATATATATGGCTACATTTGCGCATATGTATATATATATGTATATGTGTGTGTGTGTGTGTGTGTGTGTGTGTGTACATAAAGTCGTATATTCCCTTGCACTGAGAGTGCCTAAGAGCAATGATGCCCCAGTAGATGATACCTAGCATCCAGATCTGGTTTCTAAATACTTGCTCCAATAAAAGGAACCAGGGCTCCGTAGTGAAATGACTGATTTCAGGGTTAGGGCAGGAAAACAGGAAGAGACTGAAACATCTTGTTGTACCAGAAAGTAAGGAAGGGATGTGATCAAAGAATGACAGGACATGCCAAAAGGATACAGGAACCAGCTTACTGGCCAAATCTGGGACAAATTTAGTATCAAACAACAAATTATATTAATAGATAATAATTACTCACTGAATAAAATGGGAATCCATATATCCACATTAATATAATAAAATAAATGAGAAAAGAAAGCTTTTATTTTTTTTAATATATTTTATTGATTTTTTACAGAGAGGAAGGGAGAGAGATAGAGAGTTAGAAACATCGATGAGAGAGAAACATCAATTAGCTGCCTCCCGCACATCTCCTATTGGGGATATGCCCGCAACCAAGGTACATGCCCTTGACCGGAATCAAACCTGGGACCTTTCAGTCCGCAGGCCGACGCTCTATCCACTGAGCCAAACCCGTTTCGGCAAGAAAGCTTTTCTTTACAGTGGTATGTTAACTGATGAATGTAGAAGAAATGATGATATTAGAAAAATCATTTGGCAACCATCATAGTAGTAATCCAGCCAAGAAATATCAATGATGCTAAAACTAGTGGGCCAAAGTTTGACAAATGATATTTACATGGTCACAATGTGCCTTTCTCACAAAATAACTTATTGACTACAAATGGAAAAACAGATACATTTACAGTAGAGAGAACTGGCAGGCACCATCTTAATCAAGTGTTCAAGGTTAACACATAGAAATGGGATACATAGACACTGTGTACCTCTGACAGGATAGAATAAAAATACAGTACATTTTATGTGATATTCCTGATAAAATGCATATTCTGAATCTAACCATGAAGAAACATCAGGCCCAAATTGAGGAATAGTCCTCAAAATAGTCTATATTCTTCAAAATAATTAGTCTATATATGATCAACTCAAAGACAGACGTGATAACTAAATGCAATGTGTGATTCTGAATTGGATCCTTTTGTTATGGAGGATATAATTGGGACAACTGGTAAAATTTGAATAGGATTTGAGATTAGCTGGTACTACTGTATCACTGTAAGTCCCTGATTTTAATGGGTGTATTGTGGTTACACAGGAGAATGTCCCTGTTTGTAGGACATACACACTATTCAGGGTTGATAGGCATCAAGTGAGCAACTTACCCTCAAATGGTTCAGGGAGGGGGAAAGCTCTTTGTACTATTATTGCAACTTATCTATAAATTTAAAATTATTTCAAAATAAAGCACATCTGCAAATACAACAACAACAAAAAGCACACATGCCCAATTCTTCCTTAGTAAAACTTCCGGATAAAAAGTACCCCAGCCGAAACCGGTTTGGCTCAGTGGATGGAGCGTCGGTCTGCGGACTGAGGGGTCCTGGGTTCGATTCCGGTCAAGGGCATGTACCTGGATTTCGGGCACGTCCCCAGTGGGAGATGTGCAGGAGGCAGCTGGTCGATGTTTCTCTCTCATCGATGTTTTTGACTCTATCTCTCTCCCTTCCTCTCTGTGGAAAATCAATAAAATATATATATATAAAAAAAAAGTACCCCAATACCCCTACTTACTTTTACTAGATTTTATAATAATGTATCAAAGTTTCACACACTCCCCAATCGAAATGTCTGTGATGTTGAAAATGTTCTACATATGTACTGCCCAATAATAGCACATGTGGCTGATGACTATCATATTGGATATAGCAGGTCTAGAAAATAGCAGTAAAAGCCATAAAAGATTAAAGAGTGTTTTCATAAAAAATATTTTAATACTAATTAGTTTTTAAAACAGCCCGCTTGGTGTAGCACAGTGGTTGAGAACTGACCCATGAACCAAGAAGTCATTGGCTCAATTCCCAGTCAGGCACATGCCAGGGTTTCGGGCTCCATCTCCAGTAGGGGGCATGCAGGAGGCAGCCAATCGATGTTTCTCTCTCATCAATGTTTCTATCTCTTTATCCCTCTCCTTTCCCCTCTCTTTAAATGAAAGTCAATAAAAAAACCCACAGACTTAAAACAAGTTACGTTACTTTACTTTTTCTATACTTATTGAAATACTAATGGCCCCATATATTTTTCAAAACTCTTGTCTTCTAATTTCTTAAATCTGAATATCTATTAGAAGCAAACACCTATCTATCTTTAATTTGAGAGCAGTTTTTGTTTTACTTTAAACTGACTTCCCTTTTGGAATATCATTCCTATCGATTCATACCCATGTCTTCTCTTCTTTTTGAAGTATGCTTTCCTAAGATCTAGGGATATGTACATGTCTATCCAATATCCCCACCTCTGGCTCTCACAAAGTTAGATCACAAAGTCACTTTTTCCCAAACTTCTTATAATTTACATTTTACTTTACTCAGTCATAGCTGCTACACTGTGTATAACTGGCATTACAGGTTTATTTCCTGCCATGCTCAAGATAAGATTCCTTCTGATCAGATCAGTTTATTTCAGGACAAGTGTATTATTTCTTGTCCACATGAAACATACTTAATTATCACTTATCACTTACCCAATCATTCCAATATTTTAAATCAAGATCTAAAAGCCAAAGTCTAGTTTAATGACATCACCTACATAGACTATAGGAAAAAAAACCCAGCATGTTTCATGCACATCAAATTCTACAACTCCTGATTTGAAAATAAATGCAAAGTAGAATTCTCATTATTTGTGATTCACCTTGGTAACCTAATGCCTTGAGTGAATGCAATAGCAGTCACTCACCTACAAGGTTCTGTTTTTGTTCATGACTGACTTAATTCAGAACTAGAAAAAAAAATACACTCATGAAGTTAACACCTATGCCAAACATCTTTAGAAATACTTAACAAATCTAGGAATATCTAGAATCCTACCAAAGATAGAACTGTTTTAAACAAGAGTTGATTTAGAAAAATCCCTCCAGACCGGTTGGTGTGACTCTGATTGAGCATGAAGCCATGAACCAAGAAGGTTAAGGTTTGATTCCCAGTCAGAGCACATGCCCAGGTTGTAGCCTCCATTCCCCGTAGAGGGCGTGCAGAAGGCAGCCAATTGATGATTCTCTATCATCATTGATGTTTCTATCTCTCTCTCCCTCTCCCTTCATCTCTGAAATAAATAAAAACATTAAAAAATTTTTTTTAAAAGAAAGAAAAATTCTTCCACCCCCTTACTTCTATTGATAGTTACTTAAAACAACAAAAATAGCCGAAACCGGTTTGGCTCAGTGGATAGAGCGTCGGCCTGCGGACTGAAAGGTCCCAGGTTCGATTCCAGTCAAGGGCATGTACCTGGGTTGCGGGCACATCCCCGGTGGGGGATGTGCAGGAGGCAGCTGATCGATGTTCCTCTCTCATCGATGTTTCTAACTCTCTATCCCTCTCCCTTCCTCTCTGTAAAAAATCAATAAAATATATTAAAAAAAAAACAAACAAAAAAAACAACAAAAATAAAATTAAAAAGCAATTTTGCCCTGGCTGGTTTGGCTCAGTGAATAGAGCATTGGGCCTTGGACAAAGGGCTCTAGGTTCCATTCTGGTCAAGGACACATACCTCGGTTGCAGGCTCAATCCCTGGCCCCAATCGGGGTGCTTGTGAGAGACAACCAATTGATGTGTCTCTCTCACATTGATGTTTCTCTCTCTCTGTCTCTCCCCCTCCTTTCTACTCTCTCTCTAAAAAAAAAATCAATGGGCGAGGAGAGATAAACCAAAGAACTTATATGCATAGCCCATGGACAGGGGCAATAGGATGGTGAAGACCTGAGGTGATGGATAGGGGCTGGGCAGAGGGGACTAAAGGAGAGGAGGGGAGGATGGGAGACCTCTGTAATACTGTCAACAATATATATATATATATTTTTTAATATATTTTTTTGATTTTTTACAGAGAGGAAGGGAGACGGATAGAGAGTTAGAAACATCGATGAGAGAGAAACATGGATCAGCTGCCTCCTGCACACTCCCCACTGGGTATGTGCCCGCAACCAAGGTACATGCCCTTGACCGAAATTGAACCTGGGACCCTTGAGTCCCCAGGATGACGCTCCATCCACTGAGCCAAACCGGCCAGGAATATATATATATTTTAAATAATAAATTAAAAATAAATAAAAATCAATGGAAAATATTAACAACAAAAAGCTATTTCAAATTTCTAACATCATTAACATTTATAAGATGCTTAATGAAACCAACGAAGTTCTATCTCACTTGAGAAATCACAACCTAAACTTTCAAGTTAACATGGCATCAATGCAAGTAATGCCCATTAGGTTGTCCTTGTAAAACACCCAAGAAGATACAAAAGGCAGGACTGGGGTGGGGGAATCTGATGGAGCCTATACTTTGTATGCTCTGTCTCTGAATAAAAAATGTATATAGAGAAAAGGCAGATGCAAAACACAAGACAAATGATTTCAAATAGATTTCCCTGCCCTAACCAGTTTGGTTCAGTGGAAAGAGCGTCGGCCTGTGGACTTAAGGATCCCAGGTTCCATTCCGGTCAAGGGCATGTACCTTGGTTGCCGGCTCGATCCCCAGTAGGGGTTGTGCAGGAGGCAGCTGATCAATGTTTCTCTCTCATCGATATTTCTAACTCTCTATCCCTCTCCCTTCCTCTCTGTAAAAGTCAATAAAATGTATTTTTTTAAAAATAGATTTCCCTAACTCTTGATGAGTTGACAGATGTTACCAATACTGCTTAGTTGTTGTTTACTCAAAGAGTCAATGCCAAGTTTAAAGTGAACAAAATACTAATTCAGTACAACCTAAAGTGGAATCTGCTAAGATGTGTTATAACTGATGGTGATAAAAATACATGTGGAGTAGAAAAGGGCTTATATTTTTCATTAGCACATACACTGGAAAATATCTGAATTTATCACGTGCTACTCAATCAACAATGTTGATGGTGAACGCGATTTGCCGTCACGGACCTAACAATTGTCATAAATAAAAGCTGAATGACCTGACTTGCCTGACCACACAGCAGTTTGATGGCTTAGCAGTAAAGTTTTATTGTGATTTTTTTTTTAAGACCAGGACTGAGACTGAAAATTTTCAAAACAATAAGACCTCTTTCAGCCACTATAGGGTGGGGCAAAAGTAAATTTATAGTTGTTCATTTGGAGAATAATACAATAATTAATAAATAATAATAGAAGACTAAACTCTGTGTTTGCATACTCACAACTATAAACCTACTTTTGCCTCACCCTGAAATTTTGTTTGGGAATGTAGATTTCACTTCTTGTTTGAACTTTTGACAGCACAGGAAGTGTATAAAGCACCTTAACATGGCTCATGATTCACGTATTACTTTTTGTCTAACTGGTGTAACTGCAGTTTCAGATTGCTCAAATAATCACCAGATTATAGAGTCTACTTAACCAAATTACTGAATTAACCACACACTTCATTCCTTCTCTAGAATGTACTAAGTAATTCTTAAAAATAAGAATTAACTCATGGCTAATTGACTACTCTAGTATACCTTGGCTACTGCAATCATAGTTGAATTTTACCTATACTTTGAGGTGTCAGTTTGTTCCAAACCTGTTTATGCCAGTTATATTCATTACTGTACTTTTGGAACCTAATTAAATATTATATAAACTAATGAAATGAGTATAAAACAGTTGTTTTTAATAAAGCTAAGTTGAAAATTTTTAAAGAATTGGATAAACACGAGATTCCTCCCCCCGCCATTACTGTCTTTTTAGTTGTGAGCATGAACACTTTGAAAGATGGGGGGAGCCCTAGCCGGTTTGGCTCAGGGGATAGAGCATCGGCCTGTGGACCAAAGGGTCCCTGGTTCGATTCCGGTCAAGGGCATGTACCTTGGTTGCAGGCTCCTCCCCTGCCTGGGCCCTGGTCAGGGCTCGTGCAGGAGGCAACCAACGGATGTGTTTCTATCACATCAATGTTTATCTCTTTCCCTCTCTCTTCCCCACTCCCTAAAAATTAATGGAAAAATATCCTCGGTGGGGATTAACAAAAAAAAAAAAAGGAAGATGGGCAGGAAATCATACTAATGGTCTGGATGCTCGATTGTCTTGTAGTTGTCTAAGTTCTTGCTCCATGTTAAAGAAATTCAAATTTGAAATCAAAGATATGTATTATGGATGTTATATATACAAGAGCGGACATGTGAAACATTATTTAGCAGATCCATACTCAAAGTCTTGGCTTTCTACCAAAATATTGACTGATGAATGTACATGTAATTGTTTTAAGTAAAAAAAAAAAAAAAATCAAATATTTAAGTTACATATATATTTTTTATGATTTAATTTACTGTATTTATTTTCATATAAGTAGCCCAGGTCCTATTTGTGTTGGGTTAAGTTTTTTACCAATCTCTGGAAATAAAGGAGATTCTTTTATATGCTTACTAGAGGCCCAGTGCATGAAATTCCTGCACTCAGGGGGCAGGGGGTCCCCCAGCCTGGCCTGTGCCCTCTCACAGTGCGGGAGCCCAGCGATGGATTGCCCCAAAGAGGTAGGCCAGAGCTGCGGGACCCCCAGGCCTTGCCACGTGGAGCCGCCAGCCCCCTCCGCAGCAGGCACACAACATCAAGTCCCCACCCACCCTCGCGTGCTTGCTGCACACGCAGCCTCCTAGTGATGGATTGTGATGACATGAGGGCATGACGAACACATAGGCTTTTATTAGTATAGATGTTAAGGGAAAGCCTTTCTCCAAAGAAGGGGTCATAAACATTTTCTGTAAAGGGTCAGAAAGTATACATTTTAGGCTTTGCAGGTCAAAAAACAAAATTGGGGCTATTATGTAGGTACTTTATAACGAGAGAAAACACAAATTTCTTATTAATAATGAATGAGTTGCTACTAAGTATAACTTTTGGTAATATAGGTATACTAATCAGAAAAATTAAATTCTTTTTTAGGGTGATACATTTTATTTAGTTGGAGTTCAGAGTTAATGTGTCCTATCAAAATTGGTTTAAAATGCTTATCTATTAATGCTGATCTGTAATGAAATTTTATGTATTTCATCTTTGAAAATGTCTTCACACAGAATACAGCCAAATATTAATATCAGCCCACAAGCATATGATTTAATTGAGCATATTAATAACTTGGGAAACACATAAAATTGTATTCAATTTTCCTTTTAATATTTACCTTTTAGCATATCATTACATTGCAGGTTAATTAGTTTCAAATGAAGGTTAGCTGGAAGCTCCATAATTGCGCTGCTAGATTTTAAAATATAGAAATTTTCTTTGCACTTTCATTTAAGTCCTAAAAATACTTCTAGAACTGTAGTTTGAGCTACAAATATAGTATTTTGGTTTCAATCTTTAAAGACAATAACAAAAGCTGTGCCAATAAGAACTTCATAAATATCTAATTAGTAACAATATTCAGTACCTCCTCAATATCCTTACTGTATAAACTGCATGCTACCATCTAAATTCTCTACACACATCCTGTACAACCTAGAAGTGTCCTTTGTTTTAAGTGCTGAAAATTGTCAAGTTTTTAAATGTAAGGTTTTTCCAAATTTAGGAGCAGATTAAATATGCTTATGAAAATATCTATACTTCATAAGTTACAGATCCATTCATCTCAACTACATTTCTAAGGTAAGAACTTCCTATGAAGTACAAATGACCTTTAAAGAAACATATTAATTAAGTACAGCCTCCTAGGTTTTCTTAAACCAGGACCCTCCTTCCCTGGAGCTATAAATATACTTCCTGTCATCAATAGCAATGGCTGGAGCAACCTCTCTGTTCAAAAGAACTAAAAATACATTATTGTACATATCCTTTCTTCTGCTACCCACCCACCATTCCAAAAGGACCTGACAGAGGGAAATGCAGAGTTGTGTAAAGTTCAGCTGAGAGCAGTGCAGAGATTGTAATTTTTTTTTTAAGGCTACCTTCAATTGAATGATGTCTAGGGAGGTAATAAACAGCTATTACAGGGTCAGAGTAAATTTTAAATTTTGAGAAAAGCTATTCCTGGTTACAAGTTATATTTTGTATTTCCTCAACTGATATTTGGGGACCTGTGTCCTTTAATTAAACCATTAAACTAGAAATTCCTGCATATTAGAACCAAACAAAGTAAGAACTGAACTGTATATAAAAATGGTACATGGAACTAGATAGAAGTGCTCAGCCAACACTTTAGTGGGGCTGGAAGCAATGGGATGGCCCTCCTGGTCTGAAGATATTCCCTATAGGGGGTGGAGCAAAAAGGCTAGAAAGCCAGATTCTCAATGTCAGAGAAGGAGGTACAAATTCAGAAAGGTGCAAGACTAGCAAAAAAACCCTGTGGTGTTGGAATGGGTTTAGAGGTATCAGACTGAAATTATGGCTTCCAATATTTACAGGCAGATATGGATGTTTATATATGTTTATATACATATATATATGAAAATATTACGACCTTTATAACCACAAACCCCAACATCTGTGTTTTACTTCCTGCCCAACAGTGGATGTTCCCACCACTATAGTAATAAAGGCTCTCACCACTTTCCCTTTACTTCTTCTGCCTCCTGACTGACACTGGTGCTTTCCCCAGGTAGCCCTGCATAGCATGGTGTCCCTTCTGATTCTGGGAAACTATCCTATATAATAAAAGCCTAATATACTAAGTGTCCAGTTGTCCATTCAGCCAATCAAAGCGTAATATGCTAATGATATGGGCTGCTCAACCGCTCGCTATGATGTCCACTGACCACCAGGGGGCAGACAGTCGACCAGTCACTATGACGTGCACTGACCATCAGGGGGCAGACACTCTGACCTATAGGTTAGCTTGCTGCTGGGATCCAGCTGATCAGGACTGAGCAAGATGGGCCAGACACACCCTGGAGCCATCCCATGGTCCCTCCCTGGCTGGCCAACCTCCCACGTCCCTCCCCAGCCCCAATCGTGCACTGGTGGGGTCCCTCAGCCTGGCCTGTGCGCTCTCACAATCCTGGACCTCTAAGGGGATGTCAGAGAGCAGGTTTCGGTCCGATCCTGCAGGCTAGGCCAAGGGACCCCACTGGTGCACGGGCCTCTAGTAAGTAATAAACATCCTTCAGTGGCATTGACCTCTTCATGTCATCACTCAGTCATAAATTAAATCCGTAGGTAAACAATATCCCACCTCTGACCTCTAATAGGGCCTATAATCAATGACACCCCAGTAACAAGGAACATACCTGGTTGTCCAGAACTTTTTTTCTAAATACAACCAGAGTTCCCTGATAAAATGATTGATTCCAGGACTGAGGGAGTCAAAGTACAAGATGAGCATAGAAAATCTCGTTGTATCAAAAAATAAGAAAAGTAAGTGATCAAAGAATGATGGGGACATGAAAAAAGGGCATAGGAGCCTTGGCCAGTGTTGCTCGCTCGGTGGTTAGTGTCAGCCCATGTACCAAATGCAGTCTCGGGTTCGATTCTTTTTTTTTTTTTTATAATTCCTGACCTTTATTGTGGTAAATAAAGCACATATGTACATACGTCGAAATGACGTAACTTTTTTTTTGTAATGGGAGATGGCAACGTAACCACGAAACAACATACATCAAGTCCGAGGTAACCCAAGGACTGCCTGTATAGGTGCTCTCCCTCCCCAGATCGGGTTCGATTCTTGATCAAGGGCACATACCTGGGTTGCAGCTTTGCTCTCTGCCTTAGTTGGGCATTTGCAGGACGCAACCAGTCAATGTGTATCTCTCACATTGATGTTTCAATCTCTCTCTCTCTCTCTCTCTCTCTCTCTCTCTCTCTCTCTCGCCCTTGCCCTCTCCCTCTCCCCCGACCACCCCTGCCACCCCCTTCCTCCTTTTCTTCCATTCTCTCTGAAAAGCAATGGAAAAAAATAGCCTTAGGTAAGAATTTTTAAAAGGGGAGGGGCCACAGGAGCCAGCTTCAGAATTCCAGGACAATTCAAGCATCAAAATAAATGACAATAGGAATCCAGGCATCCAACCTGATGTGTTCCATTGATTTAAAAAAAACAAAAACAGGAAGAGAAAGCATTTTCTTACAGTGAAATGCTATATGATAAATGTAGTAAAATTTTAAAAATTCACCATTTGAGACACTTTTCCAAAGTGGACATACAGAAAGTCAAAGAGACATATGAAAGTCTCTAATCATCTGAGAGATGCAAATCAAAACAACAATGAGATATCACCTAACAGCTGTCAGAATATCTATCATCAACAAATCAACAAACAAGTGTTGGCAAGGTTGTGGAGAAAAGGGAACCCTAGTACACACTGCTGGTGGGAATGCAGACTGGTACAGCCATTATGAAAAACAGTATGGCGTTTCCTCACAAAATTAAAAATGGAACTCCCATTTGACCCAATGATCCCACTTCTAGGAATATATCCTAAGACACCTGAAACACTCATCAGAAAGGATATATGCACCCCTATGTTCATAGCAGTGCAATTTACAACAGCTAAGATTTAGAACAGCCGTGGGCAAACTACGGCCCGCGGGCCGGATCTGGCCCGTTTGAAATGAATAAAACTAAAAAAAAAAAAAAGACCATACCCTTTTATGTAATGATGTTTACTTTGAATTTATATTAGTTCACACAAACACTCCATCCATACTTTTGTTCCGGCCCTCCGGTCCAGTTTAAGAACCCATTGTGGCCCTCGAGTCAAAAAGTTTGCCCACCCCTGATTTAGAAACAGCCTAAGTGCCCATTAGCAGATGAGTGGATTAAAAAACTGTGGCACATTTACACAGTGGAATATTACGTGGCAATGAAAAAGAAAGTACTCTTACCATTTGCAACAGCATGGATGGACCTGGAGAGTATTATTCTAAGCGAAATAAGCCAGTCAGAGAAAGATAAGTATCACATGATCTCACTCATATGTAGAATCTAATGAACCAAATAAACTGATGAACAAAAACAGACCCAGAGACACAGAAGCATGAACAGACTGTTGAACCTCAGAGGGAAGGCAGGGAAGGATGGATGGGAAGAATCAACCAATAAAGTTGTATGCATATATGCATAACCCGTGGACACAGACCATTGGGTGCTGAGGACCTGGGAGTGGGACTGGAGGCAGCTCTTATAAGAGAAAAATGCCTCAAACCCGAGGCAGGAAAGGCTGTTTTTCACTCCTGATGATGGTTTATATCTAGTAAGTAAAGTGAAGCTCTTGAAACCACTTTATTTTGGCCAATATAATTTGAGATCTCAATATGTGTGTAGTTTTCTTAAATAAATGCAAAGGATCTAATGGACTGCATTCTTTGTACTAACATTCTCAGGCTGCCTCTCTCCTACCATGAGACCCTTATTTTCCCCTCACTCTGACTTCTTTATATATATCCTATATAATAAAAGGGTAATATGCAAACTGACCCTAAAGGCGGAACAACTGGAATCGACAGGTTGCTATGACACGCGCTGACAACCAGGGGGCAGACGCTCAATGCAGGAGTTGCCCCCTGGTGGTCAGTGCTCTCCCACAGGGGGAGCTTCGCTCAGCCACAAGCGGGCTGATGGCTGGGCTTATGGCTACAAGCGCAGCGGTGGTGGTGGAAGCCTCTCCCACCTCCTCCACAGCGTTAAGGATGTCGGACTGTGCTTTAGGCCCACTCCCTGTGGGAAGCGGGCCTAAGCCGCCAGTCGGACATCCCCTGAGGGCTCCGGGCTGCCAGAGGATGTCTGACTACCAGCTTAGGCCCGAACCCCCAGGAGCAGGTGGACATTCCCCGAGGGGTCCCGGACTGCGAGAGGGCACAGGCCAGGCTGAGAAACCCCCTCCCCCAGTACACAAATATTCGTGCACCGGGCCTCTACTATTTCCATATTTAAATTTTATTGTCCTTACTGACTAGGTAGTCAAGCATACATTATAAAAATCAAAGAACACAAAAAAAATACACTGAACAGAATATACCCTTCCCACCAGCCGTGCAGTTCCCCAACCCCAAAGGTAGTTATTGTTACCAGTTTTCTTCCATGTCTTTCTAGAGAGCTCCTAAACACACACTCTCTAAATACACCCACACATTATGGTATTATCTGTATTATAGCAAATCACTTCAAATTCTTCTTAGAATGAGATATATTACAGGATAGGGTAAAAATAGGTTTATATCTGTGAGTACGAGAAACAGAGTTTATTCTTGTATTATTATTTATTAATTATTGTGTTATTTCCCATACAAACAACTGTAAACCTACTTTTGCCACACCCTATATAAGTATACTGGTCCTAATATTTTAGAAACTACTTGTTTGTAGAATTAAGTAATTTTAGAGATAGAAGGACCTTAAACCATCACATCCTTTATCACTTTATAGATGAACAGTAATGCAGGAAGACTTGCCTAAGTAACATAGCTAATTAGTATTACCAGAAATAGAGCTGAGGTCTGCTAACTCCAAACTCCTTCTTTATCCAAGGTGTATTCAAATTTCTTTACATTTTCCACAATCACATGGTGTTTTAATTTATCTTAACTATATGAAGTTGGAAGAAGGAAGTGCCTCTTGTAATAGATCTCAGGGGGATGAAACTGGTTATGAGATTAAGATGTTTAGTCACCATCTGCACAAACAGATTTGTCCACACCAAACCTAATAACATAAAAATAGCATCAATAGCCCTAACCGGTTTGGCTCAGTGGATAGAGCATTGGCCTTCGGACTGAAGGGTCCCAGGTTCGATTCCGGCCAAGGGCATGTACCTTGGTTGCGGGCACATCTCCAGTAGGAGGTGTGCAGGAGGCAGCTGATCGATGTTTCTCTCATTGATGTTTCTAACTCTCTATCCCTCTCCCTTCCTCTCTGTAAAAAATCAATAAAATATATTTTTTTAAAAAAATAGCATCAATAACATTTTTGGTAATTTCCAAAAAACAAAGCTAAAATTTAGTGTAGACACATAGCCCTTCAAATCATCAAAAGAAACAAATAAACAAACAAAAAGTCCAGCCAGTGTGGCTCAGTGGTTGAGCATCAACCTATGAACCAGGGTACACGCCTGGGTTTTGGGCTTGATCCATAGTAGGAGGTACGCAGGAGGCAGCTGATCAATGACTCTCTCATCACTGATGTTTCTATCTCTCTCTTCCTCTCTGAAATCAATAAAACAATATTTTAAAAAAAGAAAATTTAAAAATATACATGCTCCTCAATAAATAATTGTCCTCTATAAACTACCAGGAAAATAGACAAGAAAAGAGTAATTAAAATACATTGTGATCGCCCTAGCCCCACGGTCGGCAAACTGCGGCTCGCGAGCCACATGCGGCTCTTTGGCCCCTTGAGTGTGGCTCTTCCTAAGCCTTAGGAATACCCTAATTAAGTTAATAACAATGTACCTACCTATATAGTTTAAGTTTAAAAAATTTGGCTCTCAAAAGAAATTTCAATCGTTGTACTGTTGATATTTGGCTCTGTTGACTAATGAGTTTGCCGACCACTGTGGCCAAGCCGATTTGGCTCAGTGGATAGGGCATCAGCCTGAGGACTGAAAAATCCTGGGTTCGATTCCAGTCAAGGGCACGTTCCTGGGTTGCAGGCTTGATCCCCAATAGGGGGTGTGCAGGAGGCAGCCAATCAATGATCCTCTTTCATCATTGATGTTTCTATCTCTCTCTCCCTGTCCCTTCCTCTCTAAAATCAATAAAAAAATTTTTAAATAAATAAATAAAATAAAATACATTGTGATCAATATTATAGTTGTTATGGCAATCCTAAAAGAAGGAAAAACAATTTCTGGGAGAATTTAGGAAACTTCACTAAGTAGGTGATACTTTAGCTAGGTCTAGAAAAATCAATAGTAGTATGGTTACTTAAGTTTTTGTTTAATGAATTCAGCTTCAAAAACAAAGATAAACTGAATCATATACATAGTCTTTGGCAGTTATAGTAAAGGTCTAAAACTGGCAGCACAGTGTGTTAAAAAAAATTGATTACAAATTCCTTTAGATAGGCCATGGAATCTCCAGTGTGGCACAAGACCCAATAGATCTAATTCTTTTATTCATATTGCATGCCTGGCCTCCAAAGACATATTGGAATTTGCATCCCCTGACTAAATGCCAAAGATAAGGGGGATGGGAGGAGGAGAAAAGAAAAAGGCCTAAAAACCTTCTAAGTTTTGAGGGCATTATAGGGGCTTAAGGTTTCTTATGTAAATGTATTTTCCAGTTTTGTAATCAGAAAATAAAAGATACAAAACTAAAAGATAAATAAGAAAAATCAGGAATAAAAAAAAAGACAGTTTTAGATACTGAGTGACATTAGGATCACTGACTAGCTAAGAGAACTCATCTACTACAATCAAAACAATATATAAGTAATATGAATCTATGCCTACATATGACTACATATTTTGGACCATCAGAATCCCTCTAAAACCATTAATCTGCATGTGCCAATGTGTGGATTATCATACAATATAAGTTTATGTATTATCACACAATATAAGTGACTAATAGAAATAAGCACAGGATCTATACCTAGATTAGACTTGGGACAGTCAGTAAGGTAATCCTGATCGGAAGAGTTAATCTCTAAGAAATTATAATGCCAGGTAAAGAGGGAGATGAGCAATCCAGCCAAAGGTAGAGGGCACAGGAAAAGGTAAGGCTAAAAGGTTAAGAGGGGTTGTACTAGAAAAGCTTGCTCTAATAAGAAGATTTTATCATGAGGATTTTAGGATAGGGCATGCTGTGATATTTAAGGAAGTCAAAAAGATCACTCTTGGAAGCAATGTGATAAATTACCTGGAACAAGGAAGTAACATTGAGTAGACAAGTAGAGAACCTGCAGCAGTCATCTAAGTGAGGAGGACCCTGAACCAAGGGACTAAAGAGATAGGAGAAAGCAAGCAAATTTGAAAGATATTAAAGAGATAAAATAGAAAGAAATGCATTACCAACCAGATGAACAACATTATCCAGGTCTGTGGTTCGGGTTACTGGACTGTGCATTTATCAAGATAGAGAATATAAAAATAACACATTTAAAGGGGAGATGAGATCAGTTATGAGCCTATTGTAGGTGCCTGGGAAAGAGTCCAATGGAAATGATCAGTATAGGTTGTTTGCTATCATCCAGTCTGTGCTGAGAACAAATTTTCTCCTAATTAGCAAGGAACTGGAAGCTGAAACCATGGGCATAGGCATGTGCTTCCAGGAAGAATGTGTCAGATGAAACACAAGAGGGCTGAAGATGGAATCTTTGGTAAGCCAAACAAAGAGTGGTCTGAGAAGAGGGGCCTAAGAAAACTGAGCAGTGGCTAAAGAAACAGAGAAAAACCAGGAGAGTGTGTCACAGAACTCTAGGAAAGATAGTTCAGGGAGTAAATGTTGTCCAAACTATCACATTTACTTAATTCTTCTCCTTCTCTCTTCCCTCTCCCATCCTTACCATATTTTCCCTATTAAAACCAGGAAAATAAAAGTTATTCTGTGACAATTAATATAGCTACACTGTATTCCAACTATGAGGGAGGAAAGAGACATAATCAAGATCATTATAATATTTCCTAACATTTACTGAAGGTTTACAATGTGATAAGTAAGAAAGAATTATGCACCGAAACCGGTTTGGCTCAGTGGATAGAGCGTCGGCCTGCGGACTGAAGGGTCCCAGGTTCGATTCCGGTCAAGGGCATGTACCTGGGTTGCGGGCACATCCCCAGTGGGAGATGTGCAGGAGGTGG
Source organism: Myotis lucifugus (assembly GCF_000147115.1). Classification (NCBI taxonomy): domain Eukaryota; kingdom Metazoa; phylum Chordata; class Mammalia; order Chiroptera; family Vespertilionidae; genus Myotis; species Myotis lucifugus. The sequence continues at coordinate 394,604 of NW_005871226.1, read as the reverse complement.
CTGATGGATGTTTCTCACTCTCTGTCTCTCTCCCTTCCTCTCTGTGAAAAATCAATAAAAATATATTTAAAAAAAAAAGAAAGAAAGAAAGAATTATGCTACGTAGTTGACATGCACTATCTAACCCAGCCGTGGGCAAACTACGGCCCGCCAGCCGGATCCGGCCCGTTTGAAATGAATAAAACAAAACAAAAAAAAGACCGTACCCTTTTATGTAATGATGTTTACTTTGAATTTATATTAGTTCACACAAACACTCCATCCATGCTTTTGTTCCGGCCCTCCGGTCCAGTTTAAGAACCCATTGTGGCCCTCGAGTCAAAAAGTTTGCCCACCCCTGATCTAACCCTTCAACAAACATATGCAGTAAAAGAATACTAGTGTTGAATCTATTAGGTGAGAAAACTGAGTCTCAGAAGAGTGAAGTACTACTTTGTTCAACCTCACAAAGCATGGCCAATATGGGCTATGAATCCTAATCACTTTCAACTCCCAAAATTAAAATAACTCTATGGCCTGACAGAATATATGAAAGAAATACAAAGTCCAATTTTATTTAGAAAAAAATTTTGATTAAGAAGTTAGTTTAAGCCCTGACCAGTTTGGCTCAGTGGCTAGAGCGTCAGCCTGTGGACTGAAAAGTCCCGGGTTCGATTCCGGTCAGGGGCATGTACCTTGGTTGCGGGCATATCCCCAGTAGGAGGTGTGCATAAGGCAGCTGATCGCTGTATCTCTCTCATGGATGTTTCTAAATCTCTATCCCTCTCTCTTCCTCTCTATAAAAAATCAATAAAATATATTTTTTAAAAAAGAAGTTAGTTTAAGCCCTAACTGGTTTGGCTCAGTGGATAGAGTGTCAGCCTGAGGACTGAAGGGTCCAGGGTTCGATTCCAGCCAAGGGCACATGCCTGGATTGTGGGTTCAATCCCCATTGGGAGGAGTGCAGGAGGCAGGAGATCAATGATTCTCTCTCATCATTGATGTTTCTATCTCTCTCTCCCTCTCCCTTTCTCTCTGAAATCAATAAAAATATATTAAAAAAATAATAATAAAATAAAAATAAGTTAAAGCCATAGCCGGTTTTGCCAAGTGGTTAGAACATCAGCCCTAGGACTAAAGGGTGGTGGGTCTAGTCAAGGGCACGTACCTCCTTTGCACGCTTGATCTCCGGCCTCTCACATTGATGTTTCTCTCTCTCTCTCTCTCTCCCCCTCCCTTCCACTCTCTCTAAAAGTCAATGGAAAAAATATTCTCAGGTTAGAATTAACAACGAAAAAGAAGTTAGTTTGAAAAAAAAATGTACAGGGGGCTGTAAAACACATCCCAGATATGGAACTCCCCCATTGATGCAAGATTCAAGACTCTTATATAAGGGCACATCTTCTTAAGTAGAATATCATAAAAACATATAGCCTTTAGTTCTTTTCTCAGTCTCGAATCTCTGATTAATAAATCACTGTACTGTAGTTCTGTATTTTCAATCCAGTAACCTTGACTCGCTTAAATGGAAAGGCTGTCTCCTTACCTGGGTGACACTACAGCTCCAGAAGAAAAAGATGTGAGCAATAAAGTAAGGCATACTAAACTCAAGATACTAATACTTTTGTCCTAGCTGGTTTAGCTCAGTGGATAGAGCATCGGCCTGCGGGCTGAAGGGTCCTAGGTTCAATTCCAGGTCAGGGCACATGCCTGGGTTGCAGGTTCGATCCCCAGTAGGGGGTGTGCAGGAGGCAGCTGATCAATGATTCTCTCTCATCATTGATGTTTCTATCTCTCTCTCCCTCTCCCTTCCTCTCTGAAACCAATCCTATCTAATAAGAGTAATATGCAAATTAACCATCACTCCGCAACAAAGATGGCGACACCCATAGCGGCCAGGGCAGGACGCTGGTGGTGTCACCCCAGCAACGTGAGCCCAGCGGGCATCACCTCGGCGACCCACGAGCAGGCAAGCGCAGCCCGCAGGCAGCACCCAGCAGGGCCTGCTTGCTCATTGCAGTGGTGTGGAGTAGGCAGGCCCCGCAGAGAGCAGAGAACCATGGGGAGCGGGCCCAAGCCATCAGTAGGACATCCCCTGAGGGCTCCCGGATTGGAGAGGGTGCAGATCGGGCTGAGGGACGCCCCCCTCCACCGTGCATGAATTTCGTGCACCGGGCCTCTAGTAAAAATATATTTTAAAAAAAGATGCTAATACTTTTGAGTTAAGTTTAGGATATGTGTCTTTTAAAAGTTGATCATTCAGCCCTAACTGGTTTGGCTCAGTGGACAGAGCATCGGCCTGTGGACTCAAGGGTCCCGGGTTCGATTCCTGTCAAGGGCATGTACCTTGGTTTCGGGCACATCCCCAGTGGGGAGTGTGCAGGAGGCAGCTGATCGATATTTCTCTCATCTATGTTTCTAACTCTCTATCCCTCTCCCTTCCTCTCTGTAAAAAATCAGTAAAATATATATTTTTTTAAAAAAGTTGATCAGATTCAGCTAATGAAAAGCACTTGAGTCTTAAAAGAACCTGCTTTACTACATTAATAAGTTTAATTTTTTAATACTGCTCAAGTACTTGAGGAGATTCTGTTTGTTAAAGTGGTAACTCTGACCTGTCAAGAAAGTTGTGCTTGGGAGAATCGAAGATGGCGGCATAGGTAAACACCGGAGTTTGCTGCCTCGAACAACCACTTCAAAAATACAACTAAAAGTCGGAGCGGACATCAACCAGAACCACGGGAAGGCTGGCTGAGGAGAGTCTCTTCAACTAGAAGCAAAAACAGCATTCCGACGCTCAGCTGAGGCGCAGTGTGGAAAACTTAAAGGTACGGCGGTGCGGTGGTGAGGGTGCGCGCGCAAAGCGGGCTGGCGGCTGAGGGCGCGATTGTCGTTTTCAATCAGGAGCGAGTCTCAGACTCTGGGCTACAGATCCGGGCGAGTCTCTAGGGACCCAGACTCAAACGGGAGAAGCGGGACTGTCTGGCTACGGCCCCTCCGAGGTTTGCAGCGGTTGTGGGGACAGAGAGGCAGAGCCCCGGGAGACGGACTGAGAGCGGCCATAGCTGCTCCCTCCCCCCGCCCTGTTGAGCCCGCCCCGCCCAGGCCCTGCGCACGGCCATTTGCCGACCGCCTCAGGCAAAGGCTGGAATAGCGCCTCCCCAGAAGACAGACGTTTTCCACAGCTGATTCCTATAGCCAGTCGGCCTGGTGGTCAAACCCCTCTAGTGTTAACTACAACAATTAAGGCTTGGCTAGAACAAGACTGCGCACAGAGACCACAAGGGGGTGCACCAAGAAAGCATATAAGATGCGGAGACAAAAAAACATGACAGAAATGGAGGATATGGAGCTAAGAATCGCAATTTTGAGGGCTTGCCATAAATTTGTGCAGAGCCTCACGAAAACTAATGAGACCCTCGATGCTACGATAAAGAAATTAGAAAGTAAGCATACACGGACTGAAATAAAGAATATTATACCCAATAGCAGACCAGAGGAGCACAAGACTCAAACCAAAGATTCGACAAAAAACACCCAATTGGAAAAGCAAAATGAAAAAAGAATCCGAAAGTGTGAAGATAGTGTAAGGAGCTCTGGGACAGCTTTAAGCGGTCTAATATCAGAATTATTGGAGTACCAGAAGATGAGAGACAGCAAGATATTGAAAACCTATTTGAAGAAATAATGGCAGAAAACTTCCCCCACCTGGAGAAAGAAATGGACTTACAGGTCCAAGAAGCGCAGAGAACCCCAAACAAAAGGAATCCAAAGAGGACCACACCAAGACACATCATCATTAAAATGCCAAGAGCAAAAGACAAAGAGAAAATCTTAAAAGCAGCAAGAGAAAGAGGCTCAATTACCTACAAGGGAATACCCATACGACTGTCAGCTGATTTCTCAACAGAAACTTTGCAGGCCAGAAGGGAATGGCAAGAAATATTCAAAGTGCTGAATACCAAGAATCTACAACCAAGATTACTTTATCCAGCAAAGCTATCATTCAGAATTGAAGGTCAGATAAAGAGCTTCACAGATAAGGAAAAACTAAAGGAGATCATCACCACTAAACCAGTATTATACGAAATGCTGAAAGGTATCCTTTAAGAAGAGGAAGAAGAAGAAAAAGGTAAAGATACAAATTATGAACAACAAATATGCATCTATCAACAAATGAATCTAAGAATCAAGTGAATAAATAACCTGATGTACAGAATGAACTGGTGATTATAATGAATCAGGGACATAGAAAGGGAATGGACTGACTATTCTTGGGGGAAAAGGGGTGTGGGAGATGCGGGAAGTGACTGGACAAAAATCATGCACCTATGGATGAACTCAGTGGGTGGGGAGTGAGGGTGGAGGGTGGGGTGGGAGCTGGAAGGAGGGGAGTTATGGGGGGAAAAAAGAGGAACAAATGTAATAATCTGAACAATAAAGATTTAATTAAAAAAAAAAAAAAAGAAAGTTGTGCTTGACAGACTGAATGTATAAATGTTTGGGTTTTTTTCCAGTTTATTTTTTATTTCAAGAAAAACAATGTTATGTGGGTACCTTCCTCAGTTTGGTGCTCTCTGCTGGGGAGCCCAGCTTCGGGATTAGATCTGAGTTCTCAGTGGCACCCTCCCACGGGTAAGATATCTCTGGGACTTCAGTTGCCATCTGTGGGTGTCCGGCCAGCCCTTTTGCGCCTCTGCCCCTCCTACCAGTCTCTATGCGGTCTCCTTTGGTGTTTGGGTATCAGGGTTCTCTCTTGTGAGTTTTCCACTGATTATTCAGGAAGCGTTTCCATATTTCAGTTGTAATTCCATCTTATTCCTGGGAGTATGTCCGTGCAGAATCCTCCTACTCTGCCGCCATTTTTAATCTCCCAGATGTAGGTTTTTAAACAAAATTCAGGTCCTGGTCCTGATCTGTCTCCCTGTAATGTCTTGCTCTCTTAAATCCTATAAATGTATTTTTATTTTTTTAAAATATATTTTATTGATTTTTTACAGAGAGGAAGGGAGAGAGATAGTTAGAAACATCGATGAGAGAGAAACATCGATCAGCTGCCTCCTGCACACCCACTACTGGGGATGTGCCTGAAACCAAGCTACATGCCCTTGACCGGAATCGAACCTGGGACCCTTGAGTCCGCAGGCTGATGCTCTATCCACTGAGCCAAACCGGTCAGGGCAAATCCTATAAATGTATTTTTAAATATCTAAGGAAATTTAATTCACTGACATAGGGTATGAAGAAATTTAATCGGTTAAGCCTAAATTAACATTAACTAAAGAGCAAGTGAAAGTTATTGTTCTTATTTCTATACAAAAATTACAATGCTTACAAGTACAATGACAAGACTAAAAAAACCTAGGTTTTTAATTTACAACTTAAATGGAATATTTATTTGAAGCCCAAGTAATTTTAAATAGTTCTTTCCGTGCACAAAATCCCACTCAGACATTAAAAACACAGATAACCAAGCTGCTCTGTTAACCACTACTTGCTCTATAGCAGCCTTCATCGAAGTAGAACCTTTGAAACTAAGTTCAACTGAGTTAAGTATGAACTGTTTAAGCAATTTCTCCTAACAATGGAGAATCAGACTGAATGCCATATAACCCCTTACCCAAAGGTAAGAACACATCTCAATCTGCCTTAATACCCACCCCATTTGATAAAATTCTTGTACCCTCCGTTATTCTTAGTTGAAATGTAAAACTTAAGTAAGTCCTATATTGTATACACCTGTACTATTTCTGAAAGGTTTCCAAATACTGTTCACAGTACCTGGGAAGGCCTCTGGAAAGGGAAACTTGAAAGAGGAGGGAGAGAGAATTACCTTTTACTGTGCATGTTTAGTACTATTTATTTTAACATGTACATGTATTAATCATTTAAATGCATACATGACTTGCCTGGCCAGTGTGGCTCAATGGTTGAGTGTCGATCCATGAACCAGGAGGTCATGGTTTAATTCCTGGTCAGGGCACATGCCTGGGTTGTGGGCTCAATGCTCAGTAGGGGGCGTGCAGGAGCAGCTGACAGATGATTCTCTCATCATTGATGTTTCTGTCTCTCCCTCTCCCTTCCTCTCTGAAATTAATTTAAAAATATGTATTTTTTAAAAGGACAAAGAATAACAAGTGTTGGCAAGGATGTGAAGAAACTGGAACCCTTGTGCAATGCTGCTGGGAAAGTAAAATGGCGCCGTTGCTTTAGAAAATAGTTTGGCAGCTCCTCTAAAAATTTTAACTGCACAATTCCAATCCTAGATATATACCCACGAGAAATAAAAACATATGTCCACACAGACACTTGTACATGAATGTTCACAGTAGTATTATTCATAATAGCCAAAAAGTGGAAACAAGCCAAAAAGTCACTAATTGATGTATGGATAAACAAAATGTGATGTCCATACAGTGGAATATTATATTATTCAGCTATAAAAAGGAAAAAAAGTACTGGTACAAGCTATAACATGGGGGGAAAAAAACCAAAAAACATTGTGCTAAATAAAAAAATCTAGTCACAAAAGCCACATATTGTATAATTCCACTTACATGAAATGTACAGAATAGGGGAATCCACAGAGACAGATTAGTGGTTGTCAGTGGCTGGGGAGAAGGTGGAATGGGAGTAAAGCTAATGGGTACAGTGTTTCTTCTTGGGGTGATGAAAATGGTCTGAAATTAGATAATGGTGATGATTGCACAACTCCATGAATGTACTAAAAACCACTGAACTGTATGTACATTTTAAAAGGATGAACTTCATGGTATGTAAATTATATCTCAATAAAGCTCTTTTTTAATTACAAAAAAAATGCTATTTCATAGCAAATTTCTTTATAAGAAAAAAGCAGTTACTTTTTCATTCACTGTTAAAATAATACCTTTACTTGAAGAGAAAGGATTAAGGATATTAATTTTTCAAGTAATATTTACTAGGTAGCAATTTATCACAGGAAAAGTTGGCTTTTTTTAATAAAAGAAAAATGTATAACATCAACAACTCTACTAGATAACCAATGAATGGTTACCTGCCTCAATAGTCCATGAAGAGGCTGTGAATAAATTTCATCTTTTTATTCAGCCAAAGCACGATGGACAATTATTCCATATAGCAATGCTATTAAGGCAGTCATTTATCATTAAGAATTTCTTCTCCAGCCCAGCTGGCATGGCTCAGTGGTTGAGCATTGACCTATGAACCAAGAGGTCACAGTTCCATTCCCGGTGAGGGCACATGCCTGGGTTGCAGGCTCAATCCCCAGTGGGGGGCATGCAGGAGATAGCCAATCAATGATTCTCTCTCATCTTTGATGTTTCTATCTCTCTCTCCCTCTCCCTTCCTCTCTGAAATCAATAAAAATATATTTTTTTTTAATTTCTTCTCCAGTACAACTTTCCTCCAGTAGCTCACAAAATAATGGATTTTTCTTGGAATTATTAAAAGAGAATGTAGCCTGGCTGGTGTGGCTCAGTGACTGATCATCAACCTATGAACCAAGAGGTCACAGTTCGATTCTGGTCAGGGCACATGCCCAGGTTGGCAAGTTTCCATTCTTCAAC
>NW_005871226.1:349166-386360 GCF_000147115.1 Myotis lucifugus | reverse complement strand
CCCCCCCCACCCGCCAGGCTTGATTCGGCCCCAAACGGCGCCCCAACCCGCTTGGCCTGCTTCCCCCCCAACTTGCCCCCCTCCCCCCCAACCCCCCCAACCCCCACCCCCCCGCCTGCTGCCCACTCTGCCAGGGCTCTGGGACCAATGGCAGAGCAGAGCAGGCGTTTCCCACCTGGCCTGGGCTCTGCCATTAACCCCCACCCAGAGGGAGGCTCTACCTGCCCTGCCCACCCTGCCAGGGCTCTGTGATCAATGCTGCTCAGAGGGAGGCCCTGCCCACCCAGCTGGGGCTCTGCGATGGGCGCTCCTAGCCACGGCTTTGTCCGGAAGGAGGTCCGGAAGGTCGTCCGGAAGGTCTCCCAGTCTAATTAGCATATAATCCTTTTATTAGTATCGAAGATAGCAAAACTCCCACACTGCAAAATTTGTTTTAATATTGTTCAAATCTTCAGCAACATTTTCTACTCATCTTATAGGAGTATTTGCTGACAAAGGAATGCATTATTTTCTAAGTAGTATGTGTACTTTTTTTTTTTTAGTGAGTCTTTTTTTGGTGGGGGGAAGGAGGGACAAGACAGAAAGAACCTGCCAAAATGGTATGTGCCTTTTTGTCCTTTGTAAAACAAACAAATAAAAACCTCAGAATATATACTTCAATAATTAAGTTAGTAAAATTATGTACAGCATCTGATTGAATAGCCTATAACTTTAAAAATCATTGGGGAAAAAAATGTAGAGGTTCCTTTTATGCTCCAGATGCTTAGTTTTCAAATGTCCTAGTGCTAGTGATAGCCTAGTATTTTATTATTTAATATCTCAAGTTTCTACATACTCTCAAAGCAAGGTTCCTATTAATGACAGAGGATGTAAATCCATGTTTGTTTGTTTGTTTTAGTATTTTTATTGATTTCAGAGAGGAAGGGAGAGGGAGAGATAGAAACATCAATGATGAGAGAATCACTAATCAGCTGCCTCCTGCACACCCCCTACTGGGAATCAAGCCCGCAACCCAGGCACGTGCCCTTGACTAGAATCGAACCCAGGACCTTTCAGTCGTAGGCCGAGGCTCTATCCACTGAGCCAAACCAGCTAGGGCATTGTTTGTTTTTTAATTTTTTTTTAATTGATTTCAGAGAGGAGGGAAGAAGGAGGGAGAGAGAGAAACATCAATGATAAGAAAGAATCATTGATCAGCTGCCTCCTTCATGCCCCACACTGGGGATCAAGCCCACAACCAGGTATATGCCCTGACCAGGAATCAAACCATGACCTCCTGGTTCATAGGTTGATGCTCAAACACTGAGCTATGCTGGCTGAGCTAAATCCCTGGTTTAAATAGGCTTCTTGATATTTCCAATATAATAAGAGCTGACTTATTTAATCTGATTTAACAGTTCACCAAGAGTTCATAATAGGAGATGAACAATGATTAGCTCTGCCATTTTGTTTGTTTGTGCTCAAATTATTGGCATTTTCTTCAATCACTGATTTCTTTCCAGAAATAATTTTAAGCCACCTGTCCATTTTGTAAAGGTTTAATAAAAACTGCATCATATACACTGTTACCAGTATATTGCAATACACTAAAAGCAAATATATATGGCTCTGCGTGCTCACTGCAGAACTCCCTTCTCTTCCTTTAGGACACCCAAAGTTCTGTAGTTAACATGGTGACACTGATTGACCTGTAGACCCAAGAAGATACCAGTGACAATCCTAAGCTTAATAAAAATTAAAAAATCAATTAAAAACAACAACAAATAAACATATCCTTGGGTGAGAGTTAAAAAAAAACACCTAGGGGTGAGCAGTTGCATCACTAATATTTTTAAAATATATTTTTATTTATTTCAGAGAGGAAGGGAGAGGGAGAGGGAGAGCTAGAAATATCAATGATGATAGAGAACCATTGATCAGCTGCCTTCTGTGCCTACTGGGGATCGAACCTGCAACTCAGGCATGTGTCCTGATTGGGAATCGAACTGTGATCTCCTGGATCATAGGTCAATGCTCAACCACCTGTCGGCTTGCATTGCTAATCTTTGTAAGTTCCCCAGGTGAATTTACAGTAAAGCCAGGGAAGAGAACTACCCCCCCTAGTCATCTTGATCAGTCAGCTTCCGGTGCTCACCAAACTCTCAATTAGGTCTTGCTAGTCCAAGTGTGATCCACCTACTAGTAGCCATCTGCCTCACCTGGGAGCTGGTTAGTCATGCAGAATCCAAAGTCTCAACTCCCCAGACCTACTGAGTCAGGACTTGGCATTTTAACAAGATCCCAGATGTTTCACGAGAGCATTCAAGTTAGAGAAGCACTGCCCTAAGATACCAAAACCCCTTCCCAGCTCACGGCCTTTGTAAGTGATGTTCAACTACAAATGTTGTGTAACACCGAACTTCTCTAGCACTCACAAGGTATCCTATTCTTCCCCTTTGATCATATTTGTAATTACCATAAAGTGATTAATGCCTGTTACTGTATTAGCCCTGTAAGGGCAGGCATCACATCTATGATACTCTGGAGTATTCCCAGCTCCTGGCACAAGATCTGCTATTTTTAATCAAACAGCATCTAGTCTTTTGTTTCACACCAATATGATCTTACCCTAAATTTCTACACTACTTCTGTCCCATCAATAATGCCTTTCTTCAAAAAGAAGTTGCTTTTAGTTACATAACTCCTGGGTATGATATATATCACACTTTCAAAATCTAAAGAGCTACTGGTCTCTTTTTCTAAAGAAATATAAATTAAACATAATTCAAGGTACCTTACATTGTTTTTAAGTTAATAAAATCAAATATCAGTGTTTGTTTGTAATAGCACTGGCTAGACTGTCAGGACACATAAATTGCTGATGGTGTTATAAATTAATTTAGCCTTTCCAGACAGCCATTTGGTACTGAAGCCATATCCTGAAGTCAGTGAACCCACTTTAGTGATAAAAGTCCAAGAAAATAATCCAAAAAACATTTTTGAACATGGATGCTCAGAAGTACCATTTTTAATAGTAAAAAGGAGAAAAAAATCAAAATAAAAAAGAATGCACAAACTACAGTTATCAATGCATAGGATACTATTAAGTAAATATAAAATAGTTGATGCTATGCAAGAATACAAAAATAGCCTGGCTAGTGTTGTTCAGTGGTTGAGCATTGACCTATGAACCAGGAGGTCACAGTTCAATTCCAGGTCAGGGCACATGCCCGGGTGTTGATATCTCTCTCTCCCTCTCTCTTCTCTGAAATCAATAAAAAAATATTTTTTTAAAAAGAATATAAAAATATTCTGTATGTACTGATTAGAACTATAAAAAAAAGCTATGCCTCTACAATGACACAAATGAATATGAATTTAGAGTAAGGTTTAACATTTAATGGATTCTCTTTTCTACAAAGAATATATTAAGGCAAATTTTAACGTTGGGTTATTGTAGGTTTACTGGTCAGTTTTATTAAGTTAGTGTTATAGCTATTTTTGTTATACTTAGACTCCCTGAAAAAAACATTTCTTAAAAAAAACAAAAAACATTTCTTCAGTTTTGGCATTTGAGGACATTTATTAGTTATTGAACTAGAAATAAAAGACAAGATTCTAAATTTGGCCAGCTTCCTGCTTATACCTCAAACTTCACTTCACCTGTATCTCATTTTTTCCACATGAAGGTGGAGAAAAATAATGCAACAATGATTACAAATAGACTCTAAGCACCTCCAATAAAAGGTGTTGGGCAAATACAAATATCAGAGCTGCTTAAAAAAACAACCACCACCCACACTGTCTTACACAAGTCTCTTTATCTTTCTGAGCCTCAATGTCTCCCCCTGTAAATTGACAGAAATGTTAGGATCACGTGGGGAGGGGGTGCATATTCTGATGAAGATCCATTGAGTCCCATTCACATTTGGGGGAGAGAGGATAAGTTAATACAACCCCTTAGAAGGGGTGATTTGGCTATATGCCTAAAAATTCTAAATGCACATGAATTGCCCTGGCCTGTGTGGCTCAGTTGGTTGGGCGTTGTCCCAAGCACCAAAAGGCTGCTGGTTTGATTTCAGGTCGGGACACAGGCCAGATTTGTGGGTTTGATCCCCAAGTGGGGATGTTCCCTAATGGGGGTCATGCGAGAGGCAGCCGTTGGATGTACCACCCTCCCTTTGATGTTTCTCTCTTTCTCCCCCTCTCCCTTCCTCTCTCTCTTAAAAAGTCAACAAAATTTCTTTTTTAAAAAATGCACATGTATCCTTTGAGCTAGTAATTCCACTCAGAAATATATTGTTCACATAATTTTATACATGAGCACATAAAGTATGTATAAGGACATTCATTGTATTACAGTTTTACACAAACTGTAATACAGAAAAACTGTTTTACAGAAAAACGTGGAAACAACTTACATAGGGGAAGAGTATGGGTAAGTAGACACATGTTTATAAAGGAACAGTGTCTATGTAAGGCCACAAAACTGGAAACTTCAACCATCTCTGGGGAAGTCAGGGTATGAGGGAGACTTATTTTTCTCTATGCCCTCTTGTATACTGTTGGAATTTTTTCTTATATGTATTTATTATCTTAAAACTGAGCAGGATTCTCTATAGGCCTCATCTGAGTCTAAAAGGCTGTGATTCTGCCTCTATGGAGCCTGGCCATTGCAGGGGTAACAACACCTGGCCCCACAATACCCCAAATGACCTTTCTAAAGCCCAGTCAGCCCAAGTCCCTGACTTCTTTTAAAATCCTCCAGTGGCTTTCCTCTGGCCAAACTTTAACACAGCACATATAGCCCTCAAGCTCACCCTACTCTCATCTTCCACCCTTCTTCCTATCCAGTCCAACTATGTCTAACCTCTCCGGACTCCCCAAGGACAGTGGGTTCCTTCCACCTCCAAGCCCACTTGTGCTGTTCCCTCTTTCCTGTATCCTGTCCACCATACACAAACTCCTATGCATCCTTCATGACCAAAGGCCCCCTCTCAGTAAAGCTTTCTTGAACCACCTACGGAGGCAATGCTTTCTACACAGCCTGGCAGATGCTCTGGAACTAGACTGCCAAGATCAAATCCTGCTTATTCTCTCATCTGCCCACTGTATAGTCTCAGTTTCCACCCTTGTCAAATAGGAATAAGCCCCTACATGACTGTTGAAAGCATTAAATAATTCACGGAAATTTATTACATAGCTTGTCACAAAGCAAATAAAAGGAAATAGTTATTATTATTACACTTTCATACCACCTGTGATGTATTTGTATTCATCTGTCCTGCATTAGACTCTGAGCTCCTCAAAGGTTAAGACTGGATCTCCTGCCCAGCCGGCGCGGCTCAGTGGCTGAGCGTCGACCTATGAATCAGGAGTTCACGGTTCAATTCCCGGTCAGGGCACATGCCCGGGTTGCAGGCTCGATCCCCCGTATGGGGCGTGCAGGAGGCGGCCGATCAATGATTCTCTCATCATTGATGTTTCTATCTCTCTCTCCCTCTTCCTTCCTCTCTGAAATCAATAAAAATATTTTTTTTAAAAAAAGATTGGATCTCCTCACTTTTAATTTGTATCCCAAGCACCTCCCCTAACAAATAGAAGGCACATGAATGTACTTAGGTCAGAGGATTGGCTTTTCTGGTTCTGAATTTCACCCAGATGGTAAATAAGCAGCTAAAAAGGTCCCAGTAAACAGCCTCCTGGATCCCGTATGCCTAGGAGCAGCGGTCGCCAACCGGGTGGTCCGCGGACCACTGCTGGTCCCTGAGGTCCGAAAGGTTGGCGACCGCTGCCTTAGAGTGCACATATCAGGCAGACCACTGCAGGAAGGCAGAGGTGAAAAGACTCCATGAGGCTTTTGGCCTTTCAGAGACAGTCAAGCAAGACTGGATGCCAGTGGGATATGAGACCTGACAGCTCCTGCCTGCTAACTACTAATGGGGGGTGGGGGGGAGCTGACTGGTATGAAAATGGGAAGATGGAGAATCAGAGATCCCAAAAGTCCTAGGCAGGCACTCCAAGAAAGCCTTCGGGAAACAGTCAAGAAAGATTCTTTTGGGAAGTGAATACCTGGAAGTAAACAGAGCCAAGACATAAGGGGAAAGAGATGGGACAGGACCCACAAGCCAATTGAGAGGAAAATCCTCTGAGCATGGGAGATGAAAAGGTGCACTCGGCACAGCTCCTGCCCTCAAGAAGCTGCTCCAGTGAAAAGGACTTTAAAGGAAAAGACAGAGCTGACCAGGTAAAAGCAAGAGGCTCACACGAGCAGAGCATCGGCACCCAGACACGTGAAAAGACGGACGAGCAGCTCTGAATGGCTAGGGAGGGGGATCTGGGGAAGGAGAATCCGAGAATCCAGCTGAGACTAAAAGAATACGTCGAGGCCACGCCGCCGAGGGCCTTGTATGACTTGATAAGACATTTCAGGCGGCGCTCATCCCACGGGAAAAGGAGAGTGAGGGAATTTCTAAGTAAACAAGTGACAGCATCAGCTCTGTGTTTTTTGAAGGAGTGGCCAGGCAGGAAGATGTTCGCCCATGTTCCCTGTCACGCCTCTCCCCGCCCACCATCTTCTGGTTCCCCGGCTGCCTTCAGAGCAAGCAGGTGGCAAATGAGGGGACCTCTGGAGAGATGTGACGGTTCCAGAGCAGGAATCCCCACCCCGGGCAAAGGCTCCTGAAGGCATTCGCCCTGCCCAGGGAGGTTCGGAACGTTCTTTTCCTGCCTTACAAACAACCTGACCTCAAACACACACACACACACACACACACACACACACACACACACACACAATCCCTTCCACATTGGGCTCAGCTCTGACATTATTATTTTTATCTTCAGGAAATACAACTAGGACCTAATTTAAAAAAACAACAATAACACGATCTTCTTTATTTTATTCTACCAAAAGTCAAAAGGGAGGGGGGAATCTGCATTCCCAATTGGCTTATTCTGAATTCTGGGCAGCTCTGAGCCCCAATTCCCCTTCCTCGGCGGCCTCAACAGTTGGGATGGGCCGAATAAAGAGAGGCCCGGGAGAGGGGCCTGGGGGCCTTTCGGAGAAAGAAAAGTTGGTCTCTGCAAGAGCAAATTTTCTCATGCCCGGAGTTTCCCTCTTTTAAATGGACCTGAGCAAATTCTGTTCTCGCCGTTCCAAGTTTCTTCTTTCAGAATAAACTATGGCAGCCCGGGTCCGCACGCAAAGTTCCTGGGCACTCGACAGGGTCAGCGTCCTGTCCCGCACGTTTCCGGGGACCCCCCGCCCTCGCCCCCGGACAGCGCGAGGATGTGAGAGCCGACTGGGTTCTAGACACCCGAAGGGTTCTTCCCGGAAAAAAGGGACTGGGGCTCCTGCCAGCGACCCCTCCCACCCGTGCCCCGGAGCCACCCTCTCCCCGCCCCGCCACTTCCAAAGCCGCCGGAGCTGTGGCGGCCGCGAGCACTCACCGAGTCCGGCGCTGGGCGGGACCGCTGGGGACGAGGACCGCGTGCTCCGCCTCGGCTGCGCGGCGGCGTCTCGGCCCGCCACACGCCTTCAGGGCCGCCGCCCGGCCCGCGGCTTGGAGCCCCGCGGCGGCGGCGGCGGCCTCGCCTCCATGGCGAGGAGAAGTGGCTGAGGGGCGACTAGGGCGGGCGGCGGTGATAGCTGCAGGGGCCCGGGGTCCGAGCTGGATCGCGCGCGCGCGTCTCTGTCAGCGCCGCACTCCCCGCGGCCTCGCTCCCGAGCCGGCCTCGGCTGTAAGGCGCCTCCTTATTGGCCATTCAGAGGCGGGCGCTGATTGGTCCGCGCCGAAAGGGCGTCTCCCGGCCTCCCGGGTCCCGCCCGCGTGCGCCTCCGAGCGCCTGCTCCCTGCGGCGGACGCAGAGCCGGTTCTCACTGTCCCGCGCACCGCGCTGGAGGTGTGCGGCCCATCGAAGCCCTTGTCCTCGAGGGAGCAGGACCCCGGGAGCACCGGCCACCGGTGCACCCACGCCTTCCGCCTCTCTCTCTACAGTCCCAGCTCCTTAGACGTGGGCCTTCTTCCCAGTGTTCAGATGCGAAAACTGAGGCCAGATACAAGTTACACCAAAGTCTAGCGACAAGGGCGGCCTGGAACTCAAATGCCGTCTTTCCACTCCTCTCTCCAACCGTGTTCCATCCGGATTTTTTGCTTCCTAATTGCTGCAAGGTATTTAAAGGAAGAAGCCTCTCACTGGGGAGAGAGAGGAACCTGCAGAGCCCCTAGAACGGGTCTGGCACTGTGGGTGTCGTCTTACATCAAGTCGGCCCACGCCATCCCCACCCGAGCCCCAGGGAAATAGCCTTCGCTTTCCAGATGCACATACCGGGGCCTGGCTCGCCACGGAGCCAGGTAGAAACCCAACACAGGGTGCTCTGCGGTGGGGGTGTTGTTTCCGATAGGCCTGGCGGGGGAGAGGAGGGAGGTTCAAAGCGTAGGGAGGACCTAAAGATGCGTCCACACACACCCCCGTCCCCCACCCCCCACCCCCCGCCAGGGCGAGGACCGGGTTGGGGGCGCGTAGCTCCTCGCCAGTGCTCCCTGTCCCAGTGTGGCGCCCCAAAGCCGGCCGGCCGTTTGTCCGAGGCTGCAGGCCTTGGGCGTCAGGGGCTAAAGGCCAATTAGAGTCGTGGTGGGTGGGGGGTGAGACCATTCGGCCTCCCTCCGACACACCCGGACCCACCCCGGGAGAGTGGAGACAGATGGCACAGCAGTGTGCGAGCGGAGCGTGGCAATGACCCTTCACCCGAGACCAGGAGTCTGCGCGACCTGGGGTGGGATGCGGCGACCCTTTCCTCCTGGACCCTGAACCCTCTCTCCCACCGCCGGTCCCGTGGTTCGGAGCGTCTGTGGCCAGTGTCAGTTCTTCCTGGCGGGGCGAGTGCGGTGGAGACATTTTGGTGCCGGAGAAGGAGGCCACATCAGTTGCCATTTTCACGGGGTTGGTGCCCCTACTATGTTCAGTCCCCACCACCGCCAGCAGTTGGAGCAACGACTTAAAATTCTCTGCACCCCCTCCCCGGTATCTGTGAAATAAGTGAATGTATGCCGACCAGAGCTACGGCCTACAAATATGGGATGCAGTGGGCCTCCTTCGGGCCACCCCCTCCCCAGTAGAAAAGTCCCTTCTGGAGTGGGAGATGTGTTTCTCACTCCCTCTTGGCAGGGCTTGCCCAGAAGTAGTGTGAAATGGCCAAACCCAAGGCGCCCCTGTGGGACAGACACTTCAGCTCTAAGGCCCCCAGGCCACAAGCCCAATCTGTTAGACCCAAAGAGGGCAGGTTCTTTCATATGCCCACTGTTCATGTTTCCCAGGAAGTCCGAACTCAGTATCTGCACACCAATGGAAGTGAAAAGTCTGCATTCAGAGTGTTTAGAAATCCTGAAAAACAATGACTGAATGTAGGAAGCACCTGGGTAACTAGAATAGCAGCACCCCAGGACACACCTGACCAGTGTGGTTTTACTTCATCTACATCTGAGCTACACTAATATTTCTTTAATACATTTCTTTTGGTTCATTTATATTTTTACTTACATTACCATAAAATTTTTGACATGCTATTTATATTTTCTTACATTAAAATAGCTTTTTTTTGTTTGTTTGTTAATCCTCTCCCAAGGATATTTTTCTATTGATTTTTAGAGAGTGGAATGGACAGAGGCAGAGAGAGAGACACATCAATTGGTTGCGTCAAGCCTAAAACCAAGGTATGTGCCCTTGACTGAATCAAACCCGAAACCCTTAAGTCCATGGGCCGACACTATCCACTGAGCCAAAAAGGCTAGGGCGAAGTAGTTAGTTTTGTTTCTTTAAGATCCTTTAAAAAAGGATCCCCAGCCTGACTGAGCACACTTGGGAAAATGCTTCGACTGGGTGTGGGAGAGAACCCTGGGGTTTAAGCCTCTGCATTGGCTAGATGACCTGAATCTCCTGCTGCTGCTCTTCCTGGAACCTCCCAGGACTGTACTGAGAATTGCAGGCATGTACAGTTTGGCAAGTAACCCTGTCTCAGTAAATGCAGTTCCTTCTCTCCATGAGACAGCTGCACTGTGGTCAGACGATTTGTGGTGTGTGTGCAGGGGTGACAGAACCTCAGACCAAAAAGAGACAGGGTCTTGGGTAGCTCATTCCAGAGACCTGGAGGAGAGTTCAGCTTGGCAACCACACATACCCTGTTTCCAGTGGAAGAGGACAGAGTCCCATCCTCAGCTGCCCACCTGTGGAGACCAGCCCAGCCTCCCCATCCTATCTGACACTGGGGTGTACACAGCTTCCCCCGCATCACCACAGGACAAAGGGCTGTCTTCAAAGAGGAGAGAAGACCTGAGATAAGGAGGGGAGACAGGCTTCCTGTACCAAGCCCAACCAAGTGGGAGGCCAAACCCTTTCTCCCAGTCCTACTTGTCTTACCACACAGGAGCATATACCTACAGATAAGTGCCCCAAGATCTCAGGGGTCATCAGAAAAAAACTACACTAGGAGAGCTGGAGGATGGGGTAAAGCAGTGGTCGCCAACCGGTGGTCTGTGGACCACTGCTGGTCCGTGAGGTCCGAAAGGTTGGCGACCGCTGGGGTAAAGAACTGTTTCTGGCCCTAACCGGTTTGGCTCAGTGGATAGAGCGTCGGTCTGTGGACTGAAGGGTCCCAGGTTCGATTCCGGTCAAGGGCATGTACATTGGTTGCGGGCACATCCCCAGTTGGGGGTGTGCAGGAGGCAGCTGATCGATGTTTCTAACTCTCTATCCTTCTCCCTTCCTCTGTAAAAAAACCAATAAAATATATTTTTTAAAAGAAGAACTGTTTCTGCAGACAAGCCACTTCCTCTCTCAGAGCCTCCTTTCCCCATGTAGTAAATGGAACAATGTGTCATTTACTCACAAATACTTATTGAGTGCAGACTATGTGCTGGACACAGCAGGGAATGAGACAGAAAAGGTCTCTGCTCTCATGAACCATTCTGGATGGGGTGACAGACAATAAACAAGTGAATAAGAAAACTTCTTAAATGCTGTAATGAAAACAAAGCAAGGCAATACGATAGAAGGTTGAAGTAAGTGAGAGCCCGGTGCCTTTCCAGGCCACTGTTCTATTCCCAAGGGTCATTTGCCAGCACTGGACCTAACAGAGTGCAGCCCCCTCTCCTGAGAAGGTGCCCAGTAGGAGTCTTTGCTCTGATTTTCACTCCAGGGTTGCCATTAATATCCTAAACTAGAAGAAATGTTTCCAAATTCTCTGCCCCTAGCTCTGAAAGCCTGGTCCCAGGCCCAATGCTAGTCCCATCCATTGGCCAAGAGTTGGCCCCACCCAGGCTGTAGGCCCCCAGGCCTGCCATGCAAATTGCTCAGGGTAGGTTTTTTGTTTTTTAAAACATATATTTTTATTTATTTCAGAGAGGAAGAGATAGAAACATTAATGATGAGAGGGAATCATTGATTGGCTGCCTCCTGCATGTTGGACCAAGCCCCCAACCCAGGCATGTGCCACTGACTGGAATCGAACTTGGGGCTCTTTGGCCTGCAGGCTGACACTCTATCTACTGAGCCAAACCGGCTAGGGTGGTAGAAGGCATTTTACACAAATTTATAAATTGATCAGTGGAGGATTTGAAGAAAAAAAATCCTGGTTGTTTTTAAGATATCACTATAGGTATATATGTGCATTTGTCAAAACTCAGCAAATGTACACTTAAAATCTGAACATTTTATATATAGAGGCCCAGTGCATGAAATCTGTGCACGGGGGGGGGGGGGGTACCTCAGCCCAGCCTGCACCCTCTCCAATCTGGGACCCCTTGGGGGATGTCTGACTGCTTCTTGCAATCCAGGACCACTGGCTCCTAACCGCTTGCCTGCCTGCCTGTCTGATCACTCCTAACCACCTCTGCCTGCCTGTCTGATCGCCCCTAACTGCTCCCCTACCAGCCTGGTCACCCCTAACTGCTCCCCTGCTGGCCTGATCGCCTCTAACCGCCTCTGCCTCACCCTGCACCCGGGACCCAGGATTCCCTCCTCCAGCCAGTCGCAGGTACCCAAGACCTGGGCTCCCCTCCCTCTGGCTGGCCGCAGGCACCCAGGACCCGGCCAGCTGCAGCCGCGGGGACCGTGGGCGGGTGGTTTGCCCAGGCTGCAGCCACAGGTGCTGGCGCCCAGGACTGCAGGGCAGACAGCTCGTCTCTCTCCAGGGCCGCAGCCTGGCTGGTCCCCATTCCTCTCTCATGAGCTCATTTGTGCCTGGCTGGTCCCCATTCTTCTCTCCCCAGTGTTGAGTGTCTGAGCAGTTCTGGTTCGAGGGCGTGTATTTGCATATTAGCTTTTTATTATATAGGATTGGGGAAAAAACACAAATTACAAACAAATGAACTCTAGCTAGTGAAATGCATTCTGAAATATTTAGAGGTAGGTGTACTAATGACTGCAACTTACTTTGGAATGCATTAACAATGACAGATTGCCCGGCCCTTGTATCTCAGTGGTTGAATGTCAACCTATGAACCAGGAGGTCATGGTTTGATTCCCAGTCAGGGCACATGCCTGGGGGCTGCAGGAGGCAGCCAACCAATGATTCTCTCTCATCATTGATGTTTCTATCTCTCCCTCTCCCTTCCTCTCTGAAGTCAATAAAAACATATCAAATTTAAAAAATAAGATAGTAGTAAGATGGATATAGGGATGGAAAGATGTGTGATAAATATATTAAAATGTCAGTGATAGACTCCAGGTGGTACAGGTATTCACTGTAAAATTCTTTCAATTTAGTGTATGTTAGAAGGTTTTCATGATAAAATGTTGGAGAGGGGGAAATCAGTGTTTAATTTTACAAAAAAAGTACATATGGCTGCCTTTAATTTTCAACCTCAGGAACATCTCCAGTACTTCTCTAAATGCATTAACTTTTTTAATGAAGTTGTAATTAGTTTGTATGTCCTCATTGTTATTTCTCACATTTCTAAAACTTCATGTGTTCAATGTTTAATGTTAGCATATGACAGGAGTAAATATGCTATATATTACTTTGGGGATACAGACTTTTTATTGTGTACATTCTAAAAGCAATGCCTAGGGCACCCTGTTCAGAAGGTGGACTGTTATATGGTTCCAACTCCTTTTCATTGAGAATAACTAAAAAAGCTGGAGAAAACATTTTTAAAAGGCATTGAAAAGCTACCAGGGAAGTGAAGAATTGTGGGGCCAAGACTGGAGAGGAAAAAAGCCCAGGATGAGCCTAGTATTGGAGATCTTTCCATTCCCTGGAGGTGTCTGCTGATTCTGAGAGAAATCTGATAGACTGTGCCAGATTGTGATTCCAAAAACTGGCCACATTCCCAGTTCTGCACATGCTTCGATTCTTGCAACCCCCCTATCAAGAAGTGGAGTCGATCCCCCCCTTTTTTATTTTTATTATTTTAAAAATATATTTTTATTGATTTCAGAGAAGAAGGGAGAGGGAGAAATAGAAACATCAATGATGAGAGAGAATCATTGATCGGCTGCTTCCTGCACGTCCCCCACTGGGGATTGATTTGCAACTGACATGTGCCCTGACCGGGAATCAAATCGACTTCCTGGTTCATAGGTTGACATTCAACAACTGAACCACGCTGGCCAGGCTTGATTTCCCTTTGAAATTGGGTGGGGTGTGCCTATGTGACTGCCTCAAGAAACAGAATGTGGCAGGTGTGACTCCCAAAGCTCGGTTAGGGAAGGCAACACAGCTCTGCCTGACCCTCTTGGGACGCTGACATGTTGGGAGGTACTGCAGGTTGTATGTGTTCTGACCAACAGCCCCAGCTAAGGTTCCAGCCAACAACAGGCTCCCACTGCCAGACTATTACCAAGACTTCAGGTGATTTCAGCCTTCAACTATCAAGTCACCTTCAACCTTTGTCTTCCAGCAGTTGCCCCAGACACTGTAGCAGAAAGCATCCCTGTTTTACCTGTCCAAATTCCTGACCCTCGTGTAAGTAGTAAGCATAATAAATGGTTGTTTTACAATTTGATTTATATTTACTGGGAGGATTCTCACAAACTTACATTTACAAATCAGGTGGGGGAAGAAAAAGAAAGACCTTACTGGGCCTCTCACTCTGTGATGAGGCTTGCCCTCCTCTGGACTCTGGTTTTCTCCTTTGTCTTCCTTCTAGACTGAGGGGGCAACAAGAGGTAAAAGTCATGTCCTCAGTGTTGGGTTGGGGCACTGGGACATGAAGCCAAGGTGCACTGGATTGCAAACTGAAGGCTAGAGAGAGGGTCACTAGAGGGCCAAGAAGGCGCTCCTACTGACTGCGGACGAAACCTCCATCCCAGGTAGAGTGAAGCCAGTGTCTTGTTTGCAGGTCTTGGCAGAATTGCCAAAAGAATTCCATCCTGCCGAAACCAGTTTGGCTCAGTGGATGGAGCGTCGGCCTGCGGACTGAAGGGTCCCAGGTTCGATTCCAGTCAAGGGCATGTACCTGGGTTGCGGGCACATCCCCAGTGGGAGATGTGCAGGAGGCAGCTGATCGATGTTTCTCTCATCGATGTTTCTAACTCTCTATCTCTCTCCCTTCCTCTCTGTAAAAAATCAATAAAATATATATATATAAAAAAAAGAATTCCATCCTTTTCTCTCCAGCTCAGAAACCACTCAGGAATTATCACCACTGTTTACAAACAGTGGCTGGGTCTCCAAAGACTCCTCCTCCAATCCCTACAATCTGCTGGCCACATGCCTCTCATTAGTCCTCCAATTCACACTGCAGTGCAAACCAGTGCAAACCGGGGCCTTGATCAGGGTCCCCTGCTTACAAAGGGCCCAATTTTAGTTCCAGCTTTGAGTCATCCCTCCCGTTACCACAAACATCCAAGGAGAAGCTCTAAGACGCCCAAATGTCCAACATGGTTTCAAATCCATTTTGCCACATATTTGCTGTTACCAAACCTCCCTGGACCTAAAATTCCTCTTCTGTAAAATGGGGTTATGTTGCCTATCTCACAGGGCTGGCATGTGGAACAAATGAAATAATGGTCAAGTGTTTAGCATCCTTCTTGTGTATGTGTGTGTACAATGCTTCTCAGTATGGTTCTTGACGAACTGTTGTGTAAGTTTTGTGTCATCCCTTCCCATAATCTTTCTGGGGGCTGGGAGCTTGAGAGCTTTCCTTGGTAACTGTACAAAGGGGCAGGTCTCTTATAAATGTAGCTCCTTCTCCAGACCCACCACAACCATGGAGTTTTGCTGAGGTGTCTGTATGGTTCTGCCTCTAGCTTGCTGTTGCTTAGGTGGGACTGCATAAAGCACTCTAAAAGGTTCAACTTTATTTACAACCAGACCCCTGGCTCCCTTCCTACCCCAGCTCCTCAGCTTAGCTCTGGGGGAGAAACTGAAGGAGTAGTGACTCTTCTGCCACGCTCAGGACCTGAAGAGACGTGCAGGGTGGGCCCCTCACTTCTTCTGGGCTTGTGCCCTGGCCCGCTGAATCTTGTCGGCTGTCGCCCCATCTGTGGCTCCAGTGCAGTGGGACAATACAAGGCTCAGCTCTGCCTCATTCCGGCGCTCGATGGCCACGTCTGCAGCCTGAGCCACATCCCTATGGTTTGAGCAGGAGGGGAGATGGTGTTGGGCTGACCAAGGACACAAACCATGCCCCTCACCAGTCCACTGGCTCAGCCACCTAGCACCCACAGGGCTCTCAGCCGACGCACCCAACAAGAAGCAAGGCCTTGACCTTCTGCTCGGGACCCACTCGGGAGGCGTACTTCTTCGCCTCGTATTTGTTGTGTTGCTTCATGCAGATCTCCACAAAGGGCTTAGAGAGGAAGGGGATAAAGGGAGAAGATAAGGCAGAGCTCCCTTGTCATCTCTTATGAGCAAAACCCTAACTGGACACATTGTCCTTGTATATTTTATATCCTTCAGTGTCTGTAATCCCCTTACCCCTGCCCTGACACACGCCTGCAATAGGTGTGATCTCCACATTCTCTGGGCAGAAACAACTGAAATCAAAGATCTGTTAGAGCTCAGAGACCAATTATTTCCATGCACCCACTCCACCGGCCGCTGCTACCCTTCCACAACAGGTGTTTCCTGCCCTCTCAGGCCCTGTGTTTTCTCTCATGGCTGCCCCACCTACCTACACCTCTGAACTGCCTGCCACAGAAAACAACCCCCCTCAAAATAGCCTCCACTGCCTGGCAGATATGTTTTCCCTGTTCCCCTCCACCCTCCACTCAAATTGGACTTTTCCTTGACATCTGCAGGCTGACTCAGGCCCATTCTCCTGTGTACCTGGCCCATGAACACGTGTACACAGAAAGCACCCACTATTTTCATCAGTTGAACAGATGTGCCAGTAGGTCATCAGCCTATCTCTAGGCCCGGTCCTCTCCCCAGGACTATCCTCCCTGTCAGGGGGTGGAGGGAGGGCCCCTGCCTCACCAGGTAGCCAATGGGTGATTTCTTGCTCTTAGAAAACTTCTCTAGTTCCTCCCAGTCTTCCAGATCTGCCAGGGCAGTCAGCTTCAGCCACCAGAGCCTGTGGGGAAGCTGGGCTTAGAGGTGCTGTAGGAGGGACAGGGATCCCAGGACCTTTTTGAAGCCCTCACCAACCTCTTGTCGGGGATGCGGAAGTCACGTGCCAGCTGCTCTGCACGCTTGTTGTGGGCCACCAAGGATGAGGGTCGTGACTGTGTCATGTAGAGACAGGTCTAGGAACTGACCCCCCAGCTCATCTTCTAGGCGTCGCTGTAGCCGTAGGAGCCGCATTTGATCCTCTGTGGCCTGGGGACATGGATAAAGCAGGATGGAGATGAGAGGGGCAAGGTGGGAAGACTGGGAGAAGAGGCAAGGGAGAAAAGAGTAGGCCAAACCTTGGCTGCAAACTCATTCTTGGCCTTGTAGAAGGCGTCGGCTGCTGTCTGCAGAGCTGCGACCCGCCCCTCAATACGCTATGAGGGCAAGAAGGGAAGCCTGAGCTCACAGCTCAAGAGATCTCAGCCCTCCGCACCCAGGATACAGTTTTCTCCCTGATCCCTGTGCCCAGGGTCACCAGGACCAGCCTTACCCATTGGGTGAACCACTCTGGTGCCCCTAGTGGGAAGGCTAGCTCCTCTGGGACCAACCCTCATTCTGGCCTCATGTCCTCTCAGACTCTCCCTTAACAGTGAGGACCAGATGGGGTGTGTGCCAAATATGAGGCCTAGATACCTGGTGAAGGAACCAGACCAACAGCCCAACCCACAGGCCCCACCCACTCTGTGGGCCTCAGACCTCCTCTGCAGCGTAGCTGGCTCGGATGTGGAAGCTGCCCAGCTCCTGGTGGTTGTCATCCTGATTGTAAAGGTCCTTCAGCGTCTCTAGCTCCTGGTGCTTACAGAACTGGAGCCAGGGCAGGCAATCAGACAGTAAGAACAACTCAGGTGCTCAGGAGGCTGCAGGCCTACCGCTGCCCACTGCACACACCTGTCGGTACAAGCTCAGGGCCATGGGCTGGTTCCGAAGGGTCATGAAAAAATCTCCTCGGTTCAGCTCGTTCTTCAGGTGCAGCAACACCGTGAACACTACGGGACAATAAGGTGGGGTGGGGACTCCAGCAGTCCCTTGCTCAGCCCAGGGGCCCTGGCCTTGGCCTCAGCCAAACCTTACTTACCCAAGTCAGTGTCCCCACTCTCGATGGCCTTGCTCAGTGCCAGTTTGCTCCTCTTCATTTTTAGGAGAAGAGGTACCTGCTCCCCAGAGCGAGGCTCATACTCCAGAAGCTATGGGGTGGGGAGGAAGACACAGAGAGAAGGAGCTGGCCCGGGGGCCTTGGAAACCCAGGTCAGAGCATTTAGAAAGGGCTGGGCACCCACACCTTGATGGCCAGCTCTGTGCGGCCACAGCCATAGGCCCGAGCAGCAATGTCGGAGTAGGAGACACCAGGTGTGTCCCCCAGCTTCTGGTTAATGGCCCGAGCAACATCCTCATCAGACACGTCCTTCTGTTGTACCTACAGAGGGAGGGGGTGTTACACACACCCGGGTCTCACCCTTCACCCCACCTGTCCTCAATCAGAACCTGGCCCTTCAGCTCTACACTTCATATTTCCTACACCTCACCAGGGTGTGGAAGTCCCTAAATGTTCCTGGACCCTGTGCTATATCCTCACCTTGTAGCAGGCCCAATGGGCCAGGATCCTGCTGACACCCTGCACTTCAGGAAGGCGCAAGTACTCGCATATCTGGATGGCCAGGGGGTAAAGCCTCCGCAACACAAGCCTGGCAAGGGTATGGGGGTGAGGTGGGGTAGAGAGTGAGCGCAGTGGCCACAGTCTGTACCTTGGGCCTCCCAGATCCCAAAGCAATGGGTCAGGAGCAGTGGCCACAAGAGCCCACCAGGGGCTGTGATGCTTGTCCACTCAGCGCCCTCCTCCCACATCCTTGGGCTTACTGTACCTGTCTAGCAGCACCTGGATGGTGAGCTGCTTGTATCTGCATTTTACCTGGTTAAGGATCCAGCTGGTAAATAAGCCTTATTTGCTAAAGACCTTCAGGCAGTATCTCTTCCCCCTGTATCCCTGGCAACCCCACCCCCACCCCGCCACCCCTGGCTGTGAACACCCTTCTAGCAGGCTTGGGGATACTGGCTATAGGTGAGGGGGATCCCGATGTGATAGTCCCGAATGGCATTGAGCACACGCAGGTCCTGACACATACGCACGAAGCCATCAGGTGGAAATCTGTCGAGGAAACACTTTCCGAAGGAAGCAGCCTTCGGAGAAGAACCAGAGGACAATAGAAGCGAGCTCCCCTCAACCAGCCCAACCCTGCCCAGTGCCCCTCCCACCAGCCCTGTAGCCCAAGCCAACCCTGAGCAGACTCTTCTGCATGTCTGGCCGGTGCTCATGTCCCGCAGCCTCAATGCACTGCTGCACGGCCTGGGTCAGCTGCCCCAGCTCCTGGATCTCCCGCAGGTACTCATCCGCTTTCTGGCTCTCTTTCTGGGGGAAGTGGGAATGCCAGGGATAGAACATCATGATGGAGAATACCCCCACATCTGGCCCCCAGTCCCTCTGGAATGTGGTTCAAATGAGCTGCAGAAGCTAGAGCCCAAGCTACCTCAGCCCACTCAGTCTACCAAGGTGTTCAGTATTCCCCACAATTGCCTGTGAGAGGCCCTGAGACCTCTTTTATTTTATTTTTATTGATTTCAGAGAGGAAGGGAGAGAGAGAGATGGAAACATCAATGATGAGAGATCAGCTGCCTCCTGCATGCCCCCTACTGGGGATCAAGCCTGCAACTTGGGCATGTGCCCGTGACTGGATTCGAACCTGGAACCCCTCAGTCCGCAGGCCAACACTCTAGCCACTGAGCTAAACCAGTTAGGGTGGCCCTGAGACCTCTTGATAGTAGCCCTGACTTGTACCTGGGCTGGGGATAGTGGGGCCTCCCTGCCCCTCCCTGTTACCACATGGAGGACCCCATGTCACTTTAGTCCACCTGAGCTGGCTTTCTCCAGCCCAGCCTAGTGTCCTGCCTGGACCCCCTCTTCACAGGTGGCACCTGGCTGTGTCCGCCCTCCCATGCCCAGGCAGGGGGCTGGGCCAATTAGGGGAAGAAAAACATTTTAGGGTCCAGGGAGAGGCCCAGGGCTTTACCTCATATTCCTTCTGGGCCTCTAACAGCAGTGCTCCGGGGGCCATTGAGGCAATTTTGAAGATCTCCTCGCTGGCCACTGGGGAAGGGATATGGTGAGTGTAGGAGGCAGGCAGGGAACCCTCAGCTCTCCCTCAAGGCTCTAATCCTACTCTGGAGCACTGCCCCACAGCAGCTGTGGTGTCAAGGTGCCCCCGCCCCAGGTCTTGTGGTGCCTTTGTGAGGGCCTCACCTGGAACCTCATGTAGGAACTCATGGGTGCTGCGGGAGAAGATGCGGACCCCATCCAGCTCAGGTACCAGGTAGGAGTCCTCATCCAGCACAAACCTGAGCTTGGTCAAGGTTCCTAAGATGGGACGGGACAGATGACCCCCCTTCCCCTCTCATCTCCCATCCCCACAGGTAGCCCTCCAAGGATACTGGATGCTCTCAGGTGCATCACCCACCACCATCAGCCGCTTCTCCCAGGCCACCACAACAGCCCTCTCCTTGCTACGAGGACGGCTGCACCTGTGGGCAGCACCACACATACATGTTTGAGACATACACCAGACGCCAGGTCCTCAGCCAAGTCTCTCACATCACTGCTTATTTATATCACTTTGCCTTGGGATAGTCCTGTGCATGCTTCCTGCTCCTTATCCCATCCCCTGATTGACTTGAGGGCTTCCCTTTGACCCTGAGCTGTCAGCTCCAGCTGAGGCCCACAGCGGGCAGGGGTTCCCCTCAAGTGTGCACTGGCAGAGAAGGTATGATGCAAGCTCCACTTGGCGTGGCCAGTAGACAGGATGAATCAGTGTCCCAGGAAACAATGCTATATCCACCCTCACCCGCAGCATAAGATTCCCATCCTCACCAGACCATCTGCTTCGGGGGGGCCCGGATGTTGCAGTTGAACTCGCACAGTTTTTCCTGAAAGGATGCAGGGAATGTCATGGTCCTGTCCAAGAGCTCAAGTTAAAAAAGCCCATTCTCTACCCGAATCCCTGGACAAGGCAAAGTGCCCCTGTGTTTTCCCAGGACAAACCTTGAGTGAAGCTGTCCCCATCCAGATATAGCCCGTGTCTGTGAAGAGTGCCAGGTGTCGGTAGGTGAAAGAAACAGCCATCTGCAGGAAGCTGCTCACTCCTGGGGCCAGGCCAGGAGGTGTCTGGGGCAGGGCCAGGGAGGACACCCAAAGATACTAACTTCTCAGCGCCTCCTCCAGGCCTCCCCCAACCCTTCCATTTCACTCCCATTTCACAGGCCCTCACCACGGTGGAGCAGGTTGCATGGTCCAGGAGGTAAAGATCGGGCCCCACAGCCAGAAGAATGTGTGCCACTCGGTCCTGGCACAGTGTGGTCCAGCACGAGGGTGCGCTCTGCAAACCTGTGGTCAGGCAAGAGGACAACCCCAGGATGACCAGAGCCCAAAGCTTCTGCCTCTGTGGATCCAGCAGTCTGGAAGCACGTCTGTGGGCACTGAATGATTGTCTTGGGGATGTTAGCGCTCACCTGGCACTTCTGGCATTCGGCGGAGTTTGAGGTCACCCACATTGGCACTGAGGGTGAAGCGGTGGGCCCCTGTGAGGATGGCCACTCCGGAACCAAACTCAGTATGGAAGATTCGAGCATCTAGAACCCGATTCTGGAGCACCTCCTGGGGAGAGGGACAAGTGGAGAGGGACCTTGAAAAAATCACAGGGTCACAGACTCCATCCCTTTTCCCCAGCTTCCTGTGGCCCCTACATTGCCCATACTGAAGTGTCTCCGGAAGTCTCCATGAAGCCCATAAACCAGTACTACACCATCTTCCTGCACGCAGAGGAGCTCCTCTTCAGCTGACCAGCCCAGGGACACCACTGGCCCACTCTTCCACTGTAGAGGAGAAGAAGTTCATGAGACTATCTTGGGACACAGAAGCACTGCCTGGCCCCCAGCCCCAAGGCAGGCCAAGGGTGCTCACCAGCAGACTGGCCAGAGGCATGCCAGAAGCAGAGTAGATGTCAAGTACCGGCCGTACACTTGCAGCCTTCTCCTTCCGCCAGGGGTTCCTCAGCAGTGCTGCAGTTGGAGAAGAGACCTCCTGTCCTAGTTCACTAGTCCCAGCCCACGTGAAGCAGGCCTCATGAAGTAGCTCCTCAGGCCCACCATATGAAGCAGGCCTCAGGAGAACCAGAATTAAAAGCATCTCAATTTGGGGGGAGGGTGGCATATGCCAGCGAGAACAACCCAACAATAAGACCCCTAGGAATCAAGGACCTTGAGTTCATCCCACGGTCCCAGAGCATGCCGAGGCAGAGGGGTGACTTACCAATGGGGCCTCCATAAGGCGCAGCAGCCACCAGGCAGTCCCTGAGTTCCTCCTTCAGGTCCCAGTCCATGCTGTACAGCTCATATTTCCTGCCCACAGAAAGGTGGATAGAAATTAGCCTCCTCGTGCCCATGCATCTAGATGAAGTGAGCCCCAGAGGAACCCCTAAAACCTCCATTTGTTCTCCACAGGAAACTTGAGGCCCCTCCAGGGGCGGGGAGGAAAGGTGATGACTACAAACAATATGCATGCTTAGGTGCAGCAGGCAAGGATGGGGTTCTTGGGCAAGTACACAAGGATGGCAGGAGCTCCTGGGACAGACAGGCTGTGTGGCCAACATCCAGGACACAAACTGAGATAGGACTAGGGTGGGTGGCCGGCTTGAGTCTATATTAGCAGGAAATAAAACCCTGCCAGAGGGTCTCTCAGGGTGGAGAGCCTTTCTTCTATTTCTGATTTTTTTCTTAAGAATAGTTTATTGAATTTTTTATTTTATTTCTTTATTTTTAGTTTATTGATTTTTAAAGAGAGAGAAAGAAGGAGGAAGGGAGAGAGAGAAACATCAATATGGGAGCACAACATCGATCGGCTGCCTCCTGTATGACCCCCTACTGGGGATTGAGCCCAGGAGCCCATAAGCCCACAATCAGGGCTTGTGCCCTTGACAGGGAATCAAACTGGCAACCTCTTAGTGCACAGGAAGACGCCCAACCAACTGAGCCACACTGACCAGGGCTATTTCTGGTTCGTAACACTGAGTCAGGTCATGGGCTTTATACCTGGGGGTCCAGCTCAGCACTGGTTAATAAAGAACTCAGTTTCAGAAGTACTGAGTTAGCAGTGCCTGAAAGAAACCCAAGAGGAGCTCTTCAGTGAGTCCGAGCTGGGGAGAGTCCTGGGTTAGAGATGTCAATCTGTGAATGCTTGGCTTACAATAGGAAACTGAAATCACAAGCCAGCACAAGATGACTGCAATCTGAGATGTGTGAGGACAGTGTGTGCCGCATGAGAAGACAAAGTAGGAGGGGAGAAGGGAACAGAGGAGTAGGCACTATTCCAGGATGTCAAGGAAAATCGGTGGCTAAGGAGAGTGCTTTGGCTGGTATCATTTCAGGAGCCTTCCCATTAAAGATCAGAAAGATGCTCACCATTACCGTCTTTCTATTTGACATTCTTCTTGGGGTTCTAGCCAAAATAATTTAAGAAAAAAACAAACAAAACAGAGAAGTTTCTATTTTGGAAAAGGAGTGAGATTGTTACTATTTACAAATAATGTGATTGTCTACTTAGAAAATCCAAACCAGTCTATGGAACAATGAATAAAAGAGCTCAGTTGAGTGAGCAACAGAAGTCAATGTATTTTCTTTTTTAAAATATATTTTTATTGAAAAAAAAATTTTTAAGAGAGAGAGGAAGGGAGAGGGATAGAGAGATAGAAACATTGATGAGAGAGGAACGTCATCAATCGGCTTCCTCCTGCACGCCTCCTACTGGGGATCAAGCCTGAAACCAAGCATGTGCCCTGACTGGGAATCAAACCGGTGATTTCTTGGTTCCTGGGTCGACACTCAACGGCTGAGCCACACTAGCCGGGCAGAAGCCAATATATTTTCTACATCAATCAATTGTCTATATACTATAGCAAGAACCAATTAGAAACGTAACTTTAAAAAGAGCCTGATCATGACAGCAATAAAACTATAAGGTACCCCAAAATAAACATAATAAACATTTTTACAAAATCATATCAAAATTTACTCAAGGATATAGAAGACAGAAAATATTTTAAAATAATCTATAAATGCACAAGAATTTCAATAAAAATCACCCCCAATGTTTGGGGGGAAGGGAAGCCCAAACTGATTCTAGTTTGTCTGGGGGGAAAAGATAATCTGAAAAAGTAAATATTGGAAGATATTTAGAAACATTTGAAAATATGAGAACACATGTATATTAGATATCAAGTATCTTCTATAATAATAAAAGTGCAATATGCTAATGAGACCAGATGTCCTTCTGGACGACCTTCCAGACGAAGCCTTCCGGATGAAGCCGGGGCTTCGAAGGAAGCCTGGGTTCCAGGTGCCAGAGAGAAGCAGGGGCTGGTAGCCAGCCGGGGGAATGAAGGCCTACTCTCACATGAATTTCGTGCATCGGGCCTCTAGTACTATATAAAACTAAAGTTAATTAAAACTTGTTTTGCTTATATGCATGCATATAAGCATAACCAATGGACATAAGACACTGGGGGGTAGGGGAGGCCAGGGGATTGTCAAGGGCGGGGAAAAAAAGGACACATATGTAATACCCTTTGTAATACTTTAAGCAATAAAAAACAAACAAACAAACAAAACAAAACAAAAAAAAAAAACTTGTTTTGGCACAGGAATAAACAAATAGATCAATGGAAGAGAACAGAATCCAGGAAAAGACCTGAGAATTGAACATGTAATAAAAATGGCATTTCAAATAAGTGCAAAATGATACTTGAAATGAGACAATGGCCCATACAGGAAGAATCATGGTAAATACTATTTCATTACTTAATCTCTACAATAAAATATTTTCCAGATGGAATTCAAAATTTAAATGTTAAAAAAATAATGCCACATCAGAAAAAATCTTGGCTATTTTAACAATCTCAAAGTAAAAATGATTTCTAAGCATGACATAAAACCCAGAAGCCACAATGCAAAAGACCAACAAATAAAAACTAAGAACTTCTGTATACTTCTATGTAAAAAGGGGTAAAAACAACACATTTGCTTACATTTGAAAAAAAGAAACTTTGGTAAGATTTACAAGAATCTAGTAACAATGGTTACTTGTAGGTGAGGGGTGGAATTAGTTGAATAAGACCAGGGATAGGAATGAGACTTTGAGTTTTTAAACAACATTAACAGTTCTTTAATTTTTAAGAAAGATTTTTAACTTACTGATTTGAGAGAGCAACATCGATTTGTTGTTCCACCTATTTATGTATTCATTGGCTAATTCTTTTATTTTTTAAATCCTCACCTAAGAAGTGAGGATATTTTTTTCATTGATTTTTAGAGAGTGGAGAGTGGAAGGGAGGGGGTGAGGGTGGGGAGAAAGAGAGAAACATGATATGAGAGAGACACATTGATTGGTTGCCTCCTGCATATGCCCCAGTGGGGGTTGGGGAAGTGGGGGGAAAGGACTCAAACCTGCAACCCAGGTATGCGCCCCTAATCAGAATCTAACCCAAGAGACCCTCTGGTGTGAAGGCCCATGCTCTAACCCAGCCGTGGGCAAACTACGGCCCGCCGGATCCGGCCCGTTTGAAATGAATAAAACTAAAAAAAAAAAAAAGACCGTACCCTTTTATGTAATGATGCTTACTTTGAATTTATATTAGTTCACACAAACACTCCATCCATGCTTTTGTTCTGGCCCTCCGGTCCAGTTTAAGAACCCATTGTGGCCCTCGAGTCAAAAAGTTTGCCCACCCCTGCTCTAACCACTGACCCATGCTGGGCAGGACCATCGGCTGATTCTTCTATGTGCCCTGACCAGGGATTGAACCCACAACCGTGGCGTACTTGGCCGATGCTCTAACCAACTGAGCTACCTGGCAAGGGCCAATACTTATTTGTTAAGATAATTAACATTAAAAAACTTTTATACATTAAAAAATATCCATTAAAATAAAGCAGGAAGACAAACTATGGCAAAAATGTGATACATGTGAAGAGATATTTTCTTAAAAAATACAAAAGGCTCTAATTAATTTTATTTTCTTTATTTTTTTATTAAATTTATTGGGGTGACATTGATTAACAAAATTACACAGGTATCAGGTATACAATTCTACAACACATCATTTGTATATTTAGTATTATGTTTACCACCCAAGTCAAGTTTCCTTCCATCACCATTTATCTCCTCTTTACCTTCTAATTAAATTTAAATGAAAATAAAACTAAAGTAGAAAGCTAGTCAAAAGCCATATCATACTACTTTATGTGAAAACACTTTTCAAACTACACATAAAAATCTTGAAAAAATATAATCTAATATTTTTATAATGTGAACTATGGAAAAGTCTTTTAGAGCAAGACACAAAACCCAGAAATTAACAAGGAAAAGATTTTATTACATGAAATAGCTATTCAACTTTTAAATGTGTACACCCTCTGACTTACCAGTTTCCTTCCAAGAGTCTAACTTAGAAAACTACTTGTACAAGTGCACAAAGGTATGAATTCATTGCAGCACTATTTAAAATAGTTTCAGAAAATCCTGGAAAAACCTTCTTAAATGTCCATCAAAACAGGACTGGTTAAATAAACTATGGTATGCCCATTCTGGGCAATATCATGTGGCCATTAATAAGGTGGCTCTGGCCCTAGCCGGTGTTTTCAGTGGCTGGAGCATCAACCTGAGCACCAAAGGGTCTCGGGTTCAATTCCTGGTCAAGAGCACGTACCTGGGTTACAGGTTCAATCCTGGCCCTGGTCGAGGCACGTGTGGGACACAACCAATCGATGTATGTCTTTCACATTGATGTTTCTCTCTCCCCTTTCCCTCCCTCCCTCCACTCTCTCTAAAAAGTAATGAAAAAATATCCTCAAGTGAGGATTAACAATAACAACAAAATAAGGTGACTGAGGGAAATAACATGAAATTATTTCTAACACATTGTTAAATAAAAAATGTAAGCTGCTGCTCAGTATGAACTCATTTATGTAATAAAAATGGAGCATATATATTTTTCTTAAATGAAAAGGAAGCCCACTGCGTGGGAGAACATATTTGCCAAAGATACTATTTTTATTGATTTCAGAGAGGAAGGGAAAGGGAGGGAAATAGAAACATCAATGATGAGAGAAAATCATTGATTAGCTGCCTCCTTCACGCCCCTACTGGGGATTGAGCCCACAACCCGGGCATGTGCCCTGACCAGGAATTGAACCATGACCTCCTGGTTCATGGGTCGACACTCAACCACGGAGTGACACTGGCCAGGCTGAGCATATGTGTGTGTATATACACTGAGTGGCCAGATTATTATGACCACCCCATCAGTACAATGAAGTGGATTAGTTATGCAAATAATAATAATAATAAAACCTTGTGAGTATTTGCTTAGGAAGTTTTCAGTATTCAGTATTTTTGGAAGTGTCAATGAAGTACTGATGGGGTGGTCATAATAATCTGGCCGGTCATAATAATCTGGCCACTCAGTATATGTGTGTGTGTGTGTGTGTGTGTGTGTATACACACCTTTATATATATGTACATACATATGTATATTTTTATAAGCATATTTACATATAATCAAATGAATGTATAAAAATACATAGAAAAAACGCTCAGAGGCCTCCACATTAAACCAGACAGAGGTCACTTTGGGGGAGGGTGGTGAGTGGGGGAAGGAGATAGGGGGACTTCCAATTTGTAGGCCATATACTTTTGTATTATTTGAATTTTTTACAATCCCATATGCCTTTCTTTTGACACTTTGTTACTAAAATCATGGGTAAAAATCTGATGGGAAAATAGAGCCACACAGACCTAGCATGCCAGTTATCAATTCATTGCTGCTCAGCTCCAAATTCACGCTTCAGTGTGTTGTGTTTAAGGGACAGCATACATTTTTCCTTCACAGTGAGTAAGATGTTACACTTTCTCAGTAGAGGGCGCTGGAGGGACACTGAATGAGGAAGGGGTTCTACTGCTGCTTCCAGCAAGGCTTAGCCAGCAGCCAGGGTGTAAGATACGGGGTGATCTGCCCCAGCCCTGCAACAACCTAGAAGGCTTGCGCAGACTAGTGATCACCTTCCCACGGCTCCCTGGACAGATGCCACATTCCTGGCCTCCTGCCCAGGCTGTACTTCCTCTGCATGCCAAGATGCTTGGCCACTGGCTGTCCTGCCTGCCCACTTGAGCGTTTCCTCTGATCCCTTCTGCAAACCCATGCTCCCAGCCACTGGCTGTGGCTCACCTTAGACACTGTGTGCCCCAGGCTACCTGCTTGCACCAGCTACCCCAACACCCTTGCACACCCACAGCCCTGACCACCAGTTGCAGCTCACCTATATTCCCCTACCCCCTGAACCCCAAAGGGTTTCCTCTTTTTTTAATCCTCACCCAAAGATATATTTTCTGTTTATTTCTAGAGAGAGTGGAAGGGAGGGAGAAGAGAAAGATGGAGGAGGGGTAGAGAAACACTTACATGAGACACAACCATTGGTTACCTCCTGCATGCTCCCCTACCTGAGCTGGGGAACCTGCAACCTGGGTACCTGCACTTGACCAGGAATTGAAACCGAGACCCTTCAGTCTGTGGTCTGACACTCCAACTACTGAGCCAATCTGGCCAAGGGCTGAGGGTTGCTTCTTTGCCTTCATAGGAACTATGGACCAGCTATGGCTGGGCAAACCAGTGAACTTCTCTGCCATCTAGTGGGCTAAAACTATACAGGGTGGGGCAAAAGAACAGTTATGAGTATTCGAAACAATTTATTCCTGTATTATTATTTATTATTTTCCATTTGAACAACTGTAAATCTACTTTTGACCCACCCTGTATTTTCTCTAATGAGGCCTAAACCCCAGCCTGGGAAGGGCCCCCCTTCTTAATTTGTCATTCCTTGGGTACTCTCCTAGGCTACCATATAACATTTTCTTATCTCTTTAGTTACTCTTTTTTCACAGATAGTATAATAATTCCTTATATTTCTCAAACTTTCCCAGTTTAAGTCTCCTGACTGGACCCAGACTGATAAAGACTTCACTCTGAGAGTGGTCCCAAGAGACAGACCCCAAAGATGGGATTTGAGGATTAGTTTGGTCGTGTGCTTAAAGCTTGGGAGCAGTGCTGAGCTCCCTGCCAATGGAAAATGGATATTAGTAACCCATCGCACCCAGTGACATCACAATTAATCCAGCCTGCAGTTTTCTGTGGTGACATGCCAAGTCAAACATGTGCTTTGGGAGTGACTTCTGTGCCTGATTGTATGGCAGTAATAATGATTGTAAGGGCTGTGGTGTGGATGGATTGTTTTGAGTGCACTTGAACATTTACAAAGAGAAAATTACAAGCTTGAGTCTGTTAATTTTCAGTTCAAGTCATGGTCTGAGAAGCAGAAAGCGTCTATAACAGCCCTAAAACAATCTCATATTTATTACAGCCACACAGCTGTTACTGCTGAAAATCAAAAGCAAATTTTAATTACATGGATTGTTAAATTATAACAGTTGAATTCACCAACATGTCATTTCTCAGGTGAACCTTAGGGCACTAGTAAGGAAAGAAAGGAATCCTGAAAACTGGAAGGAAGACATCTGGTTAGACCCAGATGAAAACAACAATCCTGAACCCCTAATTCATTCTGAGTCTTCCTTACTAGTAGAAGTAGCTTGCACTCCTATGTCTGAGGAGACTTACCTTCTTCTGCTTGAAAACCTTTTGATGACCTCAATTGGGGTAGAAGTCCTGGGAGCCTCCCTCCCTGCTCTGTGGCTAACCTGTCAACAGCAGAGACCATGAGGACCAACCTGCAAGTTGATTACACTGGACCTCTTCCACCGTGAAGGGGGAACGATTTGTCCTCACTGGAATACAGACACATTCTGGATGTGGATTTGTCTTCCCTACCTGTAATGCCTTTGTCAGCACCCACCATCTGTGGAATTACAGAATGCCTTATCTAATGGTGTGACATTCTGCAAAGCATTACATCTAATCAAGCAAGGATCTCATTTCACAAAAAAGAAAGTGCATCAGTGGGCTCAGGTCCATGAGATCAATTAGTCTTACCAAATACCCCATCACCAGAAGTGGCTGACCTAAATTCATTGACAACTCAGTTATAGCACCAATTGTGAGCCAGTATTCCTAAAAGGGCTCTATCTTACAGGATGCAGCTTGTGCTTTGCATCAGAGGCTATTACATGGTGCTGTTTCCTCTAGAGCAGTGGTTCTCAACCTTGGCTGCACATTAGAATCACCTAGGAATCTTTTTAAAATCCTGATTTCTGGGCCTCATCCTCCGGAAATTCTGTTTCTTTGTTACTAATGTTGTGGCCTCACCCCATAACAAAGAAACAGAATTTCCGAATGATGAGGCCCAGAAATCAGGATTTTAAAGATTCCCAGGTGATTCTAATGTGCAGCCAAGGTTGAGAACCACTGCTCTAGAGTCAGAATCAAGGGATGGAAGTGAGAGTGGCTCTTCTCATTATTACACCTACTGACTCTTACAAAAATGTTGCTTCCAGTTCCATAACTTTGAGATCTCTTGGTTTGGAGAGGTTAGTCTCCACGGGGAGAACGTTTCCACCAGGAGATACAACAACAGATTCACTGAATTGGAAGATAAGAGCGCCGCCTTGCCATTCTGGGCTCCTTAAGCCACTGAACCAACAGGCTTAAGAAAATGGTGTTAATTTACTGGCTGAAGTGATTATCCTGATTACCAAGGGGAAACTGAGTTGCTGCTACATAATGGAGGCAAGAAGGACTATGTCTGACACCCAGGGGATCCCCTGTGGCACCTCTTAGTACTTCTGTACCTGATCATAAAGTTTAACGAAAAACCTCAGCAACCAAAGAAAGCAGAATGACTGAAATGAAGGTTTGGGTCACTCCATTATGTAAAGAACCAGAGCATCAGTGGGCTCAGGTCCATGAGATTAATTAGTCTTACCAAATACCCCATCACCAGAAGTGGCTGGCCTTAAAAGTCATTATATCTATCACTGTATTAATTTCTCCTTCAGTCCCACTGAATATTCGTGTTACCCAAAAATGAAATTGTAAAGTTAACCTCCAATTATTTGTGTGTAAATAAAAAATGGGAAGGAGGTTCTGGCTGAGGACAAGAAATGGGCAGTTGAAGGAAGCCATAGATAACAACTACAATCTCATGACCAATTACAGAAATGAAGCCTATAGTCACTTTGCACATTTTCTTCATGCCTGTTATATGCATGTGTTTATATGTATACACTAGCCATTATCTTCTCTCTCCTCATTTTTTATTTACACACAAATAATTGGAGGTTAACTTTACAATTTCATTTTTGGGTAACACGAATATTTAGTGGGACTGAAGGAGAAATTAATATAGTGATAGATATAATGACTGTTAAGATTGTTTTCTCGCCGAAACCGGTTTGGCTCAGTGGATAGAGCGTTGGCCTGCGGACTGAAAGGTCCCAGGTTCGATTCCGGTGTATACACTAGCCATTATCTTCTCTCTCCTTCTCATTTTTTATTTACACACAAATAATTGGAGGTTAACTTTACAATTCGATGTTTCTAACTCTCTATCTCTCTCCCTTCCTCTCTGTAAAAAATCAATAAAATATATTTAAAAAAAAAAGATTGTTTTCTCATTTTGGGAAAGAGTATTTACTTGTAAGAAGAATAGTGGTAGCTTCGTTAGCAAAAATATAGACTTTTGTTATGAGGAAGTTCGAAAATGTATAGAGGGTGCATATGGAGCTGAGTAGTTATCAATTTATCTGTCAACTCCAAATTTAAGCTTCAATACGTGCTGCACGTGAACTAGATGTTAGCTTTTCTCAGTAGAGGGCAGTGTAGGGACACTGCAGGAGGAGGGAACTCTGTTTCCAGCAGCAGCAAGGTCAGTCAGCAGTGTGGGTATGAGGACACCTGGTGATGCTCTGCCTCAACCATACACCCAGAACAAACAATCCCTTGATAACCTCACAGCCGTGGCCTAGACTGGGGTCCATCTTCCTGTGGCTCTCTCCACACAGACACTGCATGCTTCAGGTCTCCCACTCACATTGGTGCTCTCACTCTCTGTGCAACCCCAGGAACCTGGCCACCAGCTATGGCTCATCTGTGTCAAGGAGGAATGCTTCCTGCTTGTATAGTGACTATGGACCAGCTCTGGCCCTGGCAAACCAACAATCTTCTCCACTACCCAGTGGGCTGCAACTATACCTTTCCCATCAAGGTTGGAACACCAATTAGGGAGGGTACTTCCATCTCCTTCTAAGTCTGTCCTTCCTTTCTCCTCAGTCCTAGGGGAGGACAGAGTTTTATCTTATAGTTACTTTGTTATCACAGTTTAAGAGTTTATATGAAACTTCACCTATTTAGTCAACCCTTGCTCTCTGTCTCCTGATTAGACTCATACTGATGCAACCAGTGTACCATCCCACAGACCACTTGCTTGTTACAAAGGGGGAAATATGACTTTACAATGAAGGATGTGCCATCACCATCCTAACCCCCTTGTTAATGTCAACATCCTTCACAGCAGACAACCCAATATAATGCTGACTCCAGATATGATGCAGCACAAACACCATGTCATTGCCTACAAAGCATTTCTGCCAAAAATGTTCAACTAGAATCTAATCCAGTGATCCACTACGGTGTGAGAATAGATGATCCCCAGCTCTGGCTCAGTTGGTTGAGCATTTTCTCATGCACCAAGGGATTGCTGGATCGATTCCCAGTCAGAACACAAGTCGGGGTTGTAGGCTCGATCCCTGGTAGGGGGCACGCAGGAGGCAGCCAATCGATGGTTCTTTCTCATCAATATTTCCGCTCTCTCACCCTTCCTCTCTCTCTTTAAAATCAACTAAAACATATTAAGAAAAATTACATGATCTCCAGGCTGGGTTGACAAACCACTGGGAATGAAGAAGCAGATTACATCTGGCCTTGGGGAATAATCTATTAATTACAAAATTTCTAGACCCTAAAGAGAATCCATCATCATCCCTGAAATCCCTTGACTCCTACCTCCTTCAAAAACAAATACTGCCCTGGCCTGTGTTTCTCAATGATTAGTGTCATCCCATGTACTGAAGGGTGGAGGGTTCGATTCCCAGTGAAGGGCATGTACCTGGGTTGTAGGTTTGATCCCCGGCACCAGTCAGGGCGCATGTGGAGGCAACTAATCAATGTGTCTCTCTCACATTGATGTTTCTCTGTCTCTTTCTCCCTCTCTCCCCCACTCCTGCCTCCCTTCCACTCTCTAAAAACCAATGGAAAAAATATCCTTGGGTGAGGATTAACAAACAAAAAAACAAAACAAAACCCAATAAACAAACACAAATACTACTAAAGAACTCTTGTACACTGTTGCTGGAAATGTAAAATGATTCAGCTACCACAGACAACAGTATGATAGTTCCTAAAAATATTAAACAGAATTACCATAGGATCTAACTACTCCATTTCTGGGTATATATCCAATAAAATTGATAACAGGGTCTTGAAGAGCTATTTTTTTTAATATATTTTATTGATTTTTTTACAGAGAGGAAGGGAGAGAGATAGAGAGTTAGAAACATCGATGAGAGAGAAACATCGATCAGCTGCCTCCTGCACATCTCCTACTGGGGATGTGCCCGCAACCCAGGTACATGCCCTTGACCGGAATCGAACCCGGGACCCCTCAGTCCGCAGGCCGATGCTCTATCCACTGAGCCAAACGGGTTTCGGCTTGAAGAGCTATTTTTACACTACTGTTCATAGTAGCATTATTCACAACAGCTGCGACGTAAAAGTAACTTAAGTGTCCATTAAAGGATGAACAGAGAAGGAAAATGAGATATACATACAATGGACTTAACAAGAAAGGTAATTTTGATACATTCTAGTGTCATGGATGAACCTTGAGGACAGTATGTTAAGTGAAATAAGCCAGTCACAAAGCAGCAAATACTGTATGATCCTACTTATATGACCTATCTAGAGTAGTCAATTTCATAAAAACAGAAAACAGCATAATGATGGTTGCCAGGGATGGGGGAGGGGGAAATGAGGAATTATTATTTAATGGGTATAGAGGTTCAGTTTTCAAGATGAAAAATTTCTGGAGAGTGGTTGCACAACAATGTGAAAATACCTGACACTACCAGATTGTACTTTTGCATGAATAAGATAGTAAATTTTTTATCATATGTGTTTAACTACAATTTTTAAAATGTTCATCTTTATATGTGCAAAAAAGAAAACAACCCCAAATACACAAACTCCAAAAAATCTGCTAAAATAGTCTACTTCTAAGAAGAGTTTCAGAAATATACAGGGTTTGGCAAAAGTAAGTTTATAGTTGTTCATATGGAAAAATATATAATCCTATCCTATATAATAAAAGCCTAATATGCAAAGTGTCCAGTTGTTCATTCAACCAAAGTGTAATATGCTAAGGATATGCTAAGGTTGCTCAACCGCTCGCTATGACGTGTACTGACCACCAGGGGGCAGACAGTTGACCGGTCGACCAGTTGCTATGATGTGCACTGACCATGTTCTCCAACCAGTAGGTTAGCTTGCTGCTGGGGTCCATTGATCGGGACTGAGCAAGACAGGCTGTACACACCCTGGAGCCCTCCCGTGGTCTCTCCCCGGCTGGCCAACCTCCCACGTCCCTCCCTGGCCCCGATTGTGCACTGGTGGGGTCCCTCAGTCTGGCCTGCACCCTCTCGCAATCCGGAACTCCTCGGGGGATGTCGGAGAGCCAGTTTCGGCCCAATCCTGCAGGCCAGGCCGAGGGACTCCACTGGTGCATGAATTTGTGCACTGGGCCTCTAGTACAAGAATAAACTCTGTTATTATACGCTGTCTTAGAACCCTATACCCTCCCTTTACAGTGATTATGACCAAACAAATACTGAGTCATTAGTGTTTATCAACAGTCTCCCCTGCTGGCTGTAAGTTCTATGAGGGAAGACAGGGTCCATGTCTTTTCATTGGTTGATACATTCAGCCTGGCAGAGGGTTGAGCAAAATTAATTAATAGGATTATCCCAAATTGGGTTTCTAGGATAAAAACAGCTAAAATTCTGAAGCCCCATAGAATTAATCATCATTCCCTCTCCTTGCCTTTTCCAATTAGTAAGTTTTCCAGAACACTACCTCCAAAGAAAAAGAATCCTATCCTATAGATAGGACTCAAAAATGCTCTGCCTGCCACCTGTTTATCATTCATTCATTTTACTCCAACATGTAGTAAGGCTATACACAAATACAGATAAACACCAAGTATCTGCACTTAAAGCATTTCCACTCTGGTGGAGAAGCTAGGAAATACTATTTTATTTTCCTGTAAAAACCAACCAAACAAACCTATGCTTTAGCACAGGTTCTAGAATAAGGCTGGGTTCAAATCCTCACTCCACTACTTACTAGCTGTGTAACCTGGTCACCTAACCTCTCTGTATCTCAGTCTCCTCATCAGTAAGACGGGTTTAATAATGATACCTAAAAACAAACAAAAAACCCAAACAACAATAATGATACCTATTTTGTGGGATTGTGAGACTTAAGTTAATACAGATAAAAGTACTTAGCAAAGTGTATAGTACATAGAAAGGCACAACTGCTGTTAGCCCAAATAATATAGCTCCATAGCAAGGCTTAGACTTCTACTCCTTTCTGCAGTACAGCACAGACAGGTAGACATGGGCTAGCCACGCAGGTCAACATTTCCACTTCCTGGTGCATCAACAAAGCTAAAACTTCATATCATAAATAGGAGTTCTGTAATAATGAGGCCATTATTTTTAGTACTCTCCTATTTAACAAGCCTGCATAGACAACATATATTTTCAAAAGTAATACGAGTTAATATTTTCAAAAGTGTATGGCTGTGTTGTTGTAGACACTAAATTTCATGCCAACTACATCCCTTCTCCACAAAAATAGATATTGTTATTTCCTCACTTTACCGATTTTAACTTTCGC
The DNA here is from genome assembly GCF_000147115.1 of Myotis lucifugus. Classification (NCBI taxonomy): domain Eukaryota; kingdom Metazoa; phylum Chordata; class Mammalia; order Chiroptera; family Vespertilionidae; genus Myotis; species Myotis lucifugus. The sequence continues at coordinate 350,765 of NW_005871226.1, read as the reverse complement.
ATTTTTTCCCATATTGTAGAAACATATTTATTAGAAATAACAAATGCAACAGAGGTCTAAAAATTGCCACAAGGCATTTGTCCCTCTTAAGGGCAAAATGGTGTCTTTTATTGAAATAAGACCCCAAGGAGATGTCTTTGTGATCTTTAGTTGCAATCAATAAAGTGTTTTTTAAAAAAACTTTATTGGGCAACTACTTACTACATAGCAGGCACTGTTCTAAATAAGCACTGGAGATAAAGAGATGTAAGAAATATGCTCTCAGCCCTCAAGGAACTTACTTGGTTTAGCAGAAGAAACCTACTATACAAATATGGCCCTACCGTGGCATACATAGCAGACCCGGGCACCGGGTCCAAAGGAAGGTCAGCTGTCTCTACTGGGTTGGGTCAGGGAAGAGAACAGAAAGGACCCTTGAACTAAGTCCTAAAGGATGAGCAAGAATGGTCCAGACAGATAAATAATGAAGGACATGGCAGCGCCCACAGAAGGAACTGCAGGCTGGGGCAAATACAGGGAGCCATGAAACCTGACGATAGATTGGGGTCCTGTTCTGTGCAACCGAACACAAAACTTGGGTACAAGAGGGGCAGATGAAGTTGGAGAGATCAACAGGAGCCGACTTGTAGATCTAACGAGAGTCGTCTGCACCAAGGATAATGATGTAAACAATGTACGCTTCAGAAAGATGAGTGGGCTCTACGACTCCCATGAGGGGGCTGTCCTGAGCTGGGGGTCCCAACTCGCGCAGCCCCGGATCCACGGACGACTGGCCCCCTTCTCCCCGCCCTGGTCAGCACTGCCACCCCGCCCGCCGTGCGCCCCTCCGCCTCTCGGAGCGCCCCTGTGGTCTGGCTTCGGCAGGACCACCGGGCAGGAGACTGGGCACGCGCTGTCACCCGGCGGCCTCCTCCAACGTGATCTGAGCATCATCCCGGAGGCAGGCAGACCTAGGCTTCAGCGCTGGGCTCGGCCACTACCTGTGTGACCACTAGGCTTGCCTCAGTTTCCGTACGTTCAGTGGCAGACGCCGGGGGAGAGCCGGCGAGGGGCGGACCCCAGCGCCGAGTGACGGGGTCGCGCGCGGCGGGCTCCGCCCCGACTCGAGCCGGCGGGAGAGCTGGGTAAGCCAGGCCGTGGGTGGGTGGGAGGGCGGGGCGGCTCACCGGTAAAAGGCAGAGTCCCCGAGCGGGTTCCAGTTCGCCGTGTAGCAGTCCATGGCTGGTGCAGGGGGCTGCGGGGCAGCACTGAAGGGACTCCCGCCTAGCCAGGGCTCCGGGCCGGCACTTCCGCTTCCGCCCTCCCGGATCACGTGGCGAGGCCGCCGCCACTGCCTGGAGCGCTCTGGGCAGCTGCATTCGGCGGCCGCCGCTCCCCCGCCCACACCCGGGCCTAGTGCCCGCCTCGGTGGGCCTGGCTCTGGTTCCTGCCCCGACACGGCAGCCAGCCCCGCCTCCTTCCTGTCCCCTCGGGCATTGAGGGTGCACAGGGCGGGACATGGGTGACCGGAAGTGGGAGCTATGAGCGTCGCTGCCCCGGGCGCCGAGGCTCGAAGCGCCGTCGGGGCCGCCGCGACGCACGCATGGAGGACGCTGGCGC
>NW_005871226.1:342050-348696 GCF_000147115.1 Myotis lucifugus | reverse complement strand
CGGGGGAGGGGGGCGGGCGCTGCTTTCATTTATCCCGCCGTTTAGGCCTGCGGCCGCCCCGCCCCGAGTTCCCCGCCTCGCGCGGCTAAGTGGCCTCTCCCTGCAGCCCGGTCCTTGTCCACAGCGCCATGGTCTTCTGCCTGGAGAACACGGAGCCGCGCCGCCCCCGGCGAAGCGCCATGGTCCACCTCCAGGCCTCGGAAGTCCAACAGCTGCTACACAACAAGTTCGTGGTCATCTTGGGGGACTCAAGTGAGTGCCCCTCTAGGATCACACGTCCCAGTCCCGCACCTGCAGCCTGTTTTCTAAGTCTGGGGACTTTGTCTCCATCTCTCACCTCCTCTCTGACCCCTAGTCTATTCCAGGCCAGTAGGTTTTCTCATTTTATTTCCCTGTGCACCTTCACAGGTGTCCTGACAGATGTAGCCTGTCAGGCTTTTCACACCATCTTGCTTAGCGGTTTTTTTTTTTTCTCCCTGACAGCTCCCATAATTTCCCTTACGGGAGCAGGTGACTCGGCTGACTTCTGCTAGCTAGGTGATCTCAGGTCCCTGTATATATACTAAGTTGGGGGTGGTGCACAACTAGAAGGATCGGTGGCAGTGCCAGGACTTTTGAACCTCACCCTTTCTCCTGCCTCAAAGTCAGCACCCCAAAGAAGTGGTGTTGGGCAACCCCAGCCCTAGGACTTGGGAGACACTGGGACGGGGTGAGGCTTGCCTTAGCCCCGGGATCTGTCTCCCTGCAGTCCAGCGAGCTGTGTACAAGGACCTGGTGCTCCTGCTCCAGAAAGACTCGCTGCTCACAGCCGCCCAGCTGAAAGCCAAGGTGAGGGAAACTCGGTAGCCATGCCAGTGGTGGGTGGGCACAGACCCTGGCCTGGCAGGGTTCTCCTCCCTGGCATGGGTCTGACCAGCTGGGTATGGGGGTGGGCAGGGGGAACTGAGCTTTGAACAGGACCAGCTGGTGGCTGGGGGTCAGCTGGGCGAGCTGCACAACGGGACACAGTACCGAGAGGTCCGCCAGTTCTGCTCGGGTTCTGGCCACCACCTTGTGCGCTTCTACTTCCTCACCCGAGTTTACTCCGAGTACCTGGAGGGCGTCCTGGAGGAGCTGACCTATGGGCCTACTCCGGACCTGGTGATCATCAACTCCTGCCTCTGGGATCTGTCCAGGTTGAGGCGAGGGGAGAGGGAAATAATTGGTTGGGGGGTGGAGGTATGGCTCAGAGGCCATCTGCCTCTGTGCTGTTGCCCACCCCCTGTGCTGCCCAACAGGTATGGCCGCTTCTCAATGGAGAGTTATCGAGAGAACCTGGAGCGGGTGTTCATGCGCATGGACCAGGTGTTGCCAGACTCCTGCCTGCTGGTGTGGAATATGGCAATGCCCCTGGGAGAGCGTGTCACTGGGGGCTTCCTTCTGCCTGAGGCAAGTGACCCAGCCCCCGGATGGAAGGAGGGGACAGTTGGTTAGTCGGTAGAGGACCGTCCATCCCCAGCCTGCTTCACTCTGTGGCTCTTAGATGCTGTACTTTCTCTCAGCTCCAGCCCCTGGCGGCCTCTCTGCGGAGGGATGTGGTTGAAGGGAACTTCTACAGCGCTACGCTGGCTGGGGACCACTGCTTCGACGTCCTGGACCTCCACTTTCATTTCCGGCATGCAGTACGGCACCGGCACCGGGACGGTGTCCATTGGGACCAGCATGCCCACCGACATCTCTCACACTTGCTTCTGACCCATGTGGCTGACGCCTGGGGTGTGGAGCTGCCCAAGCGTGACTACACCCCTGGTGAGCCCTATCATGAGTGGGGCGGGTCGTGATGCAGAGAGGGCCCGCATAGCACAGGGCGCACAAACAGAACAGAACAGAGGTACTCTAGGGGAATAGAGGCCCCTTAAGGATGGCTTCTTTCTTCCCCCCCCTGGGGAGGGTAAGATTACAGGAGCAACAGGGCAGTCCAAGTTCTGGTTCTTGGGTCTTCTACAAGCATTGAGTACATGAGACAGCCTGTCAAAAGATCCCTACCCTGCAGATGAACTAGAAAGAAATGGGAGTACTTTGAGCTAGGCACGGAAGTGAAGGGTAGAAAGAAAGACAGGGAGGAAGGCCAAGCCAGGCGGTGTGCAGAAGTCCCTTGGCTGGTGCTGTCAGCCTCAGTTCCCGCCTGCTCCAAAGGGGACATCATGGCTGAGTGTTTCTCCGTCTGCTTCTCTCTGGATCACGTCCTCAAAGGAAAAGTTTCCTGTCTCCCCTTGTTGACGGCTCACGAGCCCTTTTGCTTCCATGTTTAGCACAATTGCTGTGTGCACAGTATCTACAGTTTAGTGTTTGATGAATGAGAGACATGAGTTGTGTTAGAAAGCTGTTTATCAAAGCACTGGAGGCGATGGTGGGCAGGCCAGGAATGTCATAGAGGCAGACTTCTGGGGCTTGGCAGCCAGGAGTTGGAGCATCAGGGAGGTAAATTAGGACTTTGACTATATAATGGTCCAATTTTCTTGTTTTTTTAGATGAAAGAACTGATCCCCAGCAAAGAAGGGATGCTCTAAAGGCTGTAAGGCTAGATTGTGGTGGCTCAGGTCTCCTGAGTCCAGTTTACAGCTACAGAAATAGGGGCATCAAAAGGCAGAGTTGGGTGGGAGACTGAGTTGGTGAGTTTGGTCAGCTCAGTTCTGTTTGAGATACTGTGGAAAGGTGGAGTAGACTTGGAGTCAGTGGTGTTCACAGAGAGATGGAAGCTGAAGGGCATGAGTGTGAACCTCAGAGGAGACAGAACAACAGCCACATTTTGGAGGTGGAAGGAAAGAGAGGCTAATGGAGGAAACAAAAGGAGATGAAGGTAGAGGCATTTTCAGGGAGGACGAGGCTATTGGCCATGTCATGTGACCCTCAGGAAGAAAGGAATTTGTTAAATTTGCCAGGAAGTGGCTACATTTAGTGGGAAAAGTGTTGCAGAATTGGAGCAGGGGTAAAAGAGGTAGTGAGCAGTTGCTGAGGGGATGGAAATTGGGCACAATACTCTGGACATTTGAAAGGAGCAGGCACTACTGGGGGAAGAGGGTGACAGGATCTTTATGTTTATAAGAGAGAAGATTTACTAACTTATTTATTGCTCTGTGGTTAGTTCTCAGAGAGGGAAAGACTAAAAGACCCAAGAGCTGGGCAAACAAAGTGTAGAAGGCTCTTTTGAGGGGAGCATGAGGTCAGAACAAAGGTGGATCTGCTGACCCTTGAGAAAGGCAAGAGAGAAAGGGAACACACCTTGGGTTTGGCCTGAAATGAGAGGGAATGAGGAAAAACTGGGTAGATGGCAGAAGGTACTCCCGCCTGGAGGAGGGAGTAGAGGTTTAGGAGTGTGGAGGGCTAGAGTTCAGGGCAGCCTGGCCTCTCAGGCCTTCCTAAAACAACCATCCCATTCCTAGACCCATGGATTGAGGACTGGCCAGAGCCGGATCATCTGTTCCAGGGGAGCCAGGGGCAGCCCCCAGACTTTGGGGAGCAGCTGGCCTTGCCCCCACCTTCTCCCTTGCCCCCTCCCATGCCTTTTCTCTACCCCCTTCCTCAGCCCTCCCCACCTCCCTTGTTCCCACCCCTGCCCCAGGATGCCCCTTTCTTCCCATGCCAACCCTTCCCAACCCATGAATTCTTCAATTATAATACAACGGAAGACTTCTCAATGCCACCCCATTTAGGTAGGTGCCTCTGCAGCCTCCCATCACAACTTTCCCAGCCTCTCCTTGCACCTTTCCCAGCCTAGCTTCCCCACCCCCTCCTCAGGATTGGGTTCAGTCATAGCTGAGTCTAGAACAGCATATGTGACTCATTATTCAGCTCATTGATTGTCACAGTTTCCTGATGTGGAGGAAGTATTACCATTTTGTACATGGGGAAACTGAAGCCCAAAGAAACTCACCCTGGAGGATCAGAGCAGCCTAAAGGCAGAGCTGGGCTCCCCCTGGCTAGAAGCCCACTCTGATAAATGACTGGTTCTTTTGTAGGATGTGGCCCTGGAGTGAACTTTGTGCCTGGTCCACTGCCACCTCCAGTTTCTGGCCCTATGCCCCACGGTCAGCACCGGGGCCCGGTGGTCCACCGGGGAATGCCACGCTGTGTTCCCAGCAGCCCCTACCATGTGCCGAGGATGGGGGGACCCTGCAGGCAGCGGCTCAGACATTCAGACAGACTGGTCCACACATACAAACTGGACAGGCGGCTTCCGGCACATTCGGGAACATGGCCTGGGTAGACTGGACCTTGGGCTGGGGCTGGATGTGCCAATGGCCCTGCAGGGCCTGCCTGCCACCCAGGTGCTGGGCCATGGTGTTGCTGTGCCTGGCATTGTTCTTGTCCATTTCTGTCACCAATAAAGGCCTGGAAGAACAGAGTGGCATCTTCCTGTGTCTCCCAAACCATGACCTTAAGAGTTGGGAGGCTGCCTCTGGGCTCTTTCCAGCTTTGGACCTTTCACCTCACATTGTTTAGAAATCACTGAGTGACTTTCCTGTTGCCTCACACCCTCATTCTCACCAGAACACATATACACTAAAAAAGATCTTGGCAGGTTACCTCGCGTCAGCAGTTCTCCGGGTTTGGAATAGCAAGGGCTGAGTTGAAATTGTCAACATTTTTACTTCATTTTGATTGATTAATTGATTTTAGTTAGAGGAACAGAGAAACATTGATTCATTGTCCACTTATTGTTGCATTCCTTGGTTGATTTTTTAAAAAAGATTTATTGATTTTTTTAGAGAGAGGGAGAGAGAGAAACATCGTTGTGGGAGCACAACATTGAATCAAACCAGCAACTAGCAACCTCTTGGTGCACAGGACAATGCCCACATTGGTTGATTCTTGTATGCGCCCTGACCAGGGATCAAACCCCCAACCTTGGTGTATTGGAGTGATGCTCTAACCAACTGAGCTATTTGGCCAGAGCAAAATTGTCAACATTTTATATGGAATTTATGGATCTGGCTAATTCATACCTATACCAGTCTCTCTCATGTATTCATGTGTACATTCAACATTCATCTGTTCCTGGAAATAGAAAGACACATACCTTACCTTGCACAGTTCTTGGCATATAGTGGACACTCAAGTGATTGGAACTAATCAAGAAGCTCCCAAACCCAAGTGGGAGACTGATTAGAAATCCATTATTTAATAAATATAATGTGCACTAAGGGCAAAGTGAACACAGACCTTATTTGGTGGTGGAGGAATTCCAGGGTGGGGGTAGAGGATCTGTCAAACTCTGTAAGGAAGAGAGTACAGGGTCTCGGCTTTGATGAGCGACTTTAAGTTTGTGACTAAGCATCAGGAGTGACTTGGGCTAAATGGTGGCATGGGGTGGAGGATGGAGTGTGGAGTAGGAAAATAAGGAAACAGACCCACAAATAATCTTCAAGTAGAATTGGATGGAAGAGAGGAATGCAGAGATGTGCCAATGGCCTGCCTGCCACCCAGGCATTCTTTCCATACTTTATTGAAATTTTACCTTGGCAAAGGATATAACACCTAACAATGGAAATGGAAATAGACCACAAAAGTGTTGATCCTTGCTAGCAATCTAAGTGCAAGTGAAGCTGCTAAGTTAGCACACGCTGGTGTTGGGGAAACTGGTACATTAGTAGACAGAGCCCTTTAGAGAGCAACCTCAACAAAGCAGTTGAGAATCCAAGGAGACAGTGCCTGAAACAAGGTTGGTTTTCTTTGGTAGAGCCCCAAAGTGGACGGGAACATACATACATAAAAGCAAACCTTTTGTTCAGGAGATAAGATTTAGATGATTATTTTTTGCCAAAAAATTAAATACTTCGTTAATAAAACCCAGCCTTTGAGCAGCCCTCTTCAGCTGCATCCAGTTTGTCCAATCCCATGTTCGCTCCTTTCTGACTTTCCTCAAAACCTATTCTCTGTCTGGACATTTTGCACCTCTGCTTCTGAAGCTTCTTGGTACCGCCGGAGAAAAACTACACCTGGACTGATTTACAGAAGAAAATCATGAGTTACTCAGCCTCATGGAACCCCTCTCTGTTGCTTGCCATCCTGTTCTCTAAGAATTCCGTCACCTTCCCTACTGAGCCTTTCCTGGGCTTTTCCACTCCTTTCAAACCCCATCCCAGTTCTGGAACTCTCACCTTGTAAGCACCTTGAGACTGCAGAGGGCTCCATGTTCCCATCATCTTACCTCTGCACGTCTAATTTCCACCCCCATCTTGCTGTGTCTCCCAACATTTTCTTCAGTGCCCCAACATAGATTTGAAGGTCATCACAACAGTGGATGGTGATAAGTTATCTTCAGTTGTCATATAAGCCTACAATACAAGACACTTGACCTCTGCATTATAGATTTTATTCAATCATGACTGGAAACAAGAAACTTAAACAGCTACATACAAGTCATTACATGCATTTGAATTATTTCCTGGCCATTGTTTTGAGATATGAAAACGATGAAAATCATATGTTCCTCCAGTGTGTGTGTGTGTGTGTGTGTGTGTGTGTGTGTGTGAGTGTGTGTGTTGATTTCAGAGAGAGGAGGGGAGCCGGGAGAGAAACATCAATGATGAGAGAGAATCATCAATTAGGCTGCCTCCTGCCTGCCTGCTACTGGGGGATTGAGCATGTGCCTGAACGGGAAATG
>NW_005871226.1:299941-341786 GCF_000147115.1 Myotis lucifugus | reverse complement strand
TACTCCCCCAACACACACACACACACACACACACACACACACACACACACACACACACACACACCAGAGATGTCTGCTTTTTACCTATGAGTCTGTCTCTATTTTGCTGTAGTTCAGTTTGTTCATTAGAAACCACATATGAATTAAATCATATGGTACTTGTCTGTCTCTGCCTGGCTTATTTCACTTAGCATACTCCTCTCCAGGTCCATCCATGTTGTTGCAAAGAGTAAAATTTTCTTCCTTTTTACAGCAGAGTAGTATGCCATTGTGTAAACGTACCATAGCTTTTTATCCACTCATCTACCGATGATACTTGGGCTCCTTCCAAATCTTGGCTATTGTAAATAACTGTGCAATGAACACAGAGGCTCAGATATTTCGAATTTGTGTTTTGGGTTTCTTTGGATAAATTCCCAGAAAAGGAATCAGTGGGTCATAAGGCAGTTCCATTTGTAATTTTTTTGAGATGACTCCATACTGTTTTCCACTAGATTCTTATTTTTTAAAGAATGCCTCCAGTGTCCTTTCCTTTGCCATACCAATATATTCCTGAAAGGAGTAGAGGGTGCAAGAGCACTTCAGATGCGATGCCAGCCTTTATTTTCCCAGTGTGTGTCTTGGGGGAGGAGGGAGAAGTCTTTTAATAAAAGAAAATTAGTAGATTTTTTTCAAAACAGTTTAACCAAACAAAGTGTCCCAACAAAAACCGATGACCTGCCTTCTGTTATATAATCCAAGTTGTCGCATAGATTGTGTGTTGAGTTCATCTTAGTTCACATATGTTGGTGAAAGATAAAGATAAACTTTCTGATTGCAAAGAAATACACCTATACTTTTTAAAAACCTGCTTCATTAAGGTGTCACTGACAGTAAACTGCACATATTTCAAATGTACGATTTGATATATTTTGACATGTATACACCTGTGAAATCATCATCACAATCAATGAAATGTATCCTTCTGCCTCTTTAGAATCCCTTCCTGCCTCCCCTCCCATCTCCCTACTCCTGTCCCCCAGCAACTATTGATACTGATCTGTTTTCTGTTACTATAGATCAATTTGCATTCCCTAGAATATTATATAAATGGAATCATTCAATGGGTACTCTTTTTCTTCTGGCTTCTTTCACTCAGTCTAATTAATGGGATTGGTGGAACAACATCCATGTCATTGTGTGTATCAGTAGTTCACTTTTTTCATAAGTTCGTCGTATTCCATTTTATGGCTAAACCAATGTTTATTTATCCTTTTACCTGGTGATAGACATTTGTGTACTTTAGTTTTTGGCAATTACAAATAAAGCTTCTATGAATATTTATGTACAAATCTTTGAATAGACATATATGTTCATTTCTCTTGGGTAAACATCTAGGAATGAAATGGCCGAATCATGTGGTAGATGTATGTTTAATTTTTTAAGAAACTACTAAATTATTTTCCAAAGTGGTTTTCCAATTTTACATTCCCCCCAGCAGTGTATGAGGGTTGCAGTTCCTCCATATCCTCGCCTACACTTAATATTAGTTTTTTTAATATTAGTCATTCTAGTAAGTGGGTTGTATGTTGGGTATTTTTAAGATTTTCTTTTTAAATCGATTTTTAGAGAGAGAGGAAGGGAGAGGGGGAGAGAGAGAGAGAAACATCATGTGAGAAACACATTGATTGGTTGCCCGGAACCCTTCGGTGCGCAGGCTGGCGCTCTAACCACTGAGCACGCTGGGCACGGTGGAAACAACAGATCTTAAATCAAGTTCTTTTATTTTTAAAATGGGAAATATTTGAAAAGTAAGAAGGCAGTATAAAGGATGCAAGATCCAAACTATAGATGGAAATGTTGTCTCAGAAAAAAAATAACCTGTCCAAAATTGGTTACTTCCAGACCCCGACAGACCTCACAAAAGACAGCTTTTTACCCCAGGAGGAACGGGAAGACAGAGTAGGGGTGGGCCAGGAGTCTGAGACACAGTGAAGCCTGCGAGATGGGGCCCTTCCTTCTACAGGATTCCCAGGAGCTCAGCCCTGTATGCTTCTGGGTTTCTGGTTGGGGGACCCAGGTTGAAGATTTGGGGTCAGAGGTGAGGAATCAACGAAGCCGCCACTGTGAGGACCGTGGACCGGAGATGACCCTTCCCGGAATCCACCCTCGCCTGGCCTGTGAAATGTTTCCCCTCTTTCAACCAACACTCCAGCCAACCCCGATTCTTCGCGGCCAGAGCTGGAAATATCCGCCAGAGGGCGCCCTTGCACCGTCGGTCGCCGGGTCCGCAAGCTGGGATTCCCTGGCTGTCGATTTTCCCGGACGGCTACCGAGCACCTTCCCTGGGTGGGTGCCCACAGCCCTCCAAACCCCTACGAGGCTTGCTATTTCCAGCCTCAGGTCCTTGTCCGCCCCGCTCCGCCTCCACGGTCAATGCGCCCGCCTCGACGCCCTCCAGCCGTCGCCCTGGTCCCTCTCCGGCGCACTCGAGCCTGGGGAATTGCGCACCTCGCACCTGCTCTAGGGGCTACCTCCCGTGCAGCGCAGGCTGCCTCCTGCACCCCCTCCCGCCATGACCCGGTCTCCCCCAAGTCCTCTGTGGCCACGGACTGCTGGGTGAGGAGAGCAGCTTCCCTCATCCCCCAGCGAGGACATGGCCTCCCTTTCCCCTGCACACACGGGTCTGAGGGAGAGCGCCTCCTCCTTCCAGGGACCCCTCTCCTTCCCCCAGGATGGCCACTGACAACTGTCTCAAGTGGTGCCCAGCCTCATGAGCCCCCTTGACACCACCCTCTCGGGCCCTCCCGTGTCCTGGCCGATCCCTGTTCCTTGGGGCAGAGGGAAGCCCTGCCACGGGTCGCTCCTGCTCCTGCACATGCGGCTGTGGATTCCTGTTTTCTTACATGCAGGTCTCTGGAGGCTGACTCCTCCTTCACTGCGTTCTTCATTCCCCGCCCAACCTGATTATTTTTCTGGTCGGACCCCCACTCCCGTCCCAATCCTGACAGAGCAGGCTGTGGCTGGCGGGGGAGGACAGGCCGAGATTCCACTCAGCCTCCCAGGTCGCTCCGGCCACTGGAGCTTCGCAGCTCTCCCTCTTGGCCCAAACCCAAAGGCTTAGGACGCCTTCGTTCCAGCATGTACATTCTCCCTGAGCTCGCATGTTTAAGCCTTTTAACCCTACATGGGTGACTTGGTCTACATTTAAAGGAATTTCAGGGATTATGTTCATGCTATCATTTTCCTTTAGTCTGTCAGGTTCCTCACTTCATTCCCCTTTAACTGAACACTCCATTCCCCTCCGCCTGCCCCCTAGAGCTAGCCACTCAACCGTTTCTTTTGTTTTCATGCGTTCTTGCCACCTCCCACCAAAGTGTGTTTTGCTGGCATGAATTTGAATTTTCATCCAAAGAATTGTATTATTTCTCATTCAGTTTGTCACTCAAAGCTAGGAGTTCAAGATCAATCTCTATAGCTCCTGCCCCTTCTAACTGCTGCTTGCTCTCAGCGGTGCTTACACTATGTTTCACTTTTCTTATCTCCTGCCACCACTAATAACAGTGCAATCATTACTCTCAAACACATCCTCCTATGCAGTGTTTCTCAATCTTGTTAAAATGCAGGCTCTGAAATAAAAATTTAAAAAAATGCAGGCTTTGATTCCACAGGCCTAGAGTGGGGCCCAAAACTCTGCATTTTTCACCAGCTCCCAGGTGAGGCTGATACTGCTGGTCCTGGGGCCACACTTTGAGCAAGGCCCTTAGGGGCCTCTGTGAGAATTCATGTTGGGTTGCTGGGTCACAGGGCATGTGTTGATCTAATTTGGTAAGTACTACCCATCTGCTACCCAGTCTGGTTGTACCACCTTACTCCACATCAGCAGAGCAGGAGAGTGGGAGGTATATACAGGATGGGGCAAAAATAGGTTTACAGTTGTGAGTATGTGAATCACAGAGTTTATTCTTGTATTGTTTATTAATTCTTGTATTTTCCCTAAAAACAACTGTATACCTACTTTTGCCCCTCCCTGTATTTATGTGGGGAAGGGAAGAAGGCCTTCTCCTTGCTTCTGCCCACATCTTGTCCCGCAATGTGTTTGGTCTGGGCCCGAACCAATGGGCTCAAGGCTCAGGAGTGATCTTGCTGACCAGCAATGCTGGGCTAAGGCTATGGTGGACCTGAGGATAGCATCCAGGAGACTCCCGTTAGGTTGCATTTTCTCTATTGCTTTATTTTTAGTGTCCTGTTAAGTAGACGAGGACTCCAACAACCTGGCCTTCCCATTGGCAAGTAGCTGTTTTGAACCTGATTTCTCATCTCTAAAATGGAACAGCAGTAGCATAGCTATGGTTTGCAGAGTGGGGAGTCAGTCTAGGAACTTCACCCACATGCCAGCAGCCCTGCAGGAGCCCTAAGACAGGGGTTCTTACTTGGTTTTACCCATGAGGAGAATGAAGTTCAGGAAGGCTTAGCAATTCCCACAAGGCCATGGAGTAGAAAGTGACAATGTTGGGATTCAAACTCAGCCTCAGCTAATACACCAGAGCCCGTGCTAACCACGAGGCTATCCCACCTCCATGTCCTGCCTTGCCCTTGCTACCGGGCCATATTTCAGGGACAGTCACAAGGAAATGGGAAGGAAGGACTATGCCTGGGTTTTCAGGCATGGATGCTGAAGGCTTCTAACCAGTGGCATGGAGGGTTATGAAATTCTACAGCAAATAGATTTTAGCAAGAATGACCTGGGTTCTAGGGGCTGGTCCTCAGGGCTTGAGTATTTAGGTGGCAGGAGAGGAGGACTTTGGGTCGAGGGCTTTAAGAGCAGGGCTTGTAGGCTTAGAAGTACACTAGGTCAGGGATGGACAGGATTTGGGAGGGTCAGGAATTGGGTGGGGGTTAGAAGTGGGGTAGGGATCAGGTGGTTGGGTCTTAGCTATGGGTAAAGCTGTCTATCATGTGCCTTACTTGGTAACAGTTGATCACTCACTGTTTTGTTTGGAGGGTTAGCAGATGTGCAAACAGCCAGCACCCTGGGCATCGGGAATGCCACCTTTCACGACCCGCCTGGTGCTGTGAGCAGCTGGGTCCATTTTGGAAACCATGGGCTATGCTCTTCCCACTCACATAGCTGTGCAAGCATCTCCTGGCACTAAGCCCCAGGCCCAAGCATTTCACAATCAGGAGAGTTCGACATCTGCAGATTTTGAGATTTCATGACACATGACATTTTTACATCTTGTCCACACCCATCCATCCTCTGTTTACCACTATAATTCTACTCATGGCGGAACATTTCCCCGAAGGCCCAGGGAAGCTTCTTGCTCTTTCTATGGCCTTAGGGCTCAAAAGACCTTTTGAGTCTACAGAATGTTCTCAAGAGTTCAATATAGTATCTGATTGTTTCCTGGACTTTACAAAGCACTTCATACATAGGTATTGCTGTTGACGCACTTAGCACAAGCTTAAAAAAATTAATTGGCCAAGGCCCCATGTGTAGGTGGGTGAAATGGGACTTGTTTGTTTTTCCAGAACAGATCTCAGGAGACTTAAAGAGTGGGTACTCTCTGGGAACCTTACTACCCTATTCAGCCCATTTTCCAGACTTGGGGATGTGGACTGAGGCAGGAGCTAAGGTATCTAGGGAGCGGGGGAATGTCTGGGCAGACAGGTCTGGGGGGTGAGTTAGCTGAAGTCTCATGGGGCTTGTGGCCAGCCCTCTTCTAGCGAGGCTTCTGTCAGTGGGCCCTTCCTAGAGCTTGGGGAAGTGGAAAAAGAGGGTTGGTGGGAGGAATGGCAAGTCCAGGGGTACCCAGGTAGCAGTTCTCATGAGTCTGAAGCTGAGGCAGCTGCAAGAAAAAAAGATGTTGCCAGTTTCTAAGGGCGCCCCAGTGGTGTCACCACACCCACATCGGAGCTCTTGGTGGCTTGGCCAAGCTCTGCCCCTCGCTAAGCCTTCTGCCCTATCCCCTCTCCTCAAAGCCCCGGGCCCCCCACACCAAGTACCTGCAGCATCAGCTTGAGGGAGGTGCCCAGGGGTCAGGCCAGTCTACCCTGCCAGCTCCAGCAACATCACCCATGCCACAACCTGCGCTAGGGACTGGAGGTCTGGGCCTGTTGAAGCAGGAAGGCTCTAGTCTCACTGCCCTCCCTCTCCCTCGGGGCCTCAGGCCTTCGGCCAGGGCTAACAGACACAGGCAGCGGGATGGGTTGCCCTTCTATTGGTCCAAGTCCTGAGCGTAGCCTGGGTGAGACATGGAGGCGAGGAGGCCCACAAGGCTCAGCAGCGTAGAGAACAGCAGCAGGAAGGAGGCGGTGAAGAGCAGGGCCGGGAGGGCGCTGAGCATCAGCAGCAGGACGGCGGGCAGCAGATGGCGCCAGGCTGCGGCCACCACAGGCCACAGGGAGCTCAGCAGGTGGGAGCCGGTGGTGAAGAGCGCGTGGCACAGCATCAGTGCCAGCAGCAGGTAGAGGATCCCCTCCAGGTTCCACAGCATGCGCTGCAGTGGCTGCCGCCAGCTCGAGGTGGTCCACCACTGGGTCCAGCTCTGGGGCACATGGCACAGGCACCAGCGCACCCAATCCTGCCGCGTGACCCAGGCCCACCAGGGCAGCGCCCGCTGCGGCCCCTCACCGGCCCCGATGGCATCCGTCTCCACTCGAGGCTGTTGCATCGCAGCTGGTGCACCTGGGGAGAGGCTAGGCCAGCTGCAGGAGCAGCCCTGGAGGTGCCTGGGGTGCAGGGGTCAGGAGGGCACCAGTGTGGGTGGGGTGGGGCTTTGAGCTGGGGTCTGGGTCTTACCTCTGGGCAGTGGTCCCTAAGTCATGTTGCTGCCTGCAGCGCCCAGGATGGCCTGGCAGCCAGAGTTGAGCCCCTCTTTCACTCTCCCTCCCCCACCCCCTCCCTAGAGGACCCCCATTGTGACCCGGATTGGGGTGGGGTCCAGCCAAGAAAGGAGCCACTCCAGGGTGTGAGCCTCACCTGGGCCTCTCTCTGTGGACCCTCTAGGCTAGCAGGGAAGTCTGGGAGCCCACAGACGTACTTCCTCATGCTTTCTTGTGGAAAGCCCTCTTGGATCCCCGTCCCTTCCCTACTGGCTAATAATGCGTCCCACTCTGCTCTCTCGCAAGTCTTTCTTTGGGCCTTCATTCTTTAGAACCACAGAGGCGGCCAGAATGGCCAGCCGCAACCTGGAGGTTCTGAGATGGCTGTCACATCCTGCCCTGGGCTCCCTGTGCCTTACCTCATCTCACCTTCTATCATTGCTGGAGGTCTGCTGATGTTCAGGCTGGGGACAAAGGTGTACCCTCCCCCCTGCCCAGCCCAGAATGGAGGAAAGGAAGCCTGGGGAGGCAGCATGGCCAGTGTATTTCTGGAGGGCAGTCAGGCCCAAGGATAGAGGCAGAAAGCCAGGCCAAGCAGGGCCAAGGGCATGCCTCGGGCTCCCAAGAGCAGCTCCAGGCCCAGGAGCAGTAGGAGCAGAGCCTCCTGGAGGCTGAGTCGTCCTGTGATTGCCACTGTCTGCAGGAGTAGAGCCTCCTGCTGTCTTGGGCCCTCGCCGGCCCCTTGACTTTGGCCCCCTGTGAGAAGTGTGTGCTGTGGCCGGGTGGGACTTGTGGGCCTGTGGAGAGAGAGGGTAGCAGCTGGGATTCGGGAGGCTGACCACTTGCTTGCTTGCCTGCACCTGCCCACCTGCCAGGCTGCTGCCCATTTACCTGTGGAGCAGGTCGAAGGCCAGGAAGCTGACCAGTAGCAGCAGCAGCAGCAAGGCTGGGCCAGCCATGGAAAAGACTGCCCGAACTGTCAACCCCAGTGCTCCCAGCCCTAGGACACTGTCCAGGAGCTGGGCGGGGCTAGGGCCCCAGAAGAACACACATGGACCCATTGAACTGCCCAATCCCTCCCCAGCACCCAGGCCCCTGGGAGAGACAGGGGTAGGATAAGCAAGGACTTCAGGCCCGGGTAACAGAGCTGGGTCATGGAGGGAGGGGGAGGTTATAGGAAGGGGCTGTCCTGGAGGTAGTGATGGAAGTGTGTGGGAGGGGATGGCAGACAGACAAGCAAGGATGAGCTCAGGGAGTGGGGAATTGGGCTCCTTGGGAATCTCCCCCTCCCCACCCACCCACCAATCCTCCTCACCTCCTGCCACTTCGGTCTGCCATTCTGGGACTGGGCAGCTGGGGCATTGTGACCTCTTGCCAGGTGGGGCTCTGTGGTAGGGAGGGGCTGCTGCTGGTTCTGGCCTCACAAGCAGCTCCTGGCTCAGGCGGGGCTCAGCCAGAGGTCAGTTCTTTCTGAGAACTCGGACTCGCCCTCGTGCTTCTGCTAACGCTCTGCCCTAGGGCCCTCCCAGGGGGACCTGAGCTGCCAGGAAGGCATTCTAACCCCATCACTACATGGGTGGCTGACCAAAGGGAAGGGGCTGCTTTCTTTCTCCTGCAGGTGCTCAGAGCTGTGTCCAGGGACAAGTCATTCAATCTTCCCGTCCACTGCTCTCTGCCCTGAGAGTAGGGTGATGCCTGTGGGCCCTTGTGGGGGATTTTTCAGGACTGCAGCCCTGGAAGGCAGAGACTCTGTCAGGAAGGAACCAGAGGCTTTCCAAGGCTGAGCTCCCATGTGACCTGCGACATGGGAGTGGGGCAAGAGGCAGCTGTTAGGCATGTAAGTACTATGGTGTGTAGGTGTTCGGGATACTGGGATTCCAGAAATGGCATAGAGGGCTACAACATAGTAACCCCCAAACCGGACGTTAGAGTCACTCTCTGAGAATGCAATTAAGGAAAATGAACACATAATAAAGGGTTTGGTCACTTAGGAAAGAAACCTACTTCCATTGATGATGTGTAATTGCGTGATGGTTCCAACACATCCTAGTTTAGTGACCTGAGAGGCAAGAATGGAAATAGGTTGTAATTGAGAGAACTTAATTTTGTCCACATAGTATACTTTGAAGGAAAACTGAAGGGAGTAGGGTAAGGGGAACAGTGGCCATACAGCCCCTAGGAGAGGAGGAGACAGAGAATCAGGCTGCATATTTGCCTCCAGAGGGCCCTGTCCAAAGACTCAAGGGTGGTGGCCTTGACATCTTTGATGGCGATGAGCTCAACAATCCATGGAGCCAATGCCACCAGCCCTCGGGACCATTTGGTGATTGCCTTCGGTCTGGCACTTCCCAGGGAAATAAAGCAATATCCACAAAATTTCAAGGGAAAATGATTTTCAACCTAGAAACATATATCTGTTCATATGATTTCAAGTGTGAAAGCAGAATAAAGACATTTAAAGCCATACAAGGTCTCGGCAATTTGATTTTGCATATACTTTTTCTTAGAAAGTTACTAGAGTGTGTACTTCAGAAAAACAGGAATTAAACTAAGAAAGAGGACAGTATGGAATTTTAAGAAATGAGGCTAAGCCCTGGCTGGTGCTGCTCAGTGGTTAGAGCATTGGCCTGCATACCAAGGGTCTCGGGTTCCATTCCCAGTCAAGGGCATGTACCTGGGTTGCAAGTTCATCCCTGGACAGGTCAGGGCATGTGCGGGAGGCAACCAATCTATGTGTCTCTCTCACATCAATGTTTCTTTCTCTCTCTCTCTTTTACCCCCTCCCTCTCCCCTCCCTCCTTTCCACTCTCTCTTTCTAAAAAAAAAAAAAAAAGGCAATGGAAAAAATATCCTTAGGTGAGGATTAACAAAAAAAATAAAAATAAATAAGGCTAAGCACAGAAGAAGAATGATGACCAAGGCCTGGTATGTCAGCTGTGCTCCCAGGTAAAGAAAGAAAGCACCCTGGCCGATGTGGCTCAATTGGTTGGGCTTCATCCCATGTGTTGACCACTTGATTCTGGTCAAAGGAACATGCCCGAGTTGTGGGCTCAATCCTCAGGACAGCTGATAGATGTTGTGCTCTCACATCAATGTTTTTTTTTTCTCTCTCTCTCCCTCTCTCCCTTCCTCTCTCTCTAAAAATCAATAAACTATTTAAAAAGGAAGAAAGAAAGAACCCAGCCTGGAATCAAAAGGTAGATGTTCAAAGAGGGATGTTTCTGGAAGAAAATGAAATTTTTTGGTTTTAGACATATTCAAAATAAATGTTCAGTTCTGTTGGAAACATTGGGATTGAATTTAAATTGGTGCCTAGAAAACCAAGCAAATGATAAAACAAAGTAATTAATAACTCCAGGGAACACAAAAGGTTAAACAATAACATTTACTAGCTCTGCATATTGACTCCAGTGATTTGGCTCTTTTGGGAAAATGGAAGGAGGGGAAGTGTATGTTTATGTATTTGGATGTGTATGGGTGGGAGGGTGGGAGGGTGGGAGGAGAGTGAGATTAATTCCATAGCAAGAAACCCACAGATAACATCTAACCATAGAAAAAT
This sequence comes from Myotis lucifugus, assembly GCF_000147115.1. Lineage (NCBI taxonomy): Eukaryota > Metazoa > Chordata > Mammalia > Chiroptera > Vespertilionidae > Myotis > Myotis lucifugus. The sequence continues at coordinate 331,423 of NW_005871226.1, read as the reverse complement.
CAAGAAATAGCAATAGAAGCATAGAGGTCAATACAAGGAAAAATAATTTAAAGTGGTTGACTTGGGAATGGAGAAGCATAAAAACGTCTTCTATTACAAGCCTAAATGTGAGTTGCCTCTAAAACTATTATAAATCATTTTGATAAAAATAATTTTGCTAAAAAAAGAAAAATTAATATAGGTCACATTGTGGAGGTCGGGAGTACAACCTCCCAGGATGAATGAAACTGATTTCCTAATGTTATGTGGATGTATTCTTGTGGCTTGAGTTAACATTTTCAGTGGCAACATCAAACTCAGGAAGTTGTGAATCTCATGCATTTTAAGGGCAGGTGCCCTAAACCTCCACCTAGTGCTTCTCAGCCTTTAATATGCACATGACTCTCCTGGGGCTGAGTCCTGTTAAAATGCAAGTTCTGATCCGTAGGTCTGGGGAGGGATTCTGCATTTCTAAGAGGCTCCCAGGAGACGCTGATGCTGTTGGTCCTTGGCCACACTTTGAGGAGCAAGGCTCTCCTAGACATTGATGTACGAAAGAGAGAGCTGGGGAGGTGGTGGTGAGGGAAGGATGGGCATGTGGGAAAGAGCCTCTTGTGCATCTAGGTGCCACGGGAGTCCCCATTAATGCTCACGTGCACCATGGGGTGGGGGGGGTACCTAGTGGGCAGTGAGTTCTCCTCAGCACCAGGACAGGAGATTAGGAGACACAAGTAGGCAGTAGATTTCGCTACTTTTCCATTTGTGCAGCCAAATACGTAGCCTCCTTTCTTTTCTTAATATTGTTTTATTCCATCCATGTGTGTGGGAGCAAGGAGACTGTGTTAAGCTGTTTTCTCCATCTTTAATTCATCTGGTTAATGTCAGGGTTCCTAGAACCCCATACTATCTCACTTTATCATCACGGCCCTGGGAAGAAAATATTATCATTCCAATTTTACAGATGAGAAAACTGTGGCTCAAAGAGGTGAAATTACTATTCAAGGATACCCGAACAAGTAAACGGCAGAAACCGGATGTGAAATTAAACCAGTGTGGCTCCAGGTCATTTATCCTCTCCACGTCCAGCCGCCCGACCACACTAGCAGCAGGCAATGCTGGCAGGCAATTCCCAGCCCGTCCCTTGAACCAGGATCCCTTTAGGCAGGTGTCCCCACCCAGTCTGGCTCCGTTGTGCTTGTGAAGTAGCCTTGCCCTTGTGAGGCTACGAAAGATTCCCTACCTGGCTCCTGGGGCTAGCGATCTGGCTGTGCACGTACTTGTGATGGGAGGAAGGGCACTTAATCGGAACAGAACCACAGTTGTTTAAAGATTATTCACCTACTAACCAAAGCCAAGAGGGTTTCTGACAGACGCTGGGGAACTGGAGGATGTGTTGCAAGAAGAAAAAACAGGGCTGTAAAAATAAGGTGGCCTTGAAGAAGCCCAGATGGGTCCATTATTCAGAAAAGAAAATACATTTTGAGAGCAAACCGAGGACAGGACATGCTTTAACTTGGCTGCTGTGCCGGGACCCTGGCCCCCTCCGGGAGTTTGCTTCAGGAATGCTGACCATTCTCTGGTCCCAGGAACGGGCTGAGCTGTCGGACTTCCGGCTCCTGAGGGCAGACACACAGACTGCAGACCCTAAAGCTCCCTTGACCCTGCTGCCCTCCCAGCTACACAGAGCTCTTTTCCCTCACCCCTATATAATCAGCCAGCTGGCAGAAGAAAGGAGGGAGCGCTTTTTAAATTTCTAGGGCATGAAGCCCGCTGCTCATTCCGTATTGCTGGCAATTTGAAATCAACACTCCTAAATGCTTCAGCCTTGTCCCTGCTCATTGGCTCAGTAGTGACAGGCAGTAACGGCCTTGATTTGGGGGGTCCAGTTTCACTTGGGTGCAAACCTGCCACTGTAGCCTAGGAGCTGCGGCCTCCAGAACCTGCTTCCAGGCTTGGTGGCTTTGCAGCCCCAGGGACCCAGTGGCAAGGGCCAAAGGCAGTAAGTAGCCTGGCTGGGAACACAGTGGAGTGTAAGGGGATGAAGTTATAAAGGAGCATGAGAAGGTGTTGAGGCTTAGAGGGATGTAAAGGGGCCCTAAAGTCTCAATAGACAAGGCAGAGAGACAAGGGGCACAAGGGGGTAGGAGGGGTAAGAAGAAGTACACAGGACACAAAAGGCATGAATTCCAGCAGCTAAGGGGATGGTGGGAAGTGGCCAACATGCCCTATCCTGCCAGTCCCTTTGTGGGGGCAGGTGTCCCGGTTCATGGCCTGACATCTCCTGTCCCACAAAACCTGGTACTGTTGGGAAGGGTCAACTTCCCTTCTGCTCTTCTTATTACTTTTATTGATTTTTAGAGAATAAGGAAGAGGGATAGAGAGATAGAAACATCGATGAGAGAGGAAGTCATTGATTGGCTGCCTCTTGCACGCCCTCCACCGGGCATGTATCCGGACAGGAATCAAACCAGCGACCTCTTGGTTCCTGAGTCCACGCTCAACCACTGAGTCACACCAGCCAGACCCTCCAGCTCTTCTTGTTTCTCTCTAACCTTGAATATATTATACAAATACCTTTTGATCACTGACTAGGGACCAGGCACTTTTCTAGGCCCTGAGGTGCAGTGAACATTTGGGTGCAAAAGACTTTCTTGACCCTTGCCAGTTTGGCTCAGTGGATAGAGTGTCTGCCCACAGACTTAAGGGTCCCAGGTTCAATTCTAGTCAAGGGCATGTACCGTGGTTGCAGGCTCAATCCCCAGCCCTGGTCAGGGCGTGTGTGGGAGGCAACCAATCGATGTGTCTCTCTCACATTGATGTTTCTCTCTCTGTCTCTCCCTCTCCCTTCCACTCTCTCTAAAAACCAATAGAAAAAATATCCTTGAGTGAGGATTAAAAAAAAAAAAGGCTTTCTTGGAGGGTTGCTTACCTCCTGCTACAGGAGAGGAGAGACCTAACAGTGAACATATAACAAATTAAACAAGATAATCTCAGTCATGTGGAGCGCCTTGAAGACAACGTAATAAAAAAGGGTGAGAGCATAGAGTGTGTGTGTAGAGGAGGGAGCTTACTCCATCGGAATGGTTAGGGAAGGCCCTAGGAGGCAGGTGACACTGAAAGGCCATCTGGCTGATGAGGATGCAAATTTGAATAAGGAGGTGAGATAATGCGAAGGCCCCATGGTTGGATGGGCTGGTGCATTGGAGAAATAGCTAGAAAGCCTGTGTGTTTGGTGGGATGTGAGCCAGGGGGTGAGTGTGGGGAGATGAGGTGGGAAAGGTGTGGGTGCAGAACCTTGTCATGAAGGGCCTTGCAGGTGAGCCCAGTAGGGACGTAAGCCAGGAGGAACTTGACAGGATTGGGCTGCTGTATGGGGACCAACTTGGAGGGGGTGGGTGCCAGAGACAGGAAAGTGGACAGACTGGGCTTTCTTCAGACCTGCTTCTCTATAGGAGCCTGTCCCAGCCTTCCATCTCCCACCCCCACTCCCACCAAGCCTTGGCCTGTAGTACCATCCTTCTGCCTTTGACCCCGTCCTTCTGCCTCTGACCTGGTTGCACTTCAAGGAGCCTTGGCTTGGAGCACCTACCTTGAGTTTTTCTAAGTGCCCCTCTGGTATCTGGGGCCTTGGCAGTGCCGTCTAGGCAGAGCACTCCACGGTGGGTCCTGTCCAGGTTACTCCCTTTCGGGCTGTGGCTGGTAGTTAGACAGACATGAGCAGAGCAAGGCTGAGGGGCCAGGTACAGAAGGTTACCGGGGCGGGGCGCCCTGATTGCCTAGCAAAGGATAATTGTAGTGTGGGACCTTGTGACTTTTTCTCCTTAGAGATGACATCTAGGTCTCAGTTGTATTTCAGCTTCAGGCCCAGAAAAGCAGCAAAACCAGACAAGCAAGGCCCACACCACCGCTGACCTCAGAACCAGCTGCACTGAATAAAGAATGACCCCCTGCCCAGACAACCAATCAATCAGTGGAGACCCGGACCCTGAAAGGACACACGTGGAAAGCAGCTGAATATTCTATTGAGATCTTCCCCTGGGACCTCCCCTCAAATCTCCACCCTTAAGCCCTTAGGACTGAGGACCCAGCGCGCGCTTCCTCCCAGGAGCCTGCCAGTGCCTATCCCCTCCCCTTTCTCCTCCCCACCATCCAGGCCACGCCCCTTTACCTTCCTCACTTCTTAGCCCCAAGGGCCCTTCCTCTACCTCTATAACTTATTTCCTAAGCCCATCTCTTCTATGAATTACTTCTCCTACCTCTGTGATTTTCCAAATAAATGTTCTCTTACAGTTTGAGTCTTGGCTCTGAATTCTTTCCTAGCCAGAACTCAAGTTCTGTACCGAGTCTGCTGAACCCAGGTCCGGTTTGACCCCGCCGGTCTGACACCTGGTGATGCTCTGGCCGTCCCCAACAGGGCGCCTACCCAGCGCGGGTGGGTGGACCAGGTGCCTGGGGAGCTCCAGGACTCCCGTATATGAAGTGGCCTGGGCTGGTGGTGTCCTCAGTTCCAGGAATGCGGGACGGTATTTCCTTCCAGAGATCCTGCAGATAGAGCCACCAGAACGGTGCTGAGACGCTGCCTTTGGGCGATTCGAACTGCTTATCTAGGTAGTGGCCCTGCCAAAAATATTTGCTCGGGGCCCTTCGTCCTTCGTTAGATTCCTGGCCACCTCTGGGCATCCCTTCCCCGTGGGGATAGCAGTCTCTCTCTGCGGGCTCCTTGCAAGGGCAAAGCGTCGGCCAGAGGCGCACAGCGGACGCATTTCCTTCCTTCTGGGAAGGCGGCCCTGGCGTGGGAGAGTCAATAGGGTCTTCGAGGGGGGATGAGCAGGGTCCTGCGCTCTGGAATCCAAGGATGCGGGTATTCCCGCGGCCGGAGACCCGAGGCTGCGAGGTGCGGGCCGGGGGAGGAGAATTGAGGCAAGGGCTGCGGGGAAGGCGAGAGGGCAGGACGCCCAGCAAACCTGGACCCATCCATCCCGGGCCCCAGCGCCGTGGGTATCCGCTCGGGCTTCTCTGCTAGGATTACATAACACCAGAACGTGGCAGCCGGGCGAGCAGAGGAGGAGGCGAAGGGAGGGAAAGGCGAGAGGGGAGGCGGGGCCGGGGTGGGGGTTCGGTGGTGCCGGGAGGCGCCACCTCTAGCTGGGCCCCTCGGGCTGTCCGTCAGAAGGATTCCTAGAGGGCCAGCCCTCCTCCCATCCCCCGCCCCGTCTCAGTGTCCCCTCACTCTCCCACGGCAGGCGGCCTCTGGCTCTAGACGGATTTCCCTCTTGGGTTGTAGTTTCCTCCTCCGAAGTTCCGAGCTTGGCTGTCTTGGCTAAGGCAGTGGCCGCTGTGCGCCTCGGTTGACCGGTTTGGAGAATGAGGTTGGACTGAGAGGCCACGCGCACAGCATCTGGAACGGTGCGCGGTACCTAGTAGGTGCCCGTGCGGGGCAGGAGCCTCGCAGTGAAACCGAGGTTGCCGAGGGGCTTTGCAGACGGTGTCGGCAGCGCTCGAGGGAGGCGGGAGCGGGAGGGGCATGGTCGGTGAGAGCCGAGTCATCTGGCTGCCCGTCGGGGGTCCGCCCCGCACGTCCGCCCCGCCCTCCCTCCCCCTCCTCCTCGGGGTCCCGGGCCAGTGAGCGGGCTGTGGGCGGGCCGGAGGCTCAGGGGGCGTGTGGCGGCCGCAGGAAGGGGCGGGGGGCTCTGGGGCAGCGGGCAGGAAAAGACAACCCACCCACCGCCGCGGTCCAGCGCCTCCGCACTCTGGACCTCGCCATGTGGGGTGTCCTGCTCACCGTGGCCACCTTCGCGCCTGCCGTCCGTCAGGGTCTGGAGACGCCCGGCGCCTCCGTGCTGAGCCTTGCGCCACCCAGGACCACTGAGACCCCGATCTCTGCCTCAGCCCTACCCAGCAGCCCGGCGCAGCCGCCCGCGGAGAAGAAGAACGGTGGCTCTCCCGCAGGGCCCGCCCCTCCCACAGGTCGGTTGCCCCCACACCCCTGTCCCCCGGGCGACGACCCTTCCCCAGCGCGCGCGCGCACACACACACACACACACACACACACACACACACACTTTCCGAGACCGGTGCAATAGATGCTGACTCAGCAGCCCCAGTTCCCGGCCAGACCCAGTCAGCAGTCCTGGGACCGGAGCCAGTGGGATGCTGCCTCTTGCAGCCCCAGACCTTCCTTTTCATAGATAAGGAAGCTGAGACCGGAGTCAGGAGGAGGGGAGATAGAGGTGCAGACAAAGGCACTGACACTAAAAGGTTCAGAGCAGGACTGTGTGTGCAGGAGAGAGTCGGGGGCCGGGGGGGGGGGGGGAGGAACAGGAGACTGCGAGGGCCGAGAACTCTGCTGGGGCTGTCTGGAGGAATGGGGCAGGGGCAGAGGCAGGCCGCCTGACTTCCAGATGTGGGAGCTAGAGGAGAAAGGCAAGGGGATGGCAGTCAAGGAGGGCTTCTCAGAGGAGGCATGTGGAGTTGGGTCGTTGCTCACAAAGAGTGGGCATCTCTGAATCAGGATTTGCTGAAGGGGGGGGGGGCAGCCAAGAAGGACACTGCGTGTGCAAAGGCACAGGGCACCAGACATGAAAACATACAGCGTGTCCTGGAGGTCCCTGTGGAGCTTGAGTGCGTGGGGAGCTAAGCTAGTGGCACCTGCCCTGTAAGGCCCTGTGCTGAAGGGCGAGCGGGACACAGGTCCAGCCCTGGGAGGACTGAGCACCAGGCAGGCATGGTTCTGAGGACAGAACATCGCCGCCCAGAGGGCAGATGCAGTGATGGAGGTGGCACGGGGGCTTTTGGAGACTGAGTCTGGAGCTAAGGAGGGCTCCTCGGAGGGCATCTGAGATGTGAAGGAAGGATGGGAATTAGGCAATAAAATCAGAGGTGGTGGTGGGTGGTATGCTGGGGAGGGGACAGCCAGTGCAACGGTCTAGAGCAGTGGTTCTCAACCTTCCTAATGCCGCAACCCTTTAATACAGTTCCTCATGTTGTGGGAACCCCCAACCGTAAAATTATTTTCGTTGCTACTTCATAACTGTAATTTTGCTACTGTTATGAATCGTCATGTAAATATCTGATATGCAGGATGTATTTAGGCGACCCCTGTGAAAGGGTCGTTCAACCCCCAAAGGGGTCGCGACCCACAGGTTGAGAACCGCTGGTCTAGAGGTAAAGAACCACACTCAGCTCTTTGGAGCTGCCAAATAGTTCCTAGTGGCTGGGTGTAGCTCTCCATTGGAGGGGGTCAGAGGAGGCCGGCCAAGCATGTGGTCACATCAGGAAGGAGAAGGAGCCAAGGAAGCGGCTGGAGAGGCAGGTTGGGATCAGACTGTGCAGGCCTTTCAGTCCATGCTCAGCTCCGTAGATACTTGTGGTGGAACCTGCTGTGGCATGCAGGCCTTCTTGGGATGGCAGACCTCTCCACCTGGGATTTCATGCCATTCTTCCCTTCCCCGGTGCTGGGCTCCTTGGTCCCCAGGGGCCTCACGACAGCATGTCCGGATTCGTGTCATCAAGAAGAAAAAGGTCATTGTGAAGAAACGAAAGAAGCTAAGTAGCCCCAGTCCCCTGGTGACTGCCAGGCCTCCGGTGACCACTAGCCCTGCAGGGACCATTGATCTTCCTGAGGTGCAAGAACCAGGTACTGTCCTTCCAGGGGCCCTGCCCAGATTTGCAGCCCCTGGGGCACCTAGGCACTAATGTAACGACCTCACCAACATAGGCATGCCCCTAGCTGGGCCAGCTTAGACCCAGCTTCCCACATGCCATAAACCTCTCTCTCGTCCTGTGCCACTGCTCTGTCCCTGCCCCCAGGCTGTCCACCTTTGGGCCTGGAGTCCCTTCGAGTTTCAGATAACCAGCTTGACGCATCCAGCAGCCAGTCCGTTGGTCTTGGACCACACCGAGGACGGCTCAATATCCAGGTCAGCACCTTGCTCAGAGCAAGGCAACCCCTAGACCCTTCCTTCCTGCCCTCCCCCTCCATTCTAGTCCATCCCACCCTGCCCACCTGGGCCTGATCACCATTTTCTATGCCCACAGTCAGGCCTAGAGGATGGCGATCTGTATGATGGGGCTTGGTGTGCTGAGGAGCAGGATGCTGAGCCGTGGCTTCAGGTGGACGCTAGGCACCCTGTCCGCTTCGCAGGCATCATCACCCAGGGCAGGAACTCTATCTGGAGGTGAGGTGGGCTAGCCCCAGGCCAGGGATTCATGGGCTGGGTGGGAGTCCTAAGGGCCACCGATGATCTCTCCCCACCCCTCCCGCCAGGTACGACTGGGTCACCTCATACAAGGTCCAGTTCAGCAATGACAGTCGGACCTGGTGGGGGAGTCGGAACCGCAGCACTGGGATGGATGCGGTGCGTAGTGCCATGTGGCTTGGGCCCTCTATGCTGAGAGTTGGGCACCCGGCCCATTTTAGGGTGCTGGGCTGGCCTGGGGCTGGCCTGGGGACAAGGAACAGATTCCCACTTGGGCATTCCAGGAGAAAGGGGTTCAGGATGAGTGGCACCAAGCAGGCAATCTCAGGAGCCAGGCTGCTTTGGAACACGCCCGTATTCTCCCCAAATACTTCTTCCATGGCGTGGGTGCCACTTCATGCCATGGCTTCCTGCTGGAACACCCCTTGTGGCGATGGGCCTCTGGTTCTTGCATCACCTCTCACCTCCCCATCTCATGGACACTTTTATACGTCGGGCTATCGTGTGGGATCCTGGCTGGTTTTAGGTTTGGCTGCTTCTGAGTCATGTGGCCATATTTGTCTAATGAGCTGTGAGCCAGCCAGAAAGCATGGCTGCCTAGGGCTGCCCTTTGGCAGGATGCCAAGTGCAAATTTTTACCCGAGTCCACCAGGGTGGGTCTGATGGGGAATTTGGGTCCTGGGCTAGGTTGCTGGGGTTCGAGCAGCCCCATCAAAGTACCTGACACTCCCAGGTATTTCCTGCCAATTCGGATCCAGAGTCGCCAGTGCTGAACCTCCTGCCTGAGCCCCAGGTGGCCCGCTTCATTCGCCTGCTGCCCCGGACCTGGCTCAAGGGAGGTGCATCTTGCCTCCGGGCTGAGATCCTGGCCTGCCCGGTTTCAGGTGGGCAGTCGGACAGGGGCTGGGTGGGCAGGATGCACCCTTCCCTGTGAACTTACCTTTAACCATGAACTTGCCCTCCACCAGATCCTAGCGATCCATTCCCTGAGACCCCTGCACTGGCATCCTCTGACCCTCTGGATTTCCGGCATCATAATTATAAGGCCATGAGGAAGGTCAGACTTAACCCCTGTGACCAGGAGGGAGGAGCTGCCTGCCTCAGTCCCCTTCTCACCACAGCATAACCTGCTGTGACTACCCTCATGTCCCCTCTCCCACCCGCGCTGTCTCACCTTTCTTTCCTGTTGACTCGTAAACTCTGCTCCAAATTCCCTTGTTACGGCCCTTTCCCTGTCTGAGCCTTTCTTCACTTCTGCTGCTCCCCGCCTGTCCTGTGCCATGGGGTCCCCATTTGTCACTGGCTTTTTTAAGTTCTTCCATGGCCACATGGGGTCTGACCCCTGGGTCTCACACATCACACTCTACCCCCCCCGCCCCCCACCGCAGCTGATGAAGCAGGTGAATGAGCAATGCCCCAACATCACCCGCGTCTACAGCATCGGGAAGAGCTACCAGGGTCTGAAGCTGTATGTGATGGAAATGTCGGACCATCCTGGGGAGCATGAGCTGGGTACTGGCAGGTGGGGTGGGAGAGGTAGGTGCCGGTAGGGCTCTGGGCACGAGCCAGCCGTGAGCCCCTGTGTGTTCCCAGGAGAGCCTGAGGTGCGCTATGTGGCTGGCATGCACGGAAATGAGGCCCTGGGGCGGGAGCTGCTCCTGCTCCTGATGCAGTTCCTGTGCCGTGAGTTCCTGCGAGGGAACCCGCGGGTGACCCGGCTGCTCAAGGAGACACGCATTCACCTGCTGCCCTCCATGAACCCTGATGGCTATGAGACTGCCTTCCGCCGGGTAAGCCACCTGGGCCGAGGGCCACCCTGCTCCCTCTCCCCTGGTGCTTGGAGCCTGCGTGGCTGACCAAGCCCCCATTCCTGCAGGGTTCGGAGATGGTGGGCTGGGCAGAGGGCCGCTGGAACCAGCAGGGCATTGACCTTAATCATAATTTTGCTGACCTCAACACACCACTGTGGGAAGCAGAGGACGACGGGTTGATGCCCGACACTGTCCCCAACCACCACCTGCCCATGCCCACTTATTACACCCTGCCTAATGCCACTGTGAGTATTCTGGGGGCAGTGGTGGAGGGCCACCCTGGGGACCCTTGTCTCTGACTCCCACCTGTCCTGACCTGCCCCTGTCCAGGTGGCTCCTGAAACTCGGGCGGTGATCGAGTGGATGGAGCGGATCCCCTTTGTGCTGAGTGCCAACCTCCACGGGGGCGAGCTCGTGGTGTCCTACCCATTTGACATGACTCGGACCCCATGGGCTGCCCGCGAACTCACACCCACCCCGGATGATCCTGTGTTTCGCTGGCTCAGCACCGTCTATGCTGGCACTAACTGGGCCATGCAGGAACCGGATCGCCGACCGTGCCACAACCAGGACTTCTCCTTACATGGCAACATCATCAACGGGGCTGACTGGCACACGGTCCCTGGGAGTATGTGCCCGAGGGTGGCGTTACCCGTCCCATAATCGTACCCCAATCAGAATCTGCTGTCACATACAGCGCTGGTGTCACTTCCCATTGGGGAGTGTCGCTCAGAGGAGGGTACCAGGAGGGCAGGCTGCCTGCCGCCTTGGGCTCCAGTGTCTGTGGTTCCTCTAGGCATGAATGACTTCAGTTACCTACACACCAACTGCTTTGAGATCACTGTGGAACTGTCCTGTGACAAGTTCCCGCACGAGAATGAACTGCCCCAGGAGTGGGAGAACAACAAAGAGGCCCTGCTCACCTACCTGGAACAGGTGGGACCCGAATCCTCACCCCCAGCCAGCCCGTCACTCCCGACTGACCTCTCCATTCAGGCTGCAGCTCCCACCCCGGGGTCATCCATCCAAGGTCCCGCAGCCCGAGTTCTGACTCACAAGATGCCAGGGGCCAGCAGGTCGGCGCGGAGGGCTCTAGGACAGGAAGCACAGTTTGCCAGCGAGGTGGCGTCAGACACTGTTTGCCTGTAGGCGTGGACCCCACAGCAGTCTAGGCTGTGGTCCACAGCGTGCTCCCGAGCTGTTCTCAGAAATGACTCACATTAGGCCAGTGCAGGAAGTGCTGCGGTATAGATGCTTCAGATTCCACAGGAACTCATGTCCCTTGCCCTGACTCCATAAGGATAGCTTCCAAGGGTTCCAAAATGGCAAGTTCATAGCCAGGGTCATTGAACTTGGGGAAGCCCGATGATGCTCCTTCCTACCAGGGAGTTATAGTTCTCCCAGTCCCGGTGTAATTTATCAATAGGAGATATTTTTATCAGAGTCTGTCACCTAGGAACATAGACATACCAGCTTTATCAAGTTTGCGGGGAAATAGCCAGAAAAATGAACTGAAGGTCCCTGTCTCATGCAGAAGGGAAAGGGTTTGATAAGCTTTCCCCACACAGGTGCGCATGGGCATTGCAGGATTTGTGCGGGACAAGGACACGGAGCTCGGGATTGCTGACGCTGTCATCGCCGTGGATGGGATCAACCATGACGTAACCACGGGTGTGTGTGGCGGGGAGGGGATGGTGGAGGCGTGGGAGGGCTTTGGGCTGGGTCAGAGGCTGAGGATCACTGAACCCTGATCTGGCTTTTCACTCCTCTCAGCGTGGGGCGGAGATTACTGGCGCCTGCTGACCCCAGGGGACTATATGGTGACGGCCAGTGCTGAAGGTTACCACTCAGTGACACGGAGCTGCCGGGTCACCTTTGAAGAGGGCCCTGTCCCCTGCAATTTCCACCTCACCAAGACTCCCAAGCAGAGACTGCGAGAGCTGCTGGCAGCTGGGGCTAAGGTGCCCCCAGACCTCCGGAGGCGACTGGAGAGGCTGAGGGGACAGAAGGATTAGCACTTCCGGTCAGCTGCAGAGCCTTGGGCAGGCTGGACCTGTCCAGAACTGAAGGAGGGGGGACGAAGAGTGGGGAGGGAGGGACAAAGTGGGGAAAAGGTGCTCGGGCACATTAAAGCTATGTGGCCCCTCAGCCAGTCTTTCTGTGAACTCTGTGTCCCAGATCCTCTGCCTGGGCCAGCCCTCAGCTCTCCGTCTTACCCCATCCTATCCTGCACACACTTGCGTACTCTCATCAGTTGATTTCTGGAAAAATAGAGTGAAAAAAGGACCCCACCTGGGTTCCTTTTTTTAAAACTTAGGGTTTGGCAGAGCAACTCACCAACCCATCAACTTCTGCAGCTGGTGCCATTCAGAGCTGTGGAACATTCTGGAAGCACCTGCTCAGTGCCAAGTATGCAAGCAGTCCAGGATAGACAGTGCCCCTCCCCACCCCCCAAACCTGGGGCTCCCAGTCAAGGATGGGACTGTTCAGTACAGTGTGAGGTGTGCCGAGGTAGAGGCTGTTGCTGTGGGAGCACAGATAGGGGAGTCACATACTAGTACACGTGAAATACAGCACTGCAGTCAAGGTTGCGATAAAGGTGATGGTTCTAGGAGTTTAGGTGGGAGGTGGGCCGAGTGTGGAGACATGGACAGGGACACCTCCAAGGATAGAACAGCTGAGCATTTGAATTTCCTTCACCAGCCATTTTTGGAAAGTGGTGGTACAAATGGTAGGATTTGATTAGTTTCAGACTGAAGGGGAAGTTGTGTGTCAGCCTGTGTTTGGCCAGGAAAACAACCCACTCTAGGTATTTGAAGCAGAGGAAAATGTAGTGCTGGAAATTGGATATCAAGGGGTTGGAAGAATTGAATGGAAAAAAAAAAGGGAGGGGGAAGGGAATTTCCCCTAGAATTCAGGAAGCTGAGGACACATGTTCTGGCGTCGGTAAGCCTGTGCTTGCTGATGGTGGTGCTCCGGTGCCAATGACCTGGGGCCACCTATGATCACTGTGGTCACCTGCCTTGGCTACAGCTACGAGCAGAAGTTCTTCCTCCCACTTTCTAATCTCCAACCTCTGAAGTCCACTGGCAGATATAACTGTAACCCAGCTTACAAGGAGGCTCACAAAATGTATTTTCCAGGCTCCCTGCACCCCTGCAATTTCGAGGAGAGCTTGCAAGGGCAGGAATGGGGCAAATACTAACAGGTAACATGGTGCGAAGACAGCCATGTAGCCTTTTGTTATGTAAGCTCTGCCTAGTGCTGGGCTGTTGTACTCTTTCTGTTTCCCGAGGTCTCTCTGTCTCTGCCTCTCACATTTTCAATCTGAGATCACCACAGGGATATGGTGCCTCATCTCCCTGCTCCCTGTTCCTCCCCCCAACCCCCACCTCCAACTCCTCTTATACAGCATCAACTAAAAAAAAAATTTGTTTTTATTCATCGGAGTTTAATATACATAATGAAAATACACATAAGTGTACAGCTTATTGGCAGAGTGGATTAAAAGACACGGCTTGACTGTATATTGCAAGAAACTCACTTCAAATATAAACATCTAAAGGCATCTGAAAGGAAGACAATGTAAAAAGATGTATCATGCAAACAATCAAAGGAAAGCAGGAGTGACTATCTTAATATCAGATAAAGTTGACTTCAGGACAAAGACAATTACCAGAGACAGAAAAGGACATCGTTATATAATAACTGAACACACCCAGGATTGTCCCTTGGGTAGCCTAGAATCAACTAGTTCAGCAAAACTGAAATGGCATGTGAACTCCCCCAGCTGATGTTCAGGCTTTGGATTTTCCCCAGTTCTAGCAAGACATGCCCCTGGCCAGAAAGCTGCATAGCTGCCAAGGGGTTCCCAGATCCCTCCTACTTCCTCATAAATATGTAAAGTTAATGGGAGTGGGGCCCTCCTCCTGGAGCTCTTTTAACAGTGAGATCAGCCCTGTCTGGCTTAGCAGCCCACCTTTGGGATAAAGGGACTTTGGGGCAATATATGCGTTCTCCCAACGCTTTGCCTGAAAGTTCCCTCAAATACACTCTGAACAATTGTGTCCGCACCATGTGTCATTAGAGGCGTTTGCCTTTGCAGTTCTCTTGACCTATAGACAAGATGGAGAACCCTTCAGCATAATCTAGTAAAACTGAAGGCACAGATGTCCCTGTGTACAATGTATGTTATAGAGAAACTCCTACATGTGCAAAAGGTACATCTATATAAATGCTTATAGCAGCCTTATCTGTAATAGACCCAAACTGGAACCAGCCCAAATGTCCATCAGGAGGAGGATGTAGCCCAGCCGGCATGGCTCAATGGTTGAGCGTTGACAGATGAGCCAGGAGGTCGCGGTTTGATTCCTGGTCAGGGCACATGCCTGGGTTGCAGGCTCGGTCTCCAGTGTGGGGCATGCAGGAGACAACTAATCAATGATTCTCTCTCATCATTGATGTTTCTATCTCTCTCTCCCTTCCTCTCTATAATCAATAAAAATATTTTTTTAAAAGAGTAGAATGTAGAATAAAATATGGTACATTTCTGTAATGGGATTGTATACAGGAATGAAAATAATCACTATACACACACAACATGGATGACTCACAGAAACACTTTTGAGTGAAATAAGCAAAACACAAAAGGAAAACTGATTTATGTTGTTTATGGATGTATGAGTGATAAATTGATAAAGAAAATCAAGAACATAATTATGATAAAATTCAGGATAGTGATTGATTCTGGGGGAGCCATAGGATGACAATCAGGGAGGAGGACATCGGGGTTTCTGGAGTACTAGCGATATACTTTTCCACCTGAGGATATTTTTTCCATTGCTTTTTAGAGAGAGTAGAAGGAAGAGAGAGAGAGATAGAAAGAGATCAATTGATTGCCTCCCACACTCACCCCGGGGCTGGGGATCGAACCAACGACCCTTTGGTGCAGCAGTTGCCAACCTTTCGGACCTCACGAACCACCAGTGGTCTGAGGACCACCAGGAGCTTTGGTACACAGGCCAATGCTCTAACCACTGAACATACCGGGCAGGGCTAAAATCTAGTGGGTTTTTTTTGTTGTTGTTAATCCTCACCCAAGGATATTTTTCCATTGATGGTTAGGGAGAGTGGAAGAGAGAGGGAAAGACAGAGAGAAACATTGATGTGAGAGAAACACATCAATTGGTTGCCTCCTCCAGGAGCCCTGACCAGGGCCCGGGCTTGGGAGGAGCCTGCAACCAAGGTATGTGCCCTTGACCAGAATCAAACACAGGACTCTTTGGTCCGAAGCTCTATCCACTGAGCCAAACCGGCTAGGGCTAAAAGCCAGTTTTTTGATGAACATTTCAGGGAGTCACACGTATAGATTCATAGGCGCAGACATAAAGCGTTCCCTTGTGCTGTCCCTTTGTATTCAGATTCCCCTCCCATTCCAACTCTAGGCGAACACGAATCACTTGTCTGCTCCTATATTTTTGCATTAATTCAATGAACTCTTAGCAAGATAAACTCAAAGAAATCTATATCTAGACATAGAATTAAATTGTCAAAAGCCAAAGACAGAGAGAACCCTGACAGCAGCCAGGGAGTGAAGTGACACGTCATGTACAGGGGACAAAACAGAGAGTTCTTTTGTCCATTAGACAAATTGGGTAGTTGTTTTCTTTTTTTGAGTTTTGAGAGTTGGATACATGTCCTTTGTCTGATGTGTGATTTGCAAATATTTTCTCCCAATCTGTGGCTTGTCTTTTTATTCTCTTAATAGTGTTCTTTGCAGAGCAGAAGTTTTAAGTTCACTTTGTTATTTTTTATTTTGTAGATATTTTTTGTGTCCTATTTGAGAAATCTTTGATTAACCATAAATCATGAAGATTTTTCCTATGTTCTCTTCTGAGAATTTTACATATTACATTTAGATGTAGAATCCCTTTTGAGTTAGTGTTTATATATGTGAGATGTAAGTCAAGGTTTCTTGTTTTTGCGTACGAAGGTCCAGTTTTCCCAACACCTTTTGTTGAAAAACTGTTCTTTCTACATTGGAATGCCATTCGTGTGGGTTTATTTCTGGAATTTATAGTCTGTTGCATTGGTATGTATCTGTCCTTTCACCAATACCACACTGTCTTTATGACTGTAGCTTTATGACACATCGTAAATTTGGCTAGTATGCACATGCAAAAACCTGAAATTGGACCCTTATACAAAAATTAGCTCAAAAATAGGTCAGCCCAGCCAGTGTGGCTCAGTTGGTTGAGCGTCATCCCATGCACCAAAAGGTCACTAGTTTGATCCCTGGTCAGGGCACATCCCTGGGTTGTGGGCTTGATCCCCAGTAGAGGGCGTGCAAGAGGCAGCTGATCCATGGTTCTCTCATTGATGTTTCTCTCAATCTCCCTTCCTCTCTCTCTCTCTCTCAAAAAAAAAAAAAAATCAATGAAAACATATTTTTTAAAAAATGGATCAAAAGTCAAAACTTAAGGGGATTCCTGTATTCTTCTGGGAATTTTATAGTTTTTGATAACTTCTTGGATATAACACCAAAAGTACAGGCAACAAAAGAAAAATAGATATATTAGACTTCATCAAAATTAAAAACTTTTGTGCATCATAGAATACTATAAGAGAGTAAAAGTACTACAGGAGAGTGAAAAGAGAATACAGAGAATGGGAGAAAATATTTATAAAAAATTTAAGTATTCAAAATATATAAAAACACCTACAACTCAACAACAACAAAACAAACCAATTAAAAAATGGGCAAAGGACTTGAACACATTTCTTCAAAGGAGATATACAAATGGCCAATAAGTACACGAGAAGATGCTCAACATCATTAGTCATTAGCGAAAAGCACATCAAAACCACAATGAGAGAGCATTTCACATCCGTTACGATGGCTATTACCAATAAAATGGAAAATAAGTGTTGGTAATAACGTGGAGAAATTGGAACCCTTGCGTGTTGCTAGTGAGAATGAAGAATGTTACAGTTGCTGTTGAAAAGATTTTAGTGATTCCTCAAATGTTAGATGTAGAATTAACAAATGACCCAGCAATTTTACCCCTAGGTGTATCAGATATACCCCAAAAATTTTAAGCAGGAATTCAAACAGATACTTGTATACCAACATTCATAGAAGCATTACTCACAATAGCCAAATATACATTTAATGCAATACTGGAAGTCCTAGCAAGTTTAATAAGGCAAGAAAAAGAAATAAAAGGCTTAATATTGTTAAGGAGTCAATAAAACTGTCCCTATTCACAGATGACATAATCATCTATGCAGAAAATCCTACAGAATCCATTTTTTAAAAAAGTGTCTAGAACAGTGATGGTGAACCTTTTGAGCTCGGCATGTCAGCATTTTGAAAAACCCTAGCTTAACTCTGGTGCCGTGTCACATATAGAAATTTTTTGATATTTGCAACCATAGTAAAACAAAGATTTATATTTTTGATATTTATTTTATATATTTAAATGCCATTTAACAAAGAAAAATCAACCAAAAAAATGAGTTCGCGTGTCACCTCTGACACGCGTGTCATAGGTTCGCCATCACTGGTCTAGAACTAATAAGCCAGTTTAGCAAGGTCACTAAGTCTTTCAGCTTTGGGGGGACCAAGTGCTTCGATATGTTTGTCCTCATTATTATTGTTAAGAAATACATGACACTTGAGGAAGAGACACCTCTTTCTAATTTGCACAGAGAGACCGTATGTACTAGCATATGCTTGGGATGAAAGCTATTTGATGTCCATGGAAAGAAAGACAATGATGGTTTCAGCCAGCGACAGATAAATCTCAAGATAAATGCCCCCAAGTGTGTGAAAGCAGTGTGGAGGAAATAAAGGCCACAGGCTCACGATTTAACGTCAAATTGTCACTCACTGAAAATCTGTGTGCAGGAAGAATTAGGGGAGCACGTCCAGTATAGTGACCCAGCTCCACTGGCTTCTTAGAACTTTGAAGTTATTTGTCTTTTTCCTTGTAGGACATGTGATCCTGTCCAAAACGCCCACAGAGACATTGAGCCCACTCTAAAACGCCCTTGAAATTTGGTCTTTTGGGGGGACCAGGGGTGGAGGGGCTGCATGTGGGGGTGGTTTCTTTTTGCTGATGGGCAGAGGTGGGAGGTCTGGCTCCAAGTGTGATCTCCGCTGATTCCATGGGTTGGGGATAGCAATTCACCTCTGGGCCGCGGTGAAAGTCCTGACTCTCTATTAGGTTTGCTGTGATACTATTGCAGCGTGGAAGGCAAGAGTCACCTTGTTACTGCTGAGTGGGGTGGAAATCCAAGTTCCTCACATGGTTTTCACTGAGGAGCCAGCGAGAACACGTGGGTGGGGTGGGGAAATCTCATTACCAGCTGGTGGGGATGAAAGTCTCAGCTTTCTGCTTGGTCTTCTCGAACATCACTCTGGAGCGGGTGTTGGGGTACCACTGCAGCCTGGAAGGGTAAAAGTTGGGGCTCCTCACGGGGCCTTTGTTGGTGTGGGTGTACTACATCAAAATTTTATAAGAATTTTGTATTCAGACTCCCCTCCCATCCCAACTTTAGACAAATACGAAAACTTGTCTGTTCCTATATTTTTGCATTAATTAGTTAGCTCGGAGGTTCGGCCAGAGTAGGAACATTTTGTCTCAAAGCGTCTGTCTTCCTGAGTTGTTCCTTTCTTGGTCCCTTGGCTGGAAAGGGCACATTTGGGGGCGGTGCTTTTTGTTGTTGTTGCTTGCGTAACACTTGCATTTCTGAATTTCTGGCCTCTACAGTTCCAAATCTAGGAATTATGAGGCAAAAAGAAAACCCAAAGAACTCACTTGCTGGAGGCTAAGACCAGCAGGTCATAATTATGCAAGAAGTCTTCAGAAGGCTGATGGACCGTGGGCTTTTAGCAAAGGCTAAAGGCTATGCTGAAGGCGATCCCCTACCAGTGGTCGGCAAACTGCGGCTCGCGAGCCACATGCGGCTCTTTGGCCCCTTGCCTGTGGCTCTTCCACAAAATACTGACTTCTGCGCATGGGCCACGAAGTTTCCATCGCACTGTACGTGCATGCCGACACGTGGTATTTTGTGGAAGAGCCACACTCAAGGGGCCAAAGAGCCGCATGTGACTCACGAGCTGCAGTTTGCCGACCATTGCCCTAACCTGATAATGTTTTACTGTTTACCAAACCTTACCTTTGATATGCCTGTTTGCATTCTTAAAGGGCAAATGTGTATTCTAGTAAATAAAAAGGATATGGGTCTGGAGATTCAGCGAGCTTCATCACTAGAGTGAAGCCTCTGCCTGGTTCTCCATGCCTTCTAAATTTATATTTCTTGTCTAGTGTATCAATTTATGCACGGCCTCTTCTCCAGATTCCTGAACCCTTGCTGCAAAAGGCTGCGGCACTCACTGTTGAGTCTTTCCTCAGTACTGAGGCCTCCAGATAATCTTTCTTCTTTTTCCACCCTTGAGAGTCTTTTTTACGTTTGTTTTACTATATATAATGTCCAGGGTTTTAAGTTATACTTAGCGGAGGAATAGAGATGCACATCTACCCCATTCTTTCAGAAGTGGAAGTCTCTACTGCTCTTCTGTTGGTTTGTTTTTGTTTGTTGTTTTTGGTGCATAAAGTGCTTTCTGCCCATTCTTTATTTTTTCCTAATGCTCCCTCCCATGAGCTTCCTGCTGAGTGCTCCCTTCCCAGAGCTGACCCTCCCACAGCCCACTGCTATCTTTACTCTCTGGACACTATATCACCTCCCCTTGAACTTCCCTCCTCCTTTCTTTTCTCATTTCTGTGCTCTTCCCTCTAGACCAGTGGTTTTCAACCTTCCTAATGCCACGACCCTTTAATACAGTTCCTCATGTTGTGGTGACCCCCAACCATAAAATTATTTTCGTTGCTACTTCATAACTGTAATTTTGCTACTGTTATGAATCCAGGCCAGGAGCAGGTACAGATAATGTAAATTCATTGTTACAAATTGAACATAATTAAAGCATAGTGATTAATCACAAAAACAATATGTAATTATATATGTGTTTTCCGATGGTCTTAGGCGACCCCTGTGAAAGGGTCATTCGACCCCCCAAAGGGGTCGCGACCCACAGGTTGAGAACCGCTGCTCTAGACAGTCAGTAGTGTTCACATTGCCCAAAGTAGAATTAGGATGGCTGCCCCAGAAATTCAGAGGGAGAAACAGAGCAGGCTCAGTATTTTTTGTTTTGCTTTGGAAATTGGCTCTTGAGTATCAAAAGGGAAAGCCAGAGGGAAGCAGGAGTTGATGCCAAGATAATATCTTGGAAAGAGACTAGAGGGACAGCAAGACTGCCACCCTTCCCCCTACCTAGGGAACTGGAAGAGGGTCACCTGATCTGGGAGGTAGAAAAAAAGGGAAATGGGGCCCAACTTGTGTAGTGGGGTTGAGGAGGAGGAAAAGGACAAGCATAAGAGGCTGGGTCAGCTTTCAGAGGCGTCTGTGGCAATGGCTGCAGAGCCCCAGGTCGGCAGAGCCAATGTAGACACCACCCATTGCCCTTCCACCAGTGACCACTATTGAGCCAACTGTTCCCCTGGCTATATGTATCCACCTCTGCTGCAGAGTTCTGCTGAACCTCATCTCATCTCCCTGGGTGGCTTCCTGTCCTTGGTATGTCAATGGCCCAGGACACTCCCCAAAAGGCAGTGAATATACAGAAGGGGAGTCTTTGCCACCCAAGAGGTTGTGATATCATAAAAAAAGGCCTAGCCCCTGCTCTTGGAGGTACTAGGTAGATGGGTATACTGGAGGCCCGTGGTGTCCCACCCAGATCGTCCTTACCAGCCAGCGCACCCATCCCCTAACTGTGGAGTGTTGACTGCTAACAGCTCACAACTGCCCTCTTCCCCCAAGCACTACTGTTGGCCAAATGGGAGCTGCTTGACCCAGAGGTTGCATGCTCCACCCCACTGCGGCAGTCTGCAGCCCAGGACTGGAGCAGGGGTGTGATAGCCATTTCCTTGCCACAAAGAAGGTCCAACTGTGGTGCCCTTCATGCTCCAGACCCTGGTGAGGTCGGGGGTAGGGAATCATGCTGGATTCCTGCTGAGAGCACATTTTTGTTTTGTTTTGTTAATTCTCACTTGAGGGTATTTTCTCCATTGATTTCTAGAGAGAGTGGAAGGGAGGGAGACACATCGATTGGTTGCTTCCCACACATGCCTTGACCAGGGCCGGGGATTGAGCCTGCAACCGAGGTACGTGCTTTTGATGGGAATCGAACCTGGGACCCTGCAGTCCACGGGCCGATGCTCCAACCACTGAGCCAAACCAGCTAGGGCTGAGAGCACATTCTTGCTTCACTCTTTCCCCTGCCTTACCCTGCCTCTCTCACCCCTTTTCTTCCAGAGAGCACACAAATTCCCATTTCAGGTCCTGCATTCAAGGAATCCCAGCTAATGGAATGGGATTATGGCAAGTGCCGAAGAAATGGGGGAGCTAATGGCAATGGAGTCCCCTCGTACTGCACTGTTGAGGGAAGAAGAAACCTTGCTGGGGCTCTTTCTTCTGCTTTGGCAGCCCCCCACCCCCCTCCCCCAACCCCACACGTGCATGTGCACACACACCTCCCTCTGCTACTGAACTTCACACACACACACACACACACACACACACACACACACACACACCAAGGAAGGGGTTTGGAGGAATGCTTTGAGCTTTGAGGCTTCATTAGGGGGTTTTGATTTTCAGGTGTGATCAAGAGGTGATGTTTTAGCCTCACTCAACAGGAGCAGAGAGATGTCCAGTGGTCTCTTGGTACCTGCTCCTGGCCTGGCTTGACCCCGGGGACCCTGTAGGGCCCCGTGCTGTGGAAACCGAAGCGGGGACACCATTGACAGATCTGCCAGGTTTGGGCCTGCTCAGCAGCCGCTCCACCACATTCCACCCGGCAGCCACAGTTTGTCTTGGCGAGGTGGCCCCCTGGGCCCCGCTCCAAGAAGGGCCCAGGAGCAGCCCAGACAAACCAGCTTTCACCACAGAAGCCAACGCTGGCTGGGCTTGACTTGGTGCCAGCCCAAAAGTGGTCGGACCCTACCCCGCTCCCCTAAAAGTGGACTCATGGTCTGGGAGAGTGGCGAGGGGGAGGATGAATGGAGGGGAGCCAGACCCCCAGGTGGGTGAAAGCCAAGAAAGGAAGCAGAAGCAGGGGCCCAGGCCAGAGGGCTTTCCTGATGACACTCCATCCCGAGACAGGCCATCAGGAACTGGACCCACAGGGTGGCTGCCCAGCTCTGGAGTGGCCCTTGGCCACAGTGCCAGATAGACAGCCCTTTCAACCCTGCCATGGGGAGACCTCCCCACCTCTCCTCTCCCAGCAGCTCACAGCTTCCCCGACTCAGCCAAGGAGCCCTGGCAGCCTAGCCTGAGGGGCCCACGCACAGCCAAGGGCGCATCAGGAGCAGCGTTCATTCCCAGGCAGGCGATGGGGAAGGAAGGGCTTTGGAGAACCAAGATGCCAGGGTGCTGGGCCCCAAGGAGCAGCAGACCTGTTACTTTACAGCATTTTTCCTCCCCCCTTTAAACACTTGGCTCCTTTTCTCTCGGGGAATAAAATAAAATGTACTTGTTTCTGTTACTGCCCTGCTGGAAAGCCTCTGCTACGTCTTTAGAGCCATGAAGTCTCTTCTGTTCTGCTGCCAGTGGAAGGGGAGAGAGGGTCTGTGTACCCAGAATCCTCCCACTTATTCTCATTGGCGGTCCCTGCAGCTCTAAACCCAGAAGCTCCAAGGCTGAGGCCAGGGGGGAGGTGTGCACACCTTCTCCTTTGGAGAGTGGAAGCAGGGGCTGCTGGACAGACTACCCATGAGTGCTATTCTGGAACTCCAATAGGGGGACCCAGAGCTAAGAATGCAGCTGGGAAGGGGCAGGTTATGGAGGTAGAATGACTTAGTGAGAGATTAACGTGTGTTTGTTCTTATGTTTTCCCTCCTCTACTTCAAGAAGTTAGCTGAAGACAGCATGGCAGGGTGAAGGACTGAGATGGTCTGTAGATCTTTACATTTTGTTTCCCAAAAGCCTAGCTTCTTGTGGGGAAGAAAAGAGCCAATAGGCGCCTTCTGAGAGAGTAGTGCAAAGACAGAGAGAAAGAGGGGCATGGGGAGTGGAGTAAAAAATAGACTGGAGTTTACCATTAAAACATGTAATTAGACAGTTGATGCAATGGCTTAACATTAGACACATAATGAGTGTAATTCAGCACATTAACAAAATATTGGAGAAAGTCACACAATTATCTCAATACATGCAGAAGAGAAGTTCATAAAATTTGCATCTATTCATAATTTTTAAAATTTTAAATAAAATTAAGAATAGCCCTCGCTGGTTTGGCTCAGTGGATAGAGCATCGGCCTGCAGACTGAAGCATTCCAGGTCGATTCCAGTCAAGGGCACATGCACGGGTTACAGGCTCGATCCCAAGTAGGGGGCGTGCAGGAGGCAGCTGATCAATGATTCTCTCTCATCGATGTTTCCATCTCTCTATCCCTCTC
Source organism: Myotis lucifugus (assembly GCF_000147115.1). Taxonomy (NCBI): domain Eukaryota; kingdom Metazoa; phylum Chordata; class Mammalia; order Chiroptera; family Vespertilionidae; genus Myotis; species Myotis lucifugus. The sequence goes on along the minus strand of NW_005871226.1, from coordinate 307,912 downwards.
CCTTCCCCTCTCTCTCTAAAAAATCATTAAAAACATATTTTTAAAAACTTACTAATTTAACATCTATAATAAAAAAGCATAATATGCTAATTAGACCAGATGTCCTTCCAGACAAGCTTCCAGATGAAGCTGGGGCTATAGCTGTGGGATCAAGGAAGCCACCACAGCTGCGAGGGAGGGATCCAGGCAGCTGCCACGGCTGCAAAGGCCTACTCTTGCATGAATTTCGTGCATCGGGCCTCTAGTCTATAATAATAAAAGTGTAATATGCTAATTAGACTGGACATCCTTCTGGATGTCCTTCCTTCCAGACAAAGCCGCAGTGGGCAGGGGCCACAGCAGTGGTGGGCAGGGGCCAGGGCCAAGGCCCCGTGCACAAATTTCATGCATTGGGTCTCTAGTAATTATAATAGTGTGGTATTGGTATAAAGATAGACAAAAAGATCAATGGATCAGAATAGGGAATCCAGAACAAGCCCATACATTTATGGATACTTGTTTTATGATAAAATTGCCACTGTGAGGTAGAGGTTAAGTTTAATTTTTTTCATTTGAATATCCAATTGACCCAATGCCATTGATTAAAAAGCCATCCTTTCTCCACTGCATAGCAGTTTCCATTTTTCTGGGAGACTTTTGTTTTTGGAAGAGGCTAAGGGGCCCATCAATATGGGTGGGATGGGGGGGAAGGATGTTTTGCAGAATAGTCAGCAGTAGGGCTGGTCTCAGCTGCTACCTGGCTTCCCTTGAATCACTGAGTCCAGTCCCCAGTAGGTCCTGTCTGAGCAAAATGCAGCTTCAGAGGCTGTCTGATCCCCGGGTAGGATGCAGAACACAGCAGCCTCGTTTTTCTGGGAAACATATGGGAAGAAAGCAGAGGATTTCTGGGAGATGTTGTCTCTCTGAAGATCGAGTAACCAACTGTCTTATCTTTATCCTGATTGGCCCTGTGGGAAAAAAGCCTGTGGGTGGGCTGATGCTGAGAAGGGTCTCTGTCACCTGGCATCTAGAAACAACCTGGGCAGTTCCTGTCACGTGGTCTCAGGAGAATTGGGACTTGCAGATAAAGGAAAATTCACGCCCGCTCTGAACTTATTTCAAGTACAAAAACCAACTTCCTTTTCCACAGGTTGACACCCAGGGACTATCTCCACGGTAGACACTTTTGTGTCCCACCCACATCTCCTCATCTTTATCTCTTCAGTGCACACCTGTCTGACTCCATCTGCCAACACCTGCATCTGCTTGCCTGAGGATTTTCTCTATCTTTCGGGACCTGTTTTGCCACCCATGGCCTGACTGGAAGTGCCAGGAAGGTAATGCTCCCCTTCCCCACAGAAGCCCTTACCCACTGACTGATGGAGGTTGGTGTATAAATACTCCAGCTCCCTTGCTCCTCAGGTGGAAAAACTCTGAGGTGTGTTCTACACTGTCTACCCCAGTTCTCCAGCAGGAAGCTTGTCTCAGATTCTGCTTCTAGGGGAACCCAAACTAAGACATGTGAAAAAGAAAATTATATTAGTCACCTTAGGCTACTGTAACAAAATGCCATAGACGAGGTGGCTGAAACAATAGAAATTTATTTTCTCATTGTTCTGGAAACTACAAGTACCAGCGATCAAGGTGCCAGCTGATTTGGTTCCTGGCGAGGACTCTCTTCCTGGCTTGTAGACAGTCGCCTTCTCACCGTGTCCTCATACAGTGAAGAGAGAGCTCTGGGGTCTCTTCTTACAAGGACACCACTTCTATCAGACTAGGGCACGACTCTCATGACCTTATTTAACCTTAATCACCTCCTTAAAGGCCCCATCTCTAAATATAGTCATATGGGGGGAAAGGGTTAGGGCTTGAATGTATGAATTTGGGGAGGACACAATTCAGTCCATCAAATTGATAGCAAACATAATTGATTAGCTCTGCCTACTCTGGACCAGGGAGTGGGCAGTGCCGACTCAAATGGTGGCTTGAGCACAGTGGAGAGATTTTTGAAGACAGATATCACATCTCATTCCTATCAACCATGGCATCTGACCCATCTCAGGAACCAGAATATGACCATTGTCCGGCTACCATCTGCATCCAGTCCAGTGGACTGCAGTGGAGAGCCCCAGGCAGTAGGAACTGCTCAGACTCTGAATGGAGCAGGGTGTGGGATGGCAGGCTTCAGGGCTCTGCAACACAGGCTGGAAACAGGAACTGAGGGGGAGACCAGGCAAGCACTATAAATAGGGGAGGGTGACCAGAAGGCTACCTGTTATGGTCCCAGATGTTGGCCAGGATCACAAGAGAAGGAAGTGGCAGGACCAGCCCATCTGCCTTGGCAGAGTCTTTGCCCAGAGGGCTGTAGGGCATGGGCACATGGGTTGGGGAAGAATAGGATTTCCCCAGGTCAGAGCCAAAGAGTGCCACCAGCCTGGACACTGGAATCCCTGGACAATGAGTCAAAAAAGTGGCTCCCCAGGTCTGAGGTCTCGGGCACATGTCTCAGGGGAACAACAGGGAGAGGGGGTAAATGAGTCCAGGAATCTTGCATCTTTACTATCCTTCCTCCAAAACTCTGAGACAGGAAAGCCAGAAAGTGGCTAGGCCTGGGGTCAGACCTCACTCAGATAGCAACTTTGGGAGCCAAAAGCCACTCCACCCAGCCCAAGGGAGGCCCTGCAGCCTCTAGTCAGGAGGGATCTTACTTCTGGGCCTGTGTACACCTAGGTAATGTTTAATTTTCTCTGTTCTGGTCCCCAGCAACCCCTATCCTGGGGGATGACAATCCTTACTTTGGTCCTGGCCAGACAGCTAGGGGACGGAGTCCTCAGTGGCCAGAATGTGCTCCCAGCCAAAGATCTCAGGGCTGAGCCCATGTCCGGGGTCCTCAGGCCTGTACGCCTTCTCCCCACACCCCCACACAGTACCTGAAAGCAGACCTGGGTAGGGAATAGTTGCTCAGTTGAACTCTGGGGCTGTTGAAAAAGCCCAACGTGCAAGAAGGCTGTCCAGGGGCATGTTTTGGACGGGCTTCATGAGAAGCCTAGAAAAGAAGACCCACGCCAAGGAAGCAGGCAGGAGAGGCCGTGTGGCCACCTGCATCTGTGTTTATTGTTCTGTTTTCTCCAACCCCAACAGAGCAGAGTGTGAGTCCAGGGGCAGCTGGGCCCGTTCCATGGTTCTATGGGACCAACAGAGTCATGTGTGTGGGGGTCAGAGTCCATGAGACATCTATTGGGAGGAAGACCCATAATTCAGGGGCCTAGCACCCCCTCTTCTGCACTGCCATGCCTGAAGCCTCCACTGGGATTCATGATGTGGCAAGCGTGAGAGTGCAGGCTGCGATGGGAGTGGGGCAGCCATGGGGCCAAGCGGCCATCAGAAGCTCCATGGGAGCCTGGGCAAGCCTTCTGAGGCTGCTGGACATCTCCCTTGCCCTAAAGAGAAGTGGGCGCTGGGCCAGCGAGATGGGCCAGACACAAATGGGATCTTCCCAGGCCACCTCTCCCTGAGCTATCCTCTTTCCCACAGTCGACTTCCTGTGCTCCTGTCACCTGATGCCTCAGGTCTGCACAAAGTCCATCTCTTCCACAGGAACCGGTCCAGAGTATGAAGTCCTACATCCCAGCACCTCCCTGGGATGCTCTCCTGCCAAAAGCATCAGCACAGTGCTGGGGCTTCGACCAGCCCCAAGAAAGGGAGGTGAAAGAAGCCTGTGGAGGGCCTGGAGCATGGGGAGGAAGTCCTCTCCCCATTCAGGCCCATGGGTTGAGGTCTGTCCACAGCCCTGGCCCTGCATCTGTCTGTGCTGCCATCCAGGGCATGGGTGTGAATCCTGGTGGGACCTCCAGTCCGGGCCAGCAGGGGCCAGACCTGCAGACCTGGTTGGGAGATGGAGAGAAGGTCTTGAATGAAGGCTGGCTGCAGGGGACAGGAAGCCACTTCTTGACACTTGTTCAGTTTGGGCCACTGCATGGGCTCCGTGGCCCTGACAGTTGTCTAGATGGGCCCTGGAGAGGAAGACCTGGGCCCCAGCTCCCCATACTTGCTAAGGTCTTTTGGAGAGATAGCCCATCTAAGGCTGGGAAAGGACCAGCCAGAGACTTACCGTAATTAGGAGTACGCCAGGCCCTGAAGCCCCCGGGCTGGAGAGTGGAACTTCTCAGAATCCTCAAAAGGCTGGTCTGTAGTAACCAAGGGGAGGGGCTATAAGCCATGTGTAGCCTGGGGAGCTTATCTGCCTGTCCTCCCTGGGCTGGGGACAGTATACAGAGCTGAGTACAGTGCTATCAAGAGCCTTGGAGGTAGTCAGCCAGACCTAGCTCTGGTCTGGAACCAGCATTGCAGAAAGTTAGGTGAGGCATGCCAGAGGGCCTGGCTCGAGGTGAGGAAGCAGATGGCCAGGTACCAGGACAGAAAAGAAAAGAGGTCAGCCTCCAGGAGCACTGATACCCAATACAGTGGCAGCATCAGCGTGGCTTCCTCCCCTATCTCCATGACATTCATCACTCCCATCACCCTTGCCCCTGCCTACCCACCTCCCATGGTTGGTATTGATGTCCCTCACATTTTAAACTGTCTTGGGTTAAAAAAAACAAGGCAAAAAAAGGATTGCCCTTTCAAATCATCCTAGGGCATTATCTAACAAGCCCATCCTAACAGTCATCTTCTAGGGGATGTGACTTCTTTTGACTCGCTATACACTATTGGTTAGGGCTCAGGCTGTGAAATTGGATGTTGAGTTGGAGGAGACTGATAAATGAAGTGGCAAATGACAACCATTTCACAATTGGGATGTGGAGGGATGATGTGGTCTCAATTTCTTATCTGGAAAATGGGGGAGAGGAAGCTGGGCTAAACTTTGTCCAAGGCCAGTCCCCTTCCATCAGCAAGCGACCCAGTCCCTCACAGTGGTGTGTGCTACCCTCCAGTGGACACACAGGTAAAAAGCATGCAGTCCACGTGGGGTTCCTCCAGCTGAGTATTAGGTCTCTGCCCTGGGTTCAACTGGATGGGAGTGGGGCCTTGGGATGGTTTTCAGACCTTCTCCAACTGGAATTTGAGTCCCCTTTCCCTTGGTCAAGTGGCCAGTTGATAGCATCAGGAGTGGTGATCATCCCAAGCTATGAGGACAGGGAAGTGGGGTCCCCTTGGACTCATACAAAGCTCCTTGCTCTGTACCCTACAGGGAGAACTGGTCAGCTGGCATGAGGTCTGGTGAGATGTGGATGGCACGGGCCCCTCAAGCCCAGCTGCTCCACCGGGCCTCAGTGGGGCAGAATGAACCACTCACTCACCTGGAAGCCCCTCTCCGTGGGCTCTGGGGCAGGCCTGGGTTGGGGAGCTTGGTGGGCGCAGCACGGGGGCAAAGGCGCTCCTCTGTTTGACAGCGGAGATCATGTTGACAGGTGAGAAGGAGAAGACGCTGGTGGTGGGGGCAGCCGCCGGGAGGGACATGGAGGAGGCAGCAGCCAGCGGGGGGCTAGAGGGCATGACTCCGGGGCGGGGCGGGGAGGGGCAGGTGCAGCAGGGAAGGCAGTGGGAGACACAACAGGGAGACAGCACCATAGTGAGCAGCGTGGGCTGCTGACCCCAGGCCCAGACCTCACTGAGGGCTGTGAAGGTCCTGGGGGGACCCGTACAGGGCAGGGTCTGGAGGCAGGCTGGGACCCTCTGAGGTTCTGGGCCAACACTTGCCTTTTGGGGGGCTCTGGAGACCCTTTCTCGGGGCTGGAGGTGACAGAGTCAGACTAGGTAAAAACAAAAGCAAAACCAGAATATCCAACAAAATCAAATACTGGGAGGTGGCCCCAAAGATGAGAGATGAGCAAGAGATAGAACAGCCTAGGATTCCTGCTGAAAACCACTGGAAGTCTGAGAAGCTGAAAAATATTTATGGGCCCTAGAGTACCAAAGTTCTCAGAGTCAAAGATTGGGATTCATAGTGGAGCTGGGGCAAATGGTCAGGGATAAAGTTTTGGGGTAGATGAAGGCTCCTGTTACAAGGCTCTCTGTCCAGGGCCAGAGCTCACACAACAAGCACTTGAACTTCCTCCACAAATATGCTCCCCTTATCAATCACCTCTCACTCTGGGTATTTTGTTTTCTCCCAGTTTAATGTAGGTCCTTGTCATCTCCAGCCCAGGTCCTATATCACCCTCTTCCAGCTGGTCAATTTTAAAGGAAAGCATAGGGCCCGACTGGCGTGGCTCAGTGGTTGAGCATCGACCTATGAACCAAGAAGTCATGGTTCAGTTCCGGTCAGGGCAGCACGTGCCTGGGTTGTAGGCTCCATACCCAGTAGGGGGCGTGTAGGAGGCAGCCAAGCAATGATTCTCAGCATGGATGTTGCTGTCTCTCTCTCCCTTCCTCTCTGAAATCAATCAAATAAATAAATTTATATATATATTTTTTAAATCCTCACCGAGGATATTTTTCCTTTGAGATTTACAGAGAGTGGAAGAGGTAAAGAGAGAGAAATAACAATGTGAGAGAAACACATTGATTGGTTGCCTCCTGCACATGCCCCGACCAGGGCCCAGGCCAGCGGGGAGCCTGCAACCAAGGTACATGCCCTTGACTGGAATCAAACCCGGGACCCTTTGGTCCACAGGCCGATGCTCTATCCACTGAGCCAAACCAGCTAGGGCTAAAAATATATTTAAAAAAATAAAATAAAGAAAAGCGTAGGGATCACATCTTCAGATTTTCCTGTCCTCCAACGCCCTAGCCACCCAGAGCTGTGGCTTGCAGCCCTGCATAGAGGCTTTGTCTGTCCCTCCTCCCTGCAGCCTCCTCTCCTGGGGGCTCCTGCCCACTGTATCTCTGGACCCCTCTTTCTATATCCTCATCTGAACCCAGTTCCCTGCCTTTCCTAAAGACCAATCGGGCTGTGCTTTCAGTGTTGTCTGAGCAGAGGGCTATGGGGTGGGGGCAGAGGCTTTCTGGAAGAAACCAAGAGCCTTTGGCATCAAAGCACCCCTCCCCCTCCCATTGATTCATTGCTGCCCTGGTCCCAAATGTCCTCAGGCCATGAATGGTCATCTCCTTTAAGACAATGCTCACTGCTAGCTGACGAGGCCATGAGCTCCAGGGAGGGCTTGAGACAAAAGTACTCTCTCTCTCAAGGCCAGGGGCTCACAGCCACATTTTGCAGCTTGAGTAGGATGGGAGTTGTGGGTCAGTCCAGGGCTGCTGGTGGCCAAAGTAAAGACCAAGGGGCAGTCCACACAGATAGCCCAGACCCACTGGCTGGGACAGTTCTGGATGTCATTCCAGGCACATCCTGGCACTCAATGAGAATGACAGTCCCTGAAGCTATCCCACAATGTCCTCTGCACATGAGGAGTGGATGGGGTCCTGGGTAAGCACTACAATATTACGAGATGGGACTGGCACTTGGGCGAGGCCAGGGTGTCCCCAGCTGATGCTGGAAGTGGGGTATAAGCAGCTCTAGAATTCTCGATCCTCTGGCTGAATGGGGAGATCCCAGGTGGCCTGGCTTCTGCCCACTGGGTCAGTGAGTTCCTCCGCTGCTGATGGCACTGTGTTATAGTGGAGGAGGGAGGTTGGTGCTCCAGACTCCAGCAGCTCCAAATCCGAGGGGCACCCAGAGAGAGGTCTGAGAGTGCTCTCCCAGAACTGAAGGGAAGTAAGAGCAGTGGAGCCTGGCCTGAGCAAATGGCCAGGAGAGACAGAGGCTTCCGGAGGGATACCAGAGGGTCATCGCCTGTGTGGATGCTGGAATATGGGGCTTAGGGTTCCAGAAGTTGAGCCTGGGAAGGGAGTAGAGTGCCAGGCTCAAACCCACAGTCAGAAAGAACAGTACCCAGGGTGCAGGCCACTGGCAAGGAAGGCTAGGCAGGTGGCCAGAGACTTTGATCCTCAGCAATAGCAAACATAAGATGGGGGGCAGGTGAGGAAACCACAAGAAAAGCCACGACCCGCTTCTCACACAGCCTTTCTCATTCCTCTGGCTCAGCAGCATCC
>NW_005871226.1:275114-297397 GCF_000147115.1 Myotis lucifugus | reverse complement strand
GCGGTGCGTGTAGCTGGGGGGGGGCGGGGGGGTTGTCTGCAGTCTCGGGGGTGCGCCCCCCCCAGCCCCTAACCTTTGGGATAATATTCCCTCCTAGATTGAGCTCCTTCAGCGAGAATTTTCAGAGAATTTGGCGCCTGGGAGGGGACTGAGGAGCCAGAGGCCCAGGGAGAGAGGAAATCGCAAGGAAAGAAAGCAGCGCGAGGTGCGTGGGGAGGAAAGCAGCCGCCAGGGGGCGAGGCCACCGGTAGATTTGACTAACCCCGCGGCCAGGGCTCCAGAGCGGTACCGAGGACCGGGCTCCTTCCCGGGACCCTAGGCCTCCCTCTCCCGCCTGACTCCTCACCTGTGTAGACAAAGCGGCCGGGGGCTCCCTTGCAAAACTGCTTGGACTTGTAGGACAGGGTCACCTCCACCACCCCGGGGATGTGCCGCGGGGGCGTCTGCACCCGGATGGCGTGGGGCGTGATGAGCTGCGAGGGGAGAGAGGAGGCCTGCGGGTGAAGCCCCCGGGAGAGAAAGGCCCAGCCCCGAGCCCGGACGGAGTCTGACGGGGGCGGGGAGGGGGATGGCCCACCTCACTCCACACGAGCACGTTCCCGAACACGACCTGCAAGCCGTCGAAGAAGTTGTCGCCGATGACAATGACGGTGGCGCCGCCCGTGGTCCAGCCCTCCCCCGGGCTGATGGCCTTTATGCAGGGGGTGGCAGCTGGGAGGCGGGAGAGGAGCCAGGTCAGGGGCTGGCCCCAGGGTGGGGACGGGAGGCTGGCCGGGCCTGCGGCAGCGGGGGCTGAACCGGGGGTCCTGACCTTCGGAGGGGTCCAGGCGGCGCGCCCTGCGGCCGTGCTTGGAGTTGTTGTGCACAAACATGTTGTCAGACACGGCCAGCACGTGTCCGTCCACGCTCACGGTCGTGGACACCACCACCTGCGGGGAGAGCCGAGGCCAGCCTGGCTGGAGCCCTGAGGACGGGGGAGGCTCCCAGGAGGAACCTTGTGGGGCACCAGCAACTGGAGGCTGGCGGCTGGAATTCAGGGTCACTGACACGGGAAAAGCTTCAGCCCCTCAGGGTTGTGGAAGGGAGCCAGCTGGGTCAGGTGACATTCCCAGAAGCCCAATTTCTGACTGCCCAGGGCAACTGACCCCCGGAGCTAGAAAAGTCAAGAGCTCTGGGGGGGGGGGGGGGAGGAGGGGACTGTCTCCTCCGGTGGAGTGACTACGGTTTCTGCAGACACACAGTAGCCCAGGCTCTGTTCCTGGGGCTCCAAGGCAGGAATGGGTCTTAGGCAAGTGAAGTGAGAGTTTTGATTAGGGGGTCAGTACCAGCTTGAGAGCCCACCAGCAGGAGCCCCCACCCTTGGGAGGAAATTGGGGCTGCCTGCTTCCCCCCTCCTTCCCTGGGACCGGTGTGCAGGTTGGGGATGTGCTAAGGGCAGCTGCTCGCTGCTTCACGCTATGCAAATTAGCTGGGTCGTTAATCATGTAAAAATGTCACAATTAGCATCTCCTTAAGTGGGGCTCTAATGAAGCCTCCCTTGGCAGCCAGCAGAAGCTGAGATGGAGCCACCCCACCCCCAGCAGGCATCAGACCCTGAAGCACAGGGCTGGGCTGGGTTGGGCAGGGATCTGCCCTCGAGGCCTTTCCCAGGGTGGCAGGGGTACCCCTGACTCCCACTAACAGGAAAGGGCAGGTTTGCAGGCGTGAACCCTCTCCCCAGACCCACCTGGAAGCGACGCATGTCTCGGGGATTCCCCGCGTTCTTTAGGCAGTTCTGGTTGCATTTGAGGAAGAACTTGAGGAAGAACCTGAAACAGTATGGCGGTGGGCTCAAGGGTCTGGAGGTTCTGGAAACAGATGAAGATCCAACTGCTCCCTGCTATGCCCCCTCCCAGTAGAGTGACTGCATTCTGTCTGCTCACATGCAGACACACACCCAATATTCCTATCACAAGCGACACACACACAGGATGCCTGATATCCACGCAGTAGACCCATCCCAACAACTATTTCATACACAGACTACCCCCACAGCGTAGGAATCACACAGTGCCTATTTGTCCCACAAAGTGGATTCTTAAAGAATATGTCCATTATGTATACCATATATACCTATTACTCATGATTATACCCACCACACAATGTATACATATGCAGCAGGTACTCACACTTACCTGTAAACTTATCCCACTCCATGTATATGTCACAGTATATGCCCATCTCACATATACTGGTAGTGCGTCCATATCACATAGCATGCCCCTCCCCAGAGTGTATCCATCACCCACACAGTGTATACTTGTCATAAAAGTACATTCATTCTGCCCTGACCAGTTTGGCTTAGTGGATAGAGCGTCGGCCTGCGGACTGAAGGGTCCCGGGTTCGATTCCAGTCAAGGGCATGTACCTTGGTTGCGGGCGCATCCCCATTGGGGGGGCGGGTGCAGGAGGCAGCTGATCGATGTTTCTCTCTCATCGATGTTTCTAGCTCTCTATCCCTCTCCCTTCCTCTCTGTATAAAATCAATAAAATATATTTTTTTAAAAAGTACATCCATTCTATACACTGTAGATGCCTTATATACTATTACTCACAAAACATAGCCATCACAAAGTGTATACTCACCACACTCGGGGTATATCCTTCATATAAGCCTATTCAATATGTACGCCACACACAGTCTGTACTTATCACATACATATGGTACACTAATCACATGCAGAGTCTCTCCATTACTCACAGTGTATGACCATCCTCCATAGTATATGTACAGAAAGAATATGACAGTATACTAGTATGCGTTAATATACCATTTTGTTATATAAGATCACCCTAAATACAGCCATTGCAAGTACTGTATAGTCATCACATATAGTAAGCAGATCTCCCCAACAAATCCCCCTCACGCACAGCAGATCTTGCTCACACACAGACCCCTGTAGAACACTCTGAGGTGCAGACATGTCATGTGACCCCAAAGAGTGCACACCCATCATGTATACACTCCATCCACCTCTACAAGATACCCTGCAGACAGACAGCTTTTATGTCCCCATAAGGTCGTCACCACAGTGTAGATGCCATATATAATCCAATAGGTCCTCCCCAAGGTGCAGGCAACGCAAATGCTCCCAAATAGTACATCTGCACGTGTAGACACTCCATTTATATCACATTATATGCCATTGTAAGGACTCCTTACACCCCTATAAGATACTCCATGGTGCCCTGACCGGTTTGGCTCAGTGGATAGAGCGCCGGGCTTGTGGACTCAAAGGTCCCAGGTTCGATTCTGGTCAAGGGCATGTACCTTGGTTGCAGGCACATCCCCAGTAGGAGGTGTGCAGGAGGCAGCTGAATTGATGGTTCTCTCTCATCGATGTTTCTAACTCTCTATCCCTCTCCCTTCCTCTCTGTTAAAAATCAATAAAATATATTTAAAAAAAAGATACTCCATGGTACAGACACTTCTTTGCCCACAGTAGTCACCATGCATGCCCCACATTTATGACAGTGTTGACACCCTAATCACACACAGTGTAGAACAGTTTATTTAAATTCCATGTTAATGTACTCAGTCCTTTACAAGGTGCTAAACTGAGGAGGACAAAATAGCGGGATAGGACATAGTCCTAAGGGGGATTAATGCGAACCCTGGGATGTCACCGATGATTCAACTTCAAAGATGGCACCACTTCCCTTACATGCTCACACGTGCCCATTGCATGAAATCCACTCCCAACCTACAGTCTCCAGAGGAAGGGTCCCTGGATAGGGCTGGAGAGCTAGGCTCTGGCCCAGGCAGACTCATTGTGTGGTCTGGAGTAAATCCTGCATCTCTGGCATCCACTTTCAGCCATAAACCAGGAGAGCAGTAATTGATGGCTGCTGAGGCGCCTTCCAGTTCTGCCTCTGGACATCCTTTCAGTGGTCTCAACCTTCCTAATGCCGCGACCCTTTAATACAGTCCTCATGTTGTGGTGACCCCCAACCATAAAATTATTTTCGTTGCTACTTCATAACTGTAATTTTGCTACTGTTATGAATCCTCATGTAAATATCTGATATGCAGGATGTATTTTCAGGGGTCGCGACCCACAGGTTGAGAACCGCTGCTTTAGTTCCTACCTCCCAATGCCTCGGGCTGCTGTTTCCTGCAGGGTCCTGGCTCCCCCTGGGGAAACTCCCGTCTTGGCCTCTTCCACAGCCCTTGCTCGCAGGTCTTCCCACCCTTTCCCTTTCCAGTACAGGTTGCTTTTGTCCTTTGGGTCTACACCAATTCCCACTTCCTGTCTGGCCTTTGGGGACCACGCCTCCCTGAGAGCCCCAGGGCCCTTCCGGCACCTCCACCTGTGCAGACCTGCCCAGGACATCTCAGTTTGTGAGCCTGGTTGGCTTTACTGGTGTTGAGTAAAAAGCAGCCACGCAAGGCCTGAGCCCTCCGTGGGGGTGATGAGAGTCAGTTCCCTTTTGCCTTTCCTCCGAGCCTGTGGCTTAGAACTGCACGCAGTTGATGCCATCAATGGTGGAGCTGCTGAAATCTCACCCACTGCCAGCTGGTAGTCCATGGGCTGCTCCCACCCCGTCGGAGGCCCAGCCAATGCTCACACTCTCCTGAGAGCCTGTTGCTGCAGCAGCAGCAGCAGCAGCAGCGCATGCCCCGGCCCTGCCAGCCTCAGAGCTGTTAAGAAAAGTTATCCACAACTTGCAAATAAGGCAAAAAGATGCCGGTGAGCCCTTTCAAACACATTCTGGAACAGTGGTTTTCCAGTGTGGCACCCGCACCACCAGTAGCCGCATCCCCTGGGAACTTGCTAGAAATGCAGACTCTTGGGACTCACCTCAGACACATTGAATCAGAACCTCCTGGGGGCGGGGCTTAGCCATCTGTGTGTTCCTAAGCCCGCAGGTGATTCTTTTTAATATATTTTTATTGATTTCAGAGAGGAAGGGAGGAGAGAGATAGAAACATCAATGATGAGAATCATTGATCAGCTGCCTCCTGCACGGCCCCCACTGGGGCCTGAACCCACAACCCGGGCATGTGCCCTGATCAGGAATTGAACCGTGACTTCCTTGTTCATAGGTTGATGCTCAACCACTGAGCAACACCAGCCGGGCAGCCCTCAGGTGATTTTGATGCTCCCTAAAGTTTGAGAAGCACTGCTCCAGAGCTGCACTACCCCGCACAGCAGCCACAGGCCCTGTGTGGTACTGAGCACTTCAAATGCAGTTTGTCTGAGCTGAGATGTGCTGTAAGTATAAAATACCTGTCATATTTCAGTCACTTAGAAAAAATGTAAAATACCTCATTAGTGTGTGTGTGTGTGTGTGTGTGTGTGTATATATATATATATATTTTTAAATACTCATTGGAGGATATTTTTTCCATTGATTTTTTTTTGTTAGAGAGAATAGAGGGAAGGGAAGTGGGGGAGAGAGAGAGACAGACAGACAGACACATCAATTGATTACCTCACACACACACCCCAACTTGGGTTGGGGATCGAACCTGCAACCAGGGTACGTGCCCTTGACCAGGAATCAAACCCGAGACCCTTCAGTCCATGAGCTAACACTCTAGCCCAGCTGTGGGCAAACTACGGCCCGTGGGCCGGATCCGGCCTGTTTGAAATGAATAAAACTAAAAAAAAAAAAAAAGACCGTACCCTTTTATGTAATGATGTTTACTTTGAATTTATATTAGTTCACACAAACACGCCATCCATGCTTCTGTTCCGGCCCTCCGGTCCAGTTTAAGAACCCATTGTGGCCCTCGAGTCAAAAAGTTTGCCCACCCCTGCTCTAGCCACTGAGCCAAACCAGCCAGGGCTCATTAGTAACTTATTTGGTATTGATTACATGTTGCAATGATAATAATTTTGGATATACTAGATTAAATTAAATATATTTTCATAATTAATATTACCACTTCTTTTAAAAAATGTGGCTACTAGAAAATGTAAAATTACATATGTGGCTTGCATTATATTTATATTGACTATGTTGCTATAGAGTATTATGTTAACAAAGCCATTTAAGAGTTAGCTGATTATCCAGGGGAAAGTAACTTTGACTCATATTTGCTATTGATGGGGCCCAGATGACATAAAGTTAGGTGCTAACCTACAGAAAACTGGTAAGTTGCAAATGATTTTTGTTGGGAGAAGTAAATATTTCTGTTTGGTAGAGAAATTAACCCTAAAGGTTATAATTTTATTTATTGCCCTATGGACTTTAACTAGCTTCATGTCTAACTTGGCAATCTCATTCCAGTATTTTTCACATATTCCATTTCTTCTCCAGTTCTCCCTCCTCCCCTCCCCCCTTTCCTAACTATGTACTCTCCTGGAAGGAAGAGAGCCTGGCAGGGTCTAGGTAAGTGAGGACGAGCCATCCTGCTCTGGAGCCAGGGACATCCTACAGGGACCTAAGACAGGAAGGGATGTGAATTGTGTTGAGGGGCTGTGAAGCTCTGATGATCCCTCAAGCCTGTATGATTCCAGGGGTGGGGAAGAATGAGGAGATGGGAGAAGAGGGGAGGGGGTTTCTGAAAAGCCCCACTACTCCCACGGGGCTGGAAGTCTGAGGAAGCTACCTTTACCTGGCTGGGCAGAGTCAAGCCCACAGCCCTGGTTGAGCTGAGTACCCCTAGGGAGGGTGAGCATTTTACTATGCCCCTGGGTCAGACAGAGCCTGTGCCCAGTGCTTTCCCTATTGTGGCCATGAGGCTCTTTGGGGGTGTGATCCCACAGAAAGGGTGGTAAGAGAAAGGTCAAGTCCCAGGAGCTGCCATTGGAATTACCAGAAGAAAACACCATAATTACAAGCATGAGTTACAAATAAATTATAAAACTGCAAAAATAAATTTAAAAAATCATCCACCCAGGCCGGTGTGTCTCAGTGGTTGAGTGTCCACCTATGAACCAGGAAGTCACGGTTGATTCCTGGTCAGGGCACATGCCCAGGTTGCGGGCTCGGTCCCCAGTAGGGGGCATGCAGGAGGCAGCCGACCAATGATGTTACTATCTCTCACACCCTCTCCCTTCCTCTCTGAAATAATAAAAAGAGAAAAGGTCATCCAGGTCTAATTTACAAGTACAGTACTCAGCAAGAGCCTGGAAACTGCTGAGTTCTCACTCGCATTATCTTGTTTAATCCTCTCATAGTCCTGAGGTCTGCAATCATTCCTACTTTACAGGTGAGAAAACAGAGGATAAGCTACAAAGTCACAGTGAACGCCAAAGTTGGGGTATCAATTTGGGACTCCATGCACCACTGACATTGATAAGAATCATGGAAAAATCCCTCTAAGTGGGGTTCTCAGAGTCCAACCTAGCCCCAGCCAGGCTGTCCAGTGAGCCGTCCTTCCAAAGAAGCAGGCCATGCAGGGACCAGGTTCGCCCTTGAATGGGGATTTCCCCAAGGTTATACATTCATCAGGGTTGCAAAGGAGACTCGGGTGTCCTTACTCCTAGTTTTGGGCCTTCTCAGCCAGAGAAGATTTTTGCAATTAGAAAACAGTTGCCTAATATGAGCCAAAAGTTGACCGGCGTTGCAGTTCAGTGAAGGGTACACATGGTTTCATTATTCTGTTCTGTCTATATGCTCAACATCCTCCATAATGGAAAGCTTCATAAAATACCAGATGAAGAGCTGTGGACAGTGGTCATCCAACTAATAAAGCCATTGAGAGTGGTAGTTACTCATCATGACTCTGCATGCAGTCCTCTCACACACCTACCTTACCACTTCCTGAACTTAGTTTAGCCTTCTTAATCATTTCTATAAGTGCTTTTTATTCACCCCTGTAAAAACAACTCAAGATGAAATTAAAATGAACCTTCCTTGTCAATGAAATACTCCATATCAAAGCAGATGCTGGATTGACTCAAGTGCAAACATTTGACTTATACACGACTTCTCAGGTGTGACACCATTGCCTAAAGAAACCTCCCTTAGCACAGTACTTTACTCAAAAGAGGCAAGAGGTAAGGGGAATGTGGAGGTGACTGATGTGAGCCCACTGTTCAACTCTGGGTCCTTGGGGCTGGAGTGCGGAGTGGACGGAGCTGCTCTTTGGAAGGCAGTGTCCAGGTATCACATGGCGACTTGGTGCCCGCCTTGGGTTCCCTCACCCCAGCTTCTGCGACTGTTGGCTGTTAAGGAACCCACTACCTGTGAATTATCCTCAGCCAGAAGCTAGGTTCCCCCCACCACCACCAGCAGCCCACAGACTGACATTACGAGGATGATAAACTCTTAGTGCTATTCACACTCCCAAACTCCCCAAAGGATCAGGCTGACACTGGACTCCAGCTGAGACCATCTTCTTGCTAAATCCCTTTTCCTGCCGGGTCCTGCTTCCCTCGCTTCTTGTCTCTTCAGAGCGCTCTTCCAATACATCACTTTCTTTTTTGAATTTTTAAAAAATTGTTGGTCAATCCTCACTAGAGGATATTTTTTCCACTGATATTTAGAAAGAGTGGAAGGGAGGGAAAGGAGAGAGAGAGAGAGAGAGAGAGAGAGAGAGAGAGAGAGAGAGAGAGAGAAGAAACGTCAGGGCCGGGTATCGAACCTGCAACCCAGGTACCTGCCCTTGACTGGGAATCGAACCTGTGACCCTTTGGTGCAGGTGCTGGCGCTCTAATCACTGAGCACACTGGCCAGGGCTCCAATACATCACGTTCATAGGAACCCCCATCTCCAGCCCTGCTTCCAGGAATGTCATCCTAAGAAACCAGGCTGCAGAGCTTTTTACCAGTGTTTTGTTTTTCCCCTCCTCATATCCCTGTGAGATACTTAGAGCTGAAATTATGTTCCCACTTCCAAAGAGAAAGCTGCTAGTAACTGGGCCCAAGGGTCCTTGCAAATACAGGACTGTCAAGAGCAAGGAAATGAATGTCTAGATTATAAGTGCTGTCCAATAGAACCTCTCCCAAAGTGATATCCACTGGCCACATGTGGCTATTGAGCACTTGAAATGTGGCTAGTGTGATTGAGAAACTAAAATTTCCATTTTATTTTAATTAGTTTAAATGTAAATAGTCACATGTAGCTCATGGCTACCATATCAGACAGTGCAACTCTAGAAGGAGGAAGCAATGTGAAGGGATACATGGATTGGGACAGGGTTTCCAAAGCATGTGTCCTGCGAAGGCCTTGGGAAAAAATGCAGATTGGGAGCAAAGGCTGGAATAAAACTCGTTATTTATTCAAAGACCAAAGATGGCACTGCATCCAGGGATGGGGAAAAGCAGAGTGGGGGGTGGGAGCAGGGGTGGGGAATCCTCCACTAATTTTCACCTCAAATGGTTTCCCTTTGAGCTCACGAGCCTCAGGAAAAACAGAACATCTGGGGCAGGGTCTGTGCTCCCCACTGTTTTTCTTGTCTGCTGCCCCTGCCCCCAGCTCAAGGACAGAAGAGGATACAGATGGCTGGGCCATTCATTCCCTCATTCATTCAACACACCCATTCATAAAGATGTATTAAACACCTTCTAGGTGTCAGGTAGTGTAATCTAGAGATGAACACGATCTTAAGAAAAGTACAATACTTCAGGAAAGAGAGAAACTTAAAAGCACAGCTAGTAGGATGGAGTGGTGGGCATGATAGGATAACCTGCCAAGTGTAATCTGTGGCAGCCACTCGGTCTGGAGAAGTAGAAGGGGTCCCTGAGGTCACATGTGACCTTGGGCATTTGGGGTCTTGGAGGACCAGAGACATCTTCCCTGGAAGAGAAGTAGGAGGAAGGGGCCCCACATGCAAAGGGAATAAAAGCCCTGCCATGGAGCAGGTGGGATGCATGGCACTTTCCCAGCGGTGCCGGACGAGACTGAGGAGGGCAGCTGTGGACCAGGGCCTGGGGGGCGTGGGGTATTGGCACCAAATCATGCGGTATTTGGACCCTGGGGGTGACAGGAAGTCAGCTGAGGATGCCTTATTGGCTGTGTCATTTGGAAAAGTCATTTTGCATCCAGGGAGAAGCAGGCACCAAAGGGCCTAGGCTAGAGAAGGGATGGTGGATGAGGAGGTTGGTACGAGGGGTAGTTCAGGCCCAGGTGGGAGTGACCCTTCCTGGTCTTGGCCTGGGGCAGCAGCCAAGGCCCAGTGTCCCCAGGGCCACAGCCACCTGCCAGGCCTGGACCTGGCCTCCCCACCAAGATCCTCACTGGGGCAGAGGTGGCTGCAGTGCAGATGGGCTGGGGGACTATAAATAGCCAGGGTGCATACATTAGCATGCCAATGCACCCGAACCCCATCCTCTATGCTAATGGCCCACCATGTGCCTGAACACCTTCTGTTCCCCTGCATGCATTTGCATGCACAATTAGCATAATCTTGTATAATTAATGAACAGCGTCAATTTTAGCTCCTAAGTAATTTGATTAACATGTTGATAGGGCACTTACTAGGCTCTCCAAACCTCAGGGCCGGGCATGGGGCCTGAGGAGAAGGGAAGAGGAGGGGGAGAGACTGCTAAGCGGCCCCCAGCTGCCCATGAGAGTGGTGGTGACTTCACTTTCCCTTAATGGGGCCTGAGGGGAAGGGGGAGAGGCTGCTAATGGGAGGCCTCTGGGCACCCCACGTGGAGTGGCAGGGACCTGAGCATGAAGCACACTGTGTCCCTGTGGACACAGAGATACACATGCCCCTGGCATGTACCCCAGCCCGGGGAGTCTTCTGTGAATGCAGGATGGGGAGAACAGAAGAGGAGGGATGGGGAAAATGTAGGATGACTGGTGGGCGGGGGATGGATGGGCAGAGGGAAGCCACAGGGGAAGAGGTGTACTGTGGGTAACTGGGGACATAAGGTCCCGAGACTGAAGGGAAGAAGTTGTATATTCCTCTGTCCTTGGGTGGGTGAGCCAGGCTCCAAAGCCAGGGATCTTGGCACCTTTTCTTTATGAATCATGAGAGAGGCAGAGGTGCGGGGCTGGCGCCTTCTATAATGCCCCAAGGGACAGAGAGAGAACATATAGAAGACTGAGTGTTGCTCCCTTCCTTTTCAGAAACAGATCCATTCCCAGCCCAGACATCCCAGGGCCTCAGACAGAGGCCCAACTCCTCTCTCCTGCTCATCTCTGTGCGTCAGAGTCAGGAAGTTCATCCCTGCCTCTAACTGACTTTCTTGTTGCTGTCTAGGTTCAGTTGCACTACCTTCTAAGATGGTCAATCGAGGTGAGGGCAGGTGGGGTAAGAAATGATACCGTGGCAGGCCCTGTACAGGACATTGTGTGAACACTTCTCACTTACCTTTACAACATTCCTACCTGCTGAGGTTAAGAGTCAGCCCCATTTAATTTTTTTATTGATTTCAGAGAGGAAGGGAGAGGGAGAAAGAGATAGAAACATCAATGATGAGAGAGAATCATTGATCAGCTGCCTCCTGCACACCCCCCACCGGGGATCGAGCCCGCAACCCAGGCATGTGCCCTTGACCGGAATCGAACCCAGGACTCTTTAGTCCGCAGGCCGACACTCTATCCACTGAGCCAAACCAGCTAGGGCAAGTCAGCCCCATTTTACTAATGAGGAAACTGGAGCTGAGAAAGGTGAGACCTTGCTCCGAGTCATATGGCCTCACATTCCAGGTTGACTTCAGTCCCCAACCCTGAATAGCCCTTAGCTTTATGGTGAGAATTTATCATTCAAATTGCAGACAGTCCATTTTTTAGCTATCTCCCACTCCACCTATTATGGTCCCCAGGCCTCATCATGCCCATACTCACACTCTCCACCAACATCCTCTGGAGGCATTGTCCACAGCACCCTCCAGCCTCAGCACGGGAGCCACTCTGATCTCAAGCTTAGTTTCAGCTGCCCAGATACTTTACCTTAAATCCCTGGATTAGGGGTGGCTTGGGGACCCTTGCTTTTTGATTGGCATCCTAGCCCACATGAACCCCAGGGCACATGGAGGAACCTCTCATGAACCCTCTCTACTTCCTCCCTCAAATGCTCCCAGCTCTGAAAGGGGCTCAGGGGAAGAAGTGCAGTTCATTCTCTGGCAAGAGGGAAAATTTCAGTCCTGCTTCAGCCCTGAACCAGCAGGAAGGTTCTGGAACCTCAAGGGGGAATTGACAGAATGGACCCTAGACAGAAGCCTGTACCTGCAGCATTAGTGTGGGAGAAAAGAGACCCTACAGGAAAGGGTGGAAGGAAACAGATGCTATCATGGGCTTGTTTTGTGGCTGCAGAGGAAAACGGGAAATGTTCCATGAACTACTGGATTAGGAAGAGGGGCATATTCTTTCACAGCTTCTACAGCCCCTTCTCATCGAAGTGAATTTGTCAGCTTGTACTTGATCTAGGGATTGAGGTCTAAGTTTGCCACCAATAGGATAGATGGAAGCTTACATCAGCCAGGTGGCTCAGACATGACCTGTTTCAATAGTTATTGAGCAACACCCACTGTGCATCAGGTACAACTACATGCAGAGCGTTCATAGTCCACAGCTCCTGTCCACCCCCAGGAGCCAGAGGAGGAGAGCTGTGGGCCTCTCATCGGATGAAATCTTCCTCACCTGCTCCCGCACCAGGGTCATTCTGGCCAATCAAGCAACTATTTCATCTTAGAACTGTGATGTCTAATAAGATAGTCATTTTAATGTGGCTATTTAATTTGGGGAGTGGGAGGGGTGACATTTGTAATAGTTTCAACAATAAAGATAAATTTTAAAAATGTTTTTCTATTCGTCAAAATTAAATAAAGTTGAATATTCAGTTCCTCAGTCACAGTAGTTACATTTCAAGTGCCAAATAGGTATATGTAGCTATTGGCTACCATATTGGTCAGTGTAGGACATTTCCACCATCACAGAAAGTTCAATTGGACAGTGTTGTCTTAGAGCCTTACATTGTTTTTATTTCCTCTTACCATTATGTAAAAGCTTACATAATTATGTTTTTAATTTATTGATGAGAAAGAGAGAGAGAGAGAGAGAGAGAGAGAGAGAGAGAGAGAGAGAAGGAGAAGAGGGGGGAAGAGAGAGAGAAACATCAATTTGTTGTTCCACTTATTTATGGACTCATTGGTTGCCTCTTATATATGACCTGACTGGGGAATCTAACCTACAACCTTGGTGTATTGGGCTGATGCTCTAACTAACTGAGCTACCCAGCCAGGTCTTACACAATTATGTTTTATAGCAACAGCTCTGTAATCTTAGTAAGAACAGAGAGCTATGCAGTGTTTTAACTTGTCCTATCCCATTCCCTTTTCCCCAGCTCTGTGGTAGCCTTGAAAACCAGCAGCCTTGAAACCTTGGTAGTTACGACAACCAACAGTCTAGTAGCCACTGGAAAGGACAAATTGGGCTTGGAACTTCTCAACAGTCTGTATTTCCAGATAATTGTTACTATTTGACCTACCTGGTGGCTCCCTAGCAGCCCCATTCTCAGTACTTGTTATTTGACCTGATTCAGAGCTTTCTTAGTGGGAAAAAACCCTGTCCTCAGAGTGTTTGTTGAAAACAACCTGTGGCAACTGTTCAACATTGCTGTTGCTTGAGGCATTGGTACTAGTTGGGGCAAACAGGAGTCTGGAAAAAGTGAGAATGAAATGTTTATAGAAGGCTCTGAAAAGTTCTTATATATTCCTGGAAATTTAAAAGGTCATATGTATACTCTGGGAAGAGCAGGTGCCCAGAAAAGATCTCAGAAAGCCCTCCCTAGTCTCCCATCTCTAGCTGACCCTGAAACCTTGCACAAGCAAGAAGTGAAGGTAAAGGAAAGCTGCCCTAATACATACATACAACCTTTTGGCAAAAGGTGAAGACTTATTGGTCCAAGGCAATTAAGGAAGTACCTGTCCAATTATGAGGAGACCACTAAGCTAAATGAACAGAAGAAACTTTAGTGGCCATGATAAGGAATACAGACTTTATAGAATTGGTCCAGGAAACTCACTAAACAAACAGCAACAGCAACAAACATTAGAAGAGGGAATTTGATTTGCAGAAGTACCACATTATATTATTAAACTATTCATGTTCAACAAATAATTATGAAACATGCAAAGTAACAAGAAACTATGACTCATACATGAGAAATAAAGCAGTTAGTAGGAACTGTCCTTGAGGAAGCCCACATGTTAGACTTACTAAACAAATACTTTAAACAGCTATTACAAATACTTTAAGAACTAAAGGAAACCATGTCTAAAGAATAAAAGAAAGTATGATAATAATATCTCACCAAATAGAGAATATCAATAAAGAGTTACAAATTATAAAAAAGAACCAAATTTAAATTCTGGAGTTGAAAAGGACAACTTAAAAATAATTTTTCTAGAGGAACTCAACAGCATATCTGAGTTAACAGAAGAAAAAGAAATCAGTGAACTTGAAGATAAGTCAATTGAGAGTACCCAGCTCTGGAGCAGAAAGAAAAAAGAATGACCAAAAATGAACAGAGCCTAAGATGTGTGGGACACCATTAAGAATACCAATATACACATAGTGGGACCCCCAGCAGGAAAGAAGGAAAGGAAATGGGCAGAAAGTTTGAAGAAATAATGGCCCAAAACTTCCCAAATGTGATGAAAAACCTTATTCTGCACATCTAAGAAGCTTAATGAACTCCAAGTAACGTGAACTAAGAGATGCACACATAGAAGCATACTCAAATTGTTAAAAGACAAAGACATAGAAAGAATTTGGAAAGCAACAAGAGAGAGAAGCAGCTCATCATGGACAGCTGACTTCTCATTAAAAACCATAAAGGTCAGAAGACAGTAAATTGACATATTGAAAGTGCTGAAAGAAAACAATTGTCAACCAAAAATTATAGTAAAACTATCCTTCAAACATGAAGTATAAATTAAAATTAAATAAACATGAAGGATGATTTAAGAAGATAAACAAAAACTGAGGGAATTAATGACTAACAGATCTTTCTTATGAGAAATACTAAAAGGAATCCTTCAATCTGAAATGAAAGGACACAAGAGAGTAATTTGAATCCACATGAATAAAGAGTACTTGTAAAAGTAACCATACAGATAAACATAAAAGACAATATATATCTATTTTTGTTTATAATTATTTTGTTTTCCTACCTAATTTAAAAGACAACTAACTGCATGAGTGTGTGTGGGAGGGGGGCAGGGCAACTCTCTGTACATTCTGCTCACTTTTGTTATAAACCGAAAACTGCTCTAAAAAATGAAATATATCAAAGAAAACTGCACAAAGCAGTACTTATAAAACTGTGTTGATGGGCTTTTGATGTGTAATCATACACTGTGATTGACAAGGATATAAAAAAGGAGAGGAGCCCTGGCCGGTTTGGCTCAGTGGGTAGGGCATCTGCCTGTGCAATGAAGGGTCCCGGGTTTGATTCCCAATTAAGGGCACATACTTCTGTTGCAGGTTTGATCCTGGCCCTGGTCAGGACATGTGCAGGAGGCAACCAATCAATGTGTCTCTCTCACATTGATGTTTCTCTCTCTCTGTCTCTCCCACTCCCTTCCACTCTCTAAAAATCAATGGGAAAATATCCTCAAGTGAGAATTAATAAAAAAAGGAGAGGAAAGAGAATGAATCTATATTGCAGCAGTGTTTCTGTACATTATTATAGCTAATTTGATCATCTAAATTAGATTGTTTCAAATAAAATATTAATTTATATTCCCAGGCAAACTACTAAGATAATTACTCAAAATTAGATAACAACAACAGCAAAAAAAGGTATACTGGTAACTATGCATTTAACACAAAAAAGACAGTAATGGAGTAATAGAGAAAAAACAGCAACAAAAAATAAGATAGAAAACACAAAGCAAAATTGCAGACATAAATCCTACTTTATCAGTACTTACATTAAATGTAAATGGTTTAAACACTCCAATTAAAAGGCAAAGAATGGCCAAATGGATTAAAAAACATAATCTTTGGTGTGGTGAACACACAATACAATATGCAGATGATGTTATAGAATTGCACAACTGAAACCTATATAACTTTATTAACCAATGTCACCCCAATAAATTCAATAAAAAAAGAAAAAAATAAACTTAGAAAATGCAAATTTAAAGTTTTACAGTCTGTTGAGTTGCATAGGTAGCTGAAGAGGTTAGAGCCCACACATCTTATTTATATATTAGATTTCCCTTGGATTTAGAACTTCTCCACTATTACTTTGTTATCACCCCAGGAATATCTTGTATTCTACATGCATGGTAATTTATAATGTTGCATTATAATTATTTTTCTCTATGTCCATCTCCCTTAATAGACTGTGGGCTTACTGAAGTCAGAGTCTGTGTCTTGTTATTGTTTTATATTCCTCATAGCCTAGCAAATGCTTGGCATTTAGTGGGAACTCAATAAATTTTGATCATGAATGAAAAGTATGTGGTGCTACTTAAAATAAATACACTGAGTGGCCACATTATTATGACCGGCCAGATTATTATGACCACCCCATCGGTACAATGAAGTGAATTAGTTATGCAAATAATAATAATAAAAAAACCTTGAGAGTATTTGCTTAGGAAGTTTTCAGTATTCAGTATTTTTTGAAGTGTCAATGAAGTACTGATGGGGTGGTCATAATAATCTGGCCGGTCAAAATAATCTGGCCACTCAGTATATAAAACACTGTTTTCTGGATTGTGCCCTATCAGCAAGAATACTGGTGTTCTTAAAGAAATAGTGGGCTTGTTGATGCCAGGACAATGTTTGCTTTTAAATACCATTATTCTTGATGTGTATTTTTAGACAGTTTTCCATGCAAAAACAGAGAGAAATTTGGATGCATCAATAATAGTTATTTACTTTCAAGACATTAAATGCTAAAGACTAATTTATATAATTTTAATGAATAAATCTAGTGTAAATATAAACATTAAAATTGAAATGAAATAGTAATTGTTTGTATTTCATCTAGTATTTTAAATATATTGAATACCCCACAATTGTGAATCAGAAGCATTTTGGAGAGTGCCATTGTCAACATCATGTTACTTCAATTACTTCATGTTGTTTGAATGCATATACGTGTTGCAACACATTATTATTAAATGAACTATTTTCGTAAACAACCCCCCTAAAATAAAAATAAAAAAAGATAATCTAACTTTATGTTGTCTATGTGAAACATAATTTAGATTAAAAGATATGAACAGGTTGATAATAAAAGGGTTGAAAAAGATATATCAATCAAAGTCTAACCAATTGAGAGCTGGACCAGTTTTATTAATATCACACAAAATGGCCCTAGCCGGTTTGGCTCAGTGGATAGAGTGTCGGCCTGCAGACTGAAGAGTCCCAGGTTTGACTCTGGTCAAGGGCACATGCCTGGGTTGCAGGCTTGATCCCCAGTAGGGGGCGTGCAGGAGGCAGCTGACCAATGATTCTCGCATCATTGATGTTTCTATCTCTCTCTTCCTCCCCCTTTCTCTATGAAATCAATACAAAATATATTTTAAAAATATCACACAAAATAGACTTTGAGACAAAACTGCTTTGAGACAAAGAATGACATTTTATAAAGATAAAAATGTCAGTCTACCAGAAAAAATAATAATTGTAAACATATGTGCACCTGACAATAGAGCTCCAAAATACATGAAGCAAAAAATTACAGAATTGGAGGAAAAAACAGATAATTCAACAATAATAGTTGGAGATCCAGTGCCCTACTTTTAATAATGAATACAACTACTAGGCAAAATATCAACAAGGAAATAAAAGATTTGAATCACCCTACCTATAGCATCTCATACAATAAATGAGTTGTAGTTTCATTGCCCGGCCCCGTGAGGGAGGCAACTAATTGATCTCTCTCTCTCTTTCTTTCTCCCCCTTCCTCCCTTCCACTCTCTCTAAAAATCAATGGGAAAAAAAATATTCTTGGGTGAGGATTAACAAGAAAAACAAAAAAGATGTACAAATGTTCCAAAAGCATCTGAAAGATGCTCAACATCACTTATCAATAGAGAAATGAAAAAAGAACCCACAACGAGATATCATCTCACACCCAATAGAATGGCTACAATGTAAAAAAAAAAAAATAACAACTGTTGGAGAAATAAGAATCCTAGTGCACTGCTGGTGGGATTGTAAAATGGTGCAACTGCTATGGCAACCAGTATTGAGTTCCTCAAAAAATCTATTAAACATTATCATAAGATCCAGCAATACCACTTTTGAGTATATCTTCAAAAGAATTGATATCTCAAATATCAATATCTCAAATAGATATGTTCACACTCATATTCACAGCAGCATTATTCACAATAGCCAAGAGATGGAAACACCCAAATGCCCACTAATGGATGAATGTGGTATATACATAAAAGGGAATATTATTCAGCCTTAAACAGGGAGAAAGTCCTGTTACATGCTTCAGCAGGATGAACTTGAGAAATTGTGCTAAATGAAATAAGCCAGTCACAAAAAGACAATACTGTATCATTATACTTATAAGGTACTTAAAATAGACACATTCATAGAAACAGAAAGGAGACTGATGGGTCCAGGACTGGGGAGACGGAAAAATGTGGAGTTGTAGTTTAATGGGTATAGTTTCAGTTTTGCAAGAAGAAAAAGTTTTGGAGATCTGTTGTACAACAATGTGAATATACTTAACACTACTGAATTGTATATTTAAAATGGTAAATTTTATGTGTTTCTTTTTTTTTTTTAATTGATTTCAGAGAGGGAGGGAGAGGGAGATAGAAACATCAGTGATAAGAGAGAATAATTGATCGGCTTCCTCCTGCACACCACACACTGGGGATTGAGCCTGCAACCCAGGCATGTGCCCTGACTGGGAATCGAACTGTGACCTCCTGGTTCATTGATTGATGCTCAACCACTGAGCCACACCGGCCGGGCTGTTATATCTTTCTTTACCACAGTTTTAACCCTTTGCAGTCCAATTTTATTTTTGGAATTCAAACAGTCTGGTCCAAATTAATTGACGGGATTGAATGTTGAACCGGTTTGCGGTGTTGACCTTAGCCTCGACGTTGGACCTGCTCCTAGCGCCTGGTCTGTCGAGTCAGCCTCCACGTTGGATGAAAAGGGTTAAAAATGACACAGGGAAGTAATTTTGAGGTGACCTAGACAATCTAATCATTAAGGTAATATGAAAGAAATAATCAAGGAGAGATGAAAAAATTATAAAGTATAAGAGTAATGGTGAAGGAGTGCTAGATCTACCAGTTACTAAAACATGTTATAAATCTTCAGAAAGCAGCATCATGTTCCCACATAAATAAATAGATGAATAGTGAAATAGAATGGAAAGTCCAGGAATATACACAATTACATTTAGAATATAACATGGATGGTATTTATAACTGGTGGGGAA
Source organism: Myotis lucifugus (assembly GCF_000147115.1). Lineage (NCBI taxonomy): Eukaryota > Metazoa > Chordata > Mammalia > Chiroptera > Vespertilionidae > Myotis > Myotis lucifugus. The sequence continues at coordinate 278,073 of NW_005871226.1, read as the reverse complement.
AGATGAATTATTCAATCCACCTCTATTTTTTTTTCTGGTAGCTGCCACTTGCCCCAAGAGAAATTATTGAATAATCCATTCACTAAAAATCTCTAAAGACAAAAAGAAGCTCCTATATAGAGCCAGAGAAGAGATTTTACTCACAAAAAAATGACAACTATGTCATACTTTTCAACAGCAACAATGGAAATATTTTCAAAGCTCTAAGTAAGAAAATAACTATCAATCTAGAATTGTGTTCCCAGGAAAACGATTTTTCAAGGAAGAATGATATCAAGACATTTATAGTAAAACAAAAGTGAGAATGGTTTACCATCAGCAGACCTTTACTAAAGGAGGGATTTCTAACAGATGTACTTCCAAAAATGACCCCACAAAATGTTGTTTGAGATACAAGAAGAAAAAGATGAGCAAAAATTTGGTAAGTATAAAAAAATCCTATATAATAAAAGCATAGTATGCAAATTGTCCCCTCAACTGGGAGTTGCCCAGGAGTTTGACCAGGGGGTGGAGGCAGGCAGCTGGGGGAAGGGAAGGAGGCCCTGGCCAGCAGCTGGCAGCTGCTAGGGACCCTACCAGTGCATGAATTTCGTGCACTGGGCCTCTAGTATTTATATATAATAATCCTATCTAATAAAAGAATAATATGCAAATTGACCATCACCCCAACACACAAGATGGCCACCCCCATGTGGTCAAAGATGGCCACCACAAGATGGCCGGCAGGGGAGGGCAGTTGTGGGCGATCAGGCCAGCAGGGGAGGGAGGGCAGTTGGGGGCAACCAGGCTGGCAGGGGAGGGCAGATAGGGGTGACAAGGCCGGCAGAGGAGGGCAGTTGGGGGCAACCAGGCCGGCAGGGGAGGACAGTTAGGGGCAATCAGGCCGTCAGGGGAGGGCAGTTAAGGGCGACCAGACCTGTAGGGGAGGACAGTTAGGGGCAATCAGGCCTGCAGGGGAGGGCAGTTGGGGGCTACCAAGCCGGCAAGGGAGGGCAGTTAGTGGTGACCGGCCAAGAAGGGGAGGGCAGTTAGGGGCAATCAGCTGGCAGGGGAGCAGTTAGGTGTCGATCAGGCTGGTAGGGGAGTGGTTAGGGGTGATCAGGCTGGCAGGCAGAAGTGGTTAGGGGCAATCAGGCAGGCAGGCAGGCAGGAGAGCGATTGGGAGCCAGCAGTCCTGGATTGTGAGAGAGATGTCCGACTGCCCGTTTAAGCCCGATCCCAGTGGGGCCTAAATGGGCAGTCGGACATCCCGCGAGGGGTCCCAGATTGGAGAGGGTGCAGGCTGGGCTGAGGGACACTCCACCCCAGCGCATGAATTTCGTGCACCAGGCCTCTAGTTTATATAATAAAAGCCTAAGAGACCTTTACGGTGGAACAACCAGAACAACTGGCCGCTATGATGTGCACTGACCACCAGGGGGCAGACGCTCAATGCAGGAGCTGCCCCCTGGTGGTCAGTGTGCTCCCACAGGGGAGTGCCGCTCAGCTCACAGCTGGCGAGCGCAGCGGCAGTAGCGGGAGCAACAAGTCAAGCTGTAAGGAGCAGCAAGCAGGAGGGCAGTAAGGAGCGAGGGGTCCCAGACCCCCAGTCCCACCCCAGTGCACGAATATCGTGTCCTGGACCTCTAGTAATAATAATAATAACGTGTAGAATTTTAAAATAATCAAAATTCATGGGGTAATCGAATGTCCTAAGATTGATGGTGTGCTGGCAAGTGTTTAACAACCATTTCTAGAGAGGGGAAACCCTGATTTATAGTGTTTGTTGATTTCCATGGTTATATGTTCCCCCAGGGCTGATTTCAGCTATCAATGTGAAGTCTCTGAATATGAAGTTGAGCAGAATTACTAATAATTGGCTCTTGTGAGTCAGTATGAGCCAGATCCAGCACACCACTGTCAAAGATTCTAATATTAGTCAGGAAAGAAATTATGACTTTATTAAGAATATATAGTAAATATTAAGAATAATGACTAAAAGAATAGAAATGAAATGAATAAATTTCCAAACCAGTAAAGGGGAAAATAAAATAAGAAATACAGTCCTAGCTGGTTTGGCTCAGTAGATAGAGCATTGGACTGTGGAGTAAAGGGTCCTGGGTTCAATTCCGGTCAAGGGCATATTCCTGGGTTGCAGGCTTGACCCTCAGTAGGGGGCGTGCAGGAGGCAGCTGATCAATGATTCTCTCTCATCATTGGTGTTTCTTTCTCTCTCTTCCTCTCCCTTCCTTTGTGAAATCAATAAAAACATATTTTAAAAAAAGAAACATACACCACATCAAACAAAGTAGTTAAACCACTTTAAATAGTAAGAAAGGAAAAAAAATAGAAGTGGAACAAATAGTACAAAGATCATAGGGAATGTTATTCAGAAAAGATAATAGAAAAATAGTTGAAATAAATCATAATCTCAATAAAGTAAATGGACTAAACTTGCCAGGTGAAAAACAAACTAAATTTTTTAAAAATTCAGCAATATGCAGTTAAATGAGAAATATCTGAAACATAGGGACACGTAATGGTTGAAAATCATAGGATGTAAAAAGGAATATGAAGCAAATATAACCAAAAGTAAGTTGATAGAGCCTATAAATAATATCTATAAAATAGACACTAAAGCAAAAATATTATTAGAAATAAAGGATCAATAAATGCTGATAAGCCCTGGCCAGTGTGGCTCAGTCATTAAGAGTGTCAGCCCAGCCCTAACCGGTTTGGCTCAGTGGATAGAGCATCGGTCTACGGACTGAAGGGTCCCGGGTTCGATTCCAGTCAAGGGCATGTACCTTGGTTGCGGGCACATCCCCAATAGGGGGTGTGCAGGAGGCAGCTGATTGATGTTTCTCTCCCATCAATGTTTCTAACTCTCTATCCCTCTCCCTTCCTCTCTGTAAATATCAATAAAATATATTTTTTAAAGAAAGAGTGTCAGCCTGTGCACTCGAGGGTAGCTGGGTTT
>NW_005871226.1:271542-274372 GCF_000147115.1 Myotis lucifugus | reverse complement strand
AACACTTAAAAAGGGAAAATGAGGGAGTATTTTTAACTGAATAAAAATGAAAACATATCATAATATGTGTATACCCTTACAGCAGTACTTAGGGAGAAATGTATAGCACTAAAAGCCTGTTTTAGACAACAAGAGAGGCCTCAGCTTCCACTCTAAGAAACCAGGAAAAGGAGAGGAAATTAAGCCCAAAGTAAGCAGAAGATAGGAACTAATAAATATAAACAGAAAACAGAAAATCAATAGAGAAAACCAATGAAATAAAAAGCTGGTTCTTGTAGAAGATCAATATAATGGATAAACCTGTAGCTATATTGCTCAAGAAAAAAGAGAAGATACAATTTGCCAATATCAGAAATGAGAGTAAGTGACATTGCTACAGATTCTAGATATATTAAATGGATAGGGAATATTATTAACAATTTTATGCCAACAAATTCAGCAACTTGTAAGAAATGGACAAATTCCTTGTACGATACAAATTCACAAAGCCCATTTTATTTTATTTTTTACATATATATTATTGATTTTTTTATAGAGAGGAAGAGAGAGGGATAGGGAGTTAGAAACATCGATGAGAGAGAAACATCGATCAGCTGCCTCTTGCACATTCCCCACTGGGGATGTGCCCGCAACCAAGGAACATGCCCTTGACCGGAATCAAACCTGTGACCCTTGAGTCCGCAGGCCGACGCTCTATCCACTGAGCCAAACCGGTTAGGGCCACAAAGCCCATTTTAGAAGAGCTTAAGGAAGAAGTAATACCAACTCTACCCAAACTCTTTAAAAAAACTGAAGAGGAAGAAATACCTCCCAACTCATTCTATAAGACCAGCATATCATATTTGATACCAAAACCAGACAAAGAAATTGCAAGAAAATGAGAGACAAATATCCATTATGAACATCAATACAAAAATTCTATGTAAAATGTTATTAAATCAAATCCAACAGTATATTAAAAGGTTAATATGCCATGACCAAGTCAAGTTTATATGGGAAATACAGGGTTGGTTTTAACATTGGAAAACCAATTGATGTAATTCATAATAAACTAAAAAAAAAAGGTCATCTCAAAAGATTCAGAAAAAGCATGTGACAAATCTAACATGCATTCCTGATAAAAACTCTCAGTAACTAAATCGAGTAGGGAATTTCCTCAACCTGCTAAAAGGCATCTATGAAAAACACATAGCAACATACATGCAAACATACATACATGCATGCATACGCACATACATACATAATGGTGACACACTGAGTATTTCCGCCTAAGATCAGGAACAAGACAGATGTTCATTCTCAGTGCTATTATTCAACATTGTACTGGAAGGCCTGGCTAGTACAACCCAGCAAGAAAAATGAATAAAAGACATCGCATTCCAGTGCCAGGTTTATATCCTAAACAAACTCTTGTACCCACTCACATTCGGAGAGACAAACAAGTCTGTGCATAGCAGCTTTGCCTATGATAGCAAAAATGAAATATAATGAACTACAGCTAAATAGAGCAACAGAAAAATGTAGAAATATAATGCTGAATTTAAAAACATTTTAGAAGACTACTATATATAAAATAACATAATTTTTATAAAGTTAAACATAAGCACAACTAAACAACATGCTTAATATTATATAACCTGTGATCATTTATTATTTTAAAGAGCAAGGTCATGATAAACACAAACCTCAATTTATTTATTACCTTTAGGAGGGGGCAGGCAGTGGTATGAGACGGGAAGGAAGATGGTGGTGGCATCGATGCTATTTTTAATGTTCTAAGTTTAAGTTTGTCGGTAGGTTCACAAATGTACATTGGCTATCATGCTTCCTAATTTTTATTTTGTTATATTTTCTTTACTCTGTATTATCTAGGTATAACTTACAATTTATTTCAAATGGATCAAGTATCTAATGTAAATAATGAAACCATAAAAGTACTGAAAGAAACTACAGGATAAATTTTTTAAAATGAAGTTGGCATGATAAAGATCTTTCTAAATATGATGAAGATTCAAAGTACTTAAAAGATTGAGGGACTGGGTAAATTTCACCATACAAAAGTTAAAGGACAACAACCAACTGGAAAAAAATCGGTGCAACTCATGACAAAGGGCTAATTTCCTTAACATATATTCCTACAAATCAGTAACAAAAGCCAATTTGTTACAGAAAAATAAACAAAGGATATGCACTAACCGTTCACAGAAAAAGAAATACAAATAGACTTTAAGTACATGAAAGTGTGCTCAACCTCAGAGTAAGAGCGATGGAATTCACTGCGATATCACAGTTGACTTGTATGATGAAGAAAGGTGGGGAAAAATTATGGCAATCACTGCTTGTTGCAGTCATTTCTCAACCCTGAGACCACCTGCCTTTATTCCTTGAAGATTTTATCCCTGGATCACTATATATGCTCTTGAACATTGGTCCTGTCCTAATTCTTGGTTATTTCAATATCAATATAGATATATAATTCCTCCAACACATTCTCTTCTCCACTCCTTGAGCATCTCTCCTGCAACAGCCTAGTCTCCAGCCTCCCGAGGTCACACAATACCAATAAAGGCAATCCCCCCAATAATCCTACCCACAGGCAGCCCACTCTCTAACCTCCCCCGGACCTCAACTCCAATAGTTCTCTGGCTCCATCAGAACCCATGTTCCATTTATCCTGCCTTCTCTTCACTCTCCCACAGTCCTCTCCTTAACCAGCCTAAATTTCTTGTTCCATTTTTGTAAACACCCCTTGCGTACACTTTCACTCTCTTGCCCTCTCACGTTTCATTGCGGCTGCATTTGTGCAGCTACGCATGGCTGGAGAAAGGTC
>NW_005871226.1:267150-270874 GCF_000147115.1 Myotis lucifugus | reverse complement strand
TGTCCCCTCCAGGGTGGGGGGGCTGTTGGCTCCTTGATGGTTGTTAGAGGGGGTAACAGGTTTTCGATTCTGATGTATTTCTGCTTTTTTCCCTCCTTCCGCTTTTCCGTGTCCCGAGAGTTACTGAGAGGGGAGTCGGCAGGGTCCATACGTTACTTTGTCCTTTATCATTACTTTCTCTCTTCCCTCATGACGGCAGGATGTGATGGGGTGGAGTTTCGTGTGTGTTCTGAACCTTCCTATATGGGGGGTTTCGGACTTCCTTCCCCTTCTCTCCGACTACATGGGCTGGTCCTTCTCAATCGTATTTGTTAGTTGGACATCTCTATGACCTACAAATACTGTCCCCAGGATTAAGTTCTTGAACTTGTTGTATTTTCTGTTAACACTCATTACCTCGATGATTTCATTCATTCAAATTTCTTTCTTTTTTAAAAAAAATATTTTTTATTGATTTTTTACAGAGAGGAAGGGAGAGGAACAGAGAGTTAGAAACATCGATGAGAGAGAAACATCGATCAGCTGCCTCCTGCACACCCCCGACTGGGGATGTGCCCGCAACCAAGGTACATGCCCTTGACTGGAATCGAACCCGGGACCCCCCAGTCTGCAGGCCGACGCTCTATCCACTGAGCCAAACCAGTCAGGGCCATTCAAATTTCTATCTCAAGGGATCTTTCAGAATAAAAGCCAAAGTCCTTACAAGGGCCTATACGCATGGCCCACATGCAGCCTACAAGGCCTTGCATAGTCTTGCCTTCCTCCTGCCCCACCATTAACTCTCTGACATCACCTCCTCCAGTCACCTGGGCCATCTTGCTGTTCTTTAAACACACCAGGTACACTCCTGCCAGGAACATTCTTCCCCCCCCCCAACCCCCCCAAGATTCATACATGGCTCATTCCCTTACTTCCTTTAGGTCTTGGCTCAAATGTCATCTTTTCAGGGAAGCCTTCCGTCCATAATCTAAAACTTCAACTCTCCCTTCCTGGGCACTCTCTGACCTCTCCTGGTGGCTCTTTTTCTCCTTTGCTGTTATCGCCACTTCACATGCTATACGTTTTATCCACTCAGCTCATGTCTATCTCACCTATTAGATCGTAAGCCCATGAACACAAAGCTTTTTGTCTATTTTCATCACAGCCTATAGAAGACACTCTGGCACAGAGTAGATGTTAAAAAATTATGTGTTGCCCAGCTGGTGTGGCTCAGTGGTTGAGCATCAACCTATGAACCAGGAAGTCAGGGTTCGATTCCCAGTCAGGGCATATGCCTGGGTTGCAGGCTCGATCCCCACTAGGGGGCATGCAGGAGGCAGCCGATCAATGATTCTCTCTCATCATTGATGTATCTATCTCTCTCTCCCTCTCCCTTCCTCTCTGAAATCAATAAACATATATTTTAAAAAATTATTTGTTGAATGAATAAACAACATACATAATTGGCAAGAGTGTGGAGATCAGGCATTCTCAAAATTGTTGGTATGAATGCCAATCGGTATAATCTCTACAGAGGGTAAACAGGCAACAACTATCAAAATTACAAACGCACCTATCTTTTGACCCAGCAATTCTACTTCTCATAATCTACACTAATAAAAGACAAACATGCAAATTGACCGTACCTTCGCTACGCCTTAAGCCATGCCCATCAGCCAATCAGAGCGGCTATATGCAAATTAACCCAACCAAGATGGCGGCCAGCAGCCACGGAGCTGGAGCAAGCAGGAGGCTTGGTTGCCCCAATGATGGAGGAAGCCAAGCTTCCCGCTTGCCGCGGCCTGGCTCTGAGCTCCACTCAAAGCAACAAAGTTTCAATTATAGAAGATAAATAAACCCCAGATACCTGCTTTCAGCCGGCCGTGGCCATGGAGCTGGAGTGAGCAGGAGGCTTTCCCTCCCACCCACCCTGGCCGGCTCTGAGCTCCTCTCAAGGCTACAAAGTTTCAATTATAGAAGGTAAATAAATCCCAGAATAAAAAAAGAAAAAAGAAAAAAAGGAGAGGCTGGGAGCTTCCCTCGCCAGGGGGCTTGGCCAGCCTGAAAACGGCCCTCAGCCCCTCACCCAGACTGGCCAGGCACCCCAGTGGACCCCCCACCCTAAAGGGGGTGTGGCCAGCCTGAAAACAACCATCAGCCTCTCACCCAGGCTGGCCAGCCAGGCACCCCAGTGGGGACCCCCACCCTGAAGAGGGTGTGACCAGCCTGCAAACACCCATCAGCCCCTCACCCAGGCTGGTCAGGCACCCCAGTGGGACCCCCACCCTGATCCGGGACACCCTTCAGGGCAAACCAGCTGGCCCCCACCCATGCACCAGGTCTCTATTCTATATAATAAAAGGGTAATATGCAAACTGACCCTAACAGCAGAACGACTGGGAATGACTGGTCACTATGACACACACTGACCACCAGGGGGCAGACACTCAATGCAGGAGCTGCCCCCTGGTGGTCAGTGCGCTCCCACAGGGGGAGCTCTGCTCAGCCACAAGCCAGGCTGACGGCTGCCAGTACAGTGGTGGTGGTGGGAGCCTCTCTCGCCTCCTCAGCAGCGCTAAGGATATCTGACTGCAGCTTAGGCCTGCTCCCCGCTGGCAAGTGGACATCCCCCGAGGGCTGCCGGGCTGCCAGAGGGATGTCTGACTGCCAGCTTGGGCCCGATCACCCAGGGAATGGGCCTAAGCCAGCAGGTGGGCATCCTCCGAGGGGTCCCAGACTGCAAGAGGGCATAGGCCGGGCTGAGGGACCCCCCCGAGTCCACAAATTTTTGTGCACCGGGCCTCTAGTCTTACCTAATAATAGACAAACATGTAAATTGACCGTACCTTTGCTACATTAACCAGTCAATCAGGAGAGTATGCAAATTAACCTAACAAAGATGGCGGCTAATTTGCATACATAGGCTCTATGCGGTGGAGCGAAGCCTGACAGCCCGGGGGCCGGAGCAGCGCTGCGCCGCTGGCCGGAGCCCGGCCAGAGCGAAGGCCTGGGTGCCAGGTGCCGGAGGAAAACCGATGCCAGCAGCCAGGGGAAAGGAAGGCCTATTGCACGAATCTCTTCGTGCAACAGGCCTCTAGTATCTTTCATAAAATTCATACATGTGCAAAATGACACAAAGTAATTCACTGCAGTATATTTTATCCCTGAAAAAGAAAGAAAACAGCCAAAATAGAGACCATTTTAAGAAATTTCAGTTTATCCATACAATGGAATATTTTACAGTAGCACAAAAAGAATTAAGAAACTTCTCGTGTGCTGATATAAGCTTCCAGGTAGATACACTGCCATGTGCCCACTTTTTAGGAAGGTGCTGAAAGTACATTTAATTTGCCACCTTTTTATAAAAATAAAGGGAAAGGTGCAAAATAACGTATATCTGTATTTTCTTGTGCATGCACAGACTATTTCGGGAAGGATACACAAGAAACTGCTAACAGTGATTGCTTATTTGGAGGGCGATGGATGGATCAGAGGCAGAGGTAGGAGACTTTGCTGTAAATCCTTTTCAATTTGAAAAATGTTTTATCTATTAAAAGAACAAGGCAGGGTTTATGTTCCAATATGGAATAACTTTTTTTAAAAAATACATTTTTATTGAGTTCAGACAGGAATGGAGAGGGAGAGAAAGATAGAAACATCAATGATGAGAGAGTCATTGATCAGCTATCTCCTGCACACCCCCTACTGGGATCAAACTTCACCCAAGGCATGTGCCCTGACCGGG
>NW_005871226.1:251493-266755 GCF_000147115.1 Myotis lucifugus | reverse complement strand
AAAGTAGCTTCATATGGAAAATAATATAATAATTAATAAATAACACAAGAATAAACTCTGTATCTCATGTACTCACAACTGTAAACCTAATTTTGCCCCACCCTGTATATATATGTTACAGTTCTTTATAAAAAGGTAAAATACAAAAGAGTGTGTGTAGCATGGTATACATAGCAGTGGGGGCAGACTTACTTTTCATTATTTACTCTTTTGTAATACCTTTTGAATTTTTTACCTTATATATTATTTCCTATTCAAAAAAATAATTTTTAAAAATCATGGTTGGAGAATAAATTTAAAAAATTTTTTAAATATATTTTTATTGATTTCAGAGAGGAAGGAAGAGGGAGAAAGAGATTGAAACATCCATGATGAGAGAGAACCATGGGTCGGCTGCCTCCTGCAAGTCCCTCACTGGGAATTGAGCCGACAACCTGGGCATGTGCCCTTGACCGGAATCGAACTTGGGACCAACGCTCTATCCACTGAGCCAAACCGGCTAGGGCAAGAATAAATGTTTATATGCATCACCTTGGCAATCCTTGAAACCTGTCAAGTATTTCTCCGGTTTTCAAACGAAGGAAAGGGATATTCAGAGAATTCAAGTCAAACAGTGCAGAGGCGGCACCTGGACTGGAACCCAGCTTTCCCTGCCCTGCCCACTGCAGTCCCTTCATTCCCCCAGCCTCTCTCTGCTGCAAGTTCACATCCTACTCCACTCTCCGCACCCCCCCACCCCGCCCACCTCCCCGCCCCTCCCTTCCCCTTCCCAGGCTCCCTCAGGGAACACAGCTCCTAAGCCCAGCCCCAGAAAGTTTGCCACCAAGGCTTCCTTCAGGGGCCATGGCTGGCGGCTCCCTGGTGTCTGACAGTTTTTTTTCTGCTGAGAGCCACCAACATGGGGGTGGGAGAGGGAGTGGCAGCTCCATCCCTCCCTGGAGCCACCACCACTCTGTGACTGAGCCCAGGCTGCCCAGGCCTTGCAGCTCCCAGGCCTCCCCTAGCTGTACCTGTCAATAATGACGGGGTCTGAGGGTGTCTCATTCCGGTTGCCACAGCTCTTCCGGTCACAGCACCGGCTGATGGAAAGATGGAGAAGGAAGGAAGGAGAAAGGGAGTGAAGGAGAGGGAGATTACAGTGTGTGTGTGTGTGTGTGTGTGTGTGTGTCTGGGTATGGAATCCTAGGGCCAGAGGGGCTCACTCCCAGGGACCTGGGGGAGAAAGGCAGCGAGGGTCCTGCCACGGGGACCTGGAGAGCCCAGCCCAAGGGATAAGGTTGGCAGGGAAACCTTGTCCCTAAGGTATGCTGCTGCTGGAGGATGCATTCAGAGACAGCTCAGATGGTAAGCATGCAGCTCAGGAATCGTCCCATGGTGAACCTGCCCATGTAACCAGCCCCTGACAAGAAACGCTGCGTAGTGCTCAGTGCCCCAGAAGCCTCTGGAGCCCCCTCCTTGTCACGTCACTACTCTTCCCAGAGGCAGCCATCATCCCAAGCACATTTTTTTTAATCTTTTTTTTTCTAATTTAAATTTTTTATCCAACCAGATTTTTGAACATTGTATTCTCTTTTCCGTGTATGAGGAACTGATGTTGTCCGACTGGCATCTCCTGGGGAGACCTTGCCTAGAAATGCCACGCCTTGTGGTGATGGGGAAGGGGAGCCAACCGCTGTGTGCCCCCCACTCCCCCCTGCCCCACCCAGGAAGTGCCCCGGGGTCAAGTAGGAGGCAGCAAAGTTTCCCCTCTCCTGCTCTGGAGGGGATCCAGGAGGCCCAGGCCCTGCCCCCACATCCCCAGAGAGCCCTCCCCAGAGCTTTATTAGTTAAGCTTCCCAGCAGCGGCTGGAGGCTTCTCTTACAAAAACACTTGGAGAAGCCACATAAACAGGCCAGGTTAATGGGGCCTCAAGGACCCTCTCCTCAGCCAGCACTGTGCCCAGGGGCCTCCTCTCTTCCCTCATCGCCCCCGCCCCCCAGGCTTTCCCAGGGAGCAGCAAGGAGGGTGGTGGTGGCAGTGGCAGTGGGCAGGGCCCGGTGGGGGTCCTTGACAAAATCTTGGCCAAGGGTCAAGGTGCAAGTGAGCCCGCCTTCTCACCTGCACATGATCTCGTGGGTGAGCAGCACGCGGCACATCTCGGGGTTTTTGTCCTGCCCCTCATAGATGATGGCCTGGGGGAGGGAGGAAGGGCACAGACTCAAGTGGCTGTAGGCTCCTCTGATGTCCCAGTGCAGGGGAGGGATGGGCCCTGCCCCCTGGGAACACCATACCCTCCCAGCCACTCTCCGGGGGCCTAGGGGTGAGAGCAGGAACTGGGAGCCTGGCTCCCCAAACCAGGATTACCACCAGGACAGGCAACAGTGGCACGAACTCCGTAGATTCTGTTTGTCCACAGGCACCTCTTTCCAGGCCCAGCTCTGCTTGGGCCCAAGGACCAAAGCCAGGCTGGGATGAGAGTAGACACGCTTATCCCCACGCTTCCCATGGCCCTAGCGGACCTCTGCTTCTGCTCACAAACATTGTCCCCTAGACTATCCTAGCTGGTTAATCAGACTCCCCCTCTCCCATTCTTACCACCTCCCCAGCCCAGGCCAGGGTCTGCCCCTTGGACTGTTGGGTCAGTTTCCTCACTGCCCCCCCCCCGCCCCCAGCCACTTCCACCCTCTGCCCTGAAGAAAGGAGTAAGCTTCCTAAACTGCAAATCTAAGTTTCCCACTTTATAAGCCCTGAGCCTCCCAGCCATCTCCCACTTGTGGGGTCCTTCTTCCTCTCGACTCCCCCGCAACCGCTTCCACACTTATCCCCCCGCACAATCCCTCTTTGTCACGACCTGCCTGGTCTGCCTCCCCCATGACGGCAACCACAGAGTTTCTAGAAAGAAACCATCTCTCCCTCTGTCCCGGGATTGGATAGGCACTGCTAGAAAGCCCAAGTGTCCACTGGCATTCAGGGCCACTGATGGGCCCATGTGAGCTCAGCTCCCTGTTGACGTGCACTCACAACTTCTCTGCACGAGACTTGCAGCTCTGCCTCAGCGAGAGCCCATCAGGGCTCCTTCAGGGATCAGTCTTTCTGAGGCCCTGAGGACCTGGGCCCCTGAGCCTCTTTCCCGTGACCTTCCACTTCAGCAGGTGCTGAGGGTCTGCAGTAGAAGCTCTGGGCCCCACCTCACCCCCTTTCCTGGCCCAGTGCACCCACCCCCCAGTAGCAGTTAGTGTGGGCTGCTATGTGTTTTCTCTTGAGGCTGGCTCTCACACATAGGCGCTACCTTGCCTGAAAATGTCTGGAAGGTTACAGGCTCCCCTTGGGAGTGTTCCCCAGCCAATTACTGACTCATTCAGGGTACAGAATCCTGGCCTCCTTGCCTCAGGGGGGACGACTCTGTTGTCATTCCTTCTCCAGGGCTCCCTGTGGATCAGGCTGAGGTTAGACTGCAGCTGAGACCCCATCCATGCTGAGCATCCCCTGCCCTGTTCTGCTTCCCTCCCTCTCTTCTCCTGAGAGCCTCTGTCTGCCTCCCCAATAAACCTTGTACAGCTGACTCCCTCTGTCTAGGCTGGGCTTCCAGGGAACATGACCTAGGATGAGGTCTTTGTACAAATATTGCCTTTTTCTAGACTAGAGGGCAAGGACCACACAGACTGGGGTAAGCACTGAGGGAGCCAGACCATTGGGGAGGTGGGGGCAGGGATTCGGATGCTCTCTCACACCCCCAGAGATGAGGGTCCGAGAAGGCCAGAGCATCCCTGGGCTGGCTCACCTGCTTGGACATGGAGTCAATGAGACGCACATAGAGGTCCTGCTCTGTCCGAAGTCCTGAGGGTGGAAAGGTGGAGAGGGCTTGCTGTATGGGGAGCACCGTGGCCTCTGATGACTGGAGCACACTCCACTCTCTCCCCACCTGGAGGCAGGGGCCTCCTCAGCCCTGCAACGGGGTATTTTGTGTTGTGGGGCTTTGGCACCCAGTGTGCAGTGGGCTTCACTCACCATTGTTATACACCAGCCGGAGGCGGTAATGGATCCCGTTGTTCGTCTTTTCAGCCCCAGGTTCCTACAGGGCCGAGATGGGGAGGATGCTCCCAGGGATTCCCCCACCCAGCCCCCCTCTCTACGCCCACCCTCTTTCCCTCCTGTCCATCCATTTACACCACCTCCCTTCTCTACTTCTCCACGTCTATCCATTCATCTGCCCCGGTGGGAGGGGATCCCTGAAGCCCTCCTGCCCCCTCCCCCACCGCGCTCCATCCCAGCGGAGCCCACGAGCCTCTCACTCGGTCCTTTTCCACGAAGTCGATGAAGGCCGTGCGCTCCACCTCCACGGGCTGGCCCTGCCGGTCATACATGGCCAGCACGAAGTGGAAGAAGTTGGATTTCCTGAGGTTGGAGGGGGGCTGCTTCTCAAAGTGTGCTCGTGCCAGGCCCACGCCACTGTGGGAAGAGAGGAGCAGGAAGCCACCGGAAGTGCTCTCAGAGGGGACCCCATCACCTCTGGCCAGGTAGTGGGGCTGGCCAGGATTTGGCTCTGACTTGTCAAGACTCTGGGCAAGGAATAAATTGGATGGGCCCGTTCCACGCTTGCCAGGGTCATTGCAGTTCCAGGCAGGAGCCTCTGAGCCCCGACGTCACTCAGCCTGCTCTCTGGGGAACAGGCAGTGGCAGCAAAGGTGTCCCAGCCAGGCTCCCTCCCAGGCTTTTCCTTGGGCCCACATTTTGGAAGGCTGATCTCCAAAACCAAACGCATGAACAACCCCTGTTACTGACCAGAGGCTCCTGAGATTGCCCTTGAGGGCATCAAGGGGCAGTTAGGAGGTTCTGGAACAAATAGCCCACTGTAACCCAGTCCATGGCTGTGCACACGAGCTAGCGGCATTGCCTGGGAGATGATATCCATCAGACCCTCAGACATCAAACTGGCTCAGGGCCATTAGTCTGCCCAGCCTGGATCTGGGCTTTGGCTGAAGGCAGGGGGCGCCTCTCCAGGTGTGGAGGGACCTGCCTCCCTGCTTTGGGAAAGACAGCCCTGGCTCCCTGGGCAGGAGGATCTTTTGGTCTGGCCTTGCCAAGGGCTTTCTCCTGGGTCGCCAGAAACTGTTTTCAGAAGCAAGGCCAGGTGAGAGCAAGAGGAGAAGGACCCTTTCACCAGGTATTTCCCGAACTCCAACGATGTACCAAGCACTGAACACATGGCACTGAGTGGGGCCGGAGTTAAATGCCTGGAAGAGGAGGGAAGACAGAGAGCTGTAACCCAAGACAAAGTGGTAGGTGCCTTGCAAAAGATGTTACTATATTAAAAACTATAGAAGCAAAGGAAGAAGAAAATGAATTCTTTCTGTGAGAGATGAAAGATTTATGGAGATGGTGGCCTTTATCCGGTCCTTGAGGGATGAATAAGAGCTCAACAGGTCTTCTCCTCGCAGACCCTTGGGTCTTCTCCACAAAAGAGCAGACCAGACAGCATAAGAAATGGCAGTAGGTGTGAGTGTTAGTGTCACTGGGCTACAGATTTCAAAGTGAAGTGAGGAGACAAAAGGCTATATTGAAAGGGCTAGACTAGGCAGGGACACAAAAAACAGAGTTTAGACTTCCTTTTCTGGGTCAAGGTCTTCCAAAGTATATTCCTTAGATCTCTTGTAGCTCCAGATCCTTCCTTTACAAAAGGGCACTATGGCCACAATTGCTGGGAAATGGGGCTCCATAGCATACATTTGTGTATGGGGAGCCTGGGACACCCTCCAGGAATGGACCCCACTTGGCCTGGTCAAGCTGGTGCTCCTGGTGTGTGATGGCCAGCCTCAAAGATGGTTTCCCAGGATCCTCACCTCTTGGTATTCATGCCCTGGGTCGTCCCCTCACATACTGTATCAGGGTTGGTCTGTGTGGCTGATACATTATAGCACTAGTGGTAGCATATGAGTTCCAATGTTGGGTCATAAGGGACACTGTGGCTTCTGCCTTGTTCTAGCTGGCTGGCATGTGGGAAGGACATTCAAGCAGCCCTATGGAGGGTCCATGTGGAGAAGACCCGAGGCCACCTGTCGACAGCCAGCACTAACTTGAGTGATTCCTTGGAAGGAGATCCACCAGCCCCAGTCAAGCCTTCAGATGATGGCAGCCCAGGCTGTCACCTTGACTGCAGCCTCATAAGAGACCCTGATGCCCTAATCGGTTTGGCTCAGTGGATAGAGCATTGGCCTGCAGACTGAAGGGTCCCAGGTTCGATTCCAGTCAAGGGCATGTACCTTGGTTGTGGGCACATCCCCAGTGGGGAGTGTGCAGGAGGCAGCTGATCGATGTTTCTCTCTCATCGATGTTTCTAACTCTCCCTTCCTCTCTGTAAAAATCAATAAAATGTATTTTTTTAAAAAGAGACCCTGAGCCATGGCTTATCTATAATAATAAAAACATAATATGCTAATTAGATTGGATGACCTTCCAGAGGAAGCTGGGGCTGTGAGGGAAACCTGGGTCCCGGGTGCCAGAGGGAAGCGGTGCTGGCAGCCGGGGGAAGGAAGGCCTACTCTTGCACAAATTTCGTGCATTGGGCCTCTAGTAGTTAATAATACTGTGTGGTAATAGATGTTAACTAGACTTACCGTGGTGATCATTTTGAAATAAATAAATACAAATATTGAATCATTATGTTGTACACCTGAAACTAATATAATTTTATGTGTCAATTATATCTCAATTTAAAAAATAATTTACTTGCTTATACAAAAAAAGAAAGAAACCCTGAGCCAGAGCCACCCACCTATGCCGTTCCCTGATGCCTGACTCTCAGAAACTGTGTGAGATAATATATTTGTTGTCTTATGTTGCTGAGTTTGGGAGCAGTTTTTTTTATGTGGCAGTAGATACTGAGACACCATGCTTACTCGACGATGGAGCACTTTTGTTGAGCGATGTGGTTTGGGAAACATGACTAAAGGCCATCAGAAGAGTTTGAAGCCAGGCAGGGCTTAGAACAGCGGTTCTCAACCTGTGGGTCGCGACCCCTTTGGCGGTCGAACGACCCTTTCACAGGGGTTACCTAAGACCATCCTGCATATCAGATATTTACATTACGATTCATAACAGTAGCAACATTACAGTTATGAAGTAGCAACGGAAATAATTTTATGGCTGGGTCACAACATGAGGAACTGTATTTAAAGGGCCAGAAGGTTGAGAACCACTGGCTTAGAAGATGCTGCAGGCGGGCGGGCAGTGTGGTGGGAAAGTGGGAGGCTGCAGCAGGAATAGAGGAGGATGGGGCGGTGGGACTGCCTCGAGAGCCGTTTGGACCAGGGCCCCACCACGGACATGCCAACGCCTGCCATATTCATCACTACTTAAGATTTTTCTTCACATAATTTAAGGGGACTCTTTCCCCCTCCCCACGTGGGAGTCTGTGCTGTGAGATTCCTTCTCCTTCCCCACGTGGGAGTCTGTACTTGTTCGTCAATAAATTTCCACCTTTGCTCTAAAAAAATAAAATAAAATAAATGTATTCAGCTTCCTGTGAAGCCATAATATCTGAGCTGTCATGGGCTTGAGAGTTGAGAGGCTTGTTGTGTTTTTACTCCTAGAGTACACCAAATACATAAACAATAAAATGAAAATTGTTCCTCCTCTTGAAAGCCTGCCTGGGAGCCCCAGTGGTCCATGTGAAATGTTGGTTCCAGAGGCAGAAGTGACGGGTCTTGTTTGTCCAGATCAGGATGAGGAGGAGGGGGGGGACTACCAACAGCTTTTCCACACCAAAGGTTTTTCTACACAAATTCCTTTCTCTAAGGACATCCTTCTCCCTTAATCCCTCATCCTTCCTCCTCCCTCTCCCCTCTACCCCCTCAGGCTACAGTCCTTTGAAGTCCTGGCCTTGACCCTCCAAATTCCCTCCAGAGGGCTTTGATCACAGCAGGTCCCTGATTACTGTTGATGAATATGTTAATGAGGCAGCAACCCTGACTCCTCCCTTCAGTCCCCAGGACCACTTTGGGGGGAAGAAAAGCTCCCAGGGACAGGTTCCAGGACCACCTGGGATGAGAGAAGGCCAGAAGGGGGTGGGCTTATGCACTCTGCCCTTTATTCTGTCATCTCGCCCAGGAAAGACACTGGAAAGCTTTCAGAGAGCAGGGAGTGAAGATACAGAGGAAAGCAAAAAACATCTTAAGAGAGGAAGGGTGGATGCCCGGCAATAATACAATCCCCTAGACCAGTCAACACACCCTTTCTACACAGACACCCTTGTACTTCCCAGGCCAAGAGTAAACTAGTGATGCTGGTCTCTCCCATCCATCCCTCTTGGCGGATATCAGGCAGTCCTGCGTCCTGCCTACCTGCTGGCTCCTGCAGCCTCCTCAGAACCAGACCTGGGAAGTCTGGCCTAAGCCCCAAGCCAAGCTCCCTTCACAGGGTCCACCCTCCCCACAGGAGGGGATTCTTGGAGAGAGAGGTCAGGTACCCTTGCCTGGGGTCTGTGACACTGGTGCTGCCAGCTGGGGAGTATAGAGGGGCTGCCGTCTCATAGGCCTGTGCCCCACCCCATAGGGGTCGGGCTCAGTCCCACTTCCCCTGAGACAGCCCAGCATTATCCTCTCTCCCCCACCTTGTTTAGTGGGTCTGAGGCACAATCCTCCCCCTGGCCTCACCCACCCAGGCAAAACAATGGGGCCGAGGTGGCTAGTGCAGAGCTGAGACAGGATCACTATCCTGACCAGAACAATGTGACAGCCGCAGCCCCTGCAGGCCAGGAGACTGCAGATTGGGCAAGCCCCCTGCTGGGCACACCCAGGCCTGCTCCTGGTCTGTGAATGTCTCCAGTTTACCCCGTTCAAACCCAGCCCGGTATGTGAGAAGATCAAGGTGAGATAGAAAAGGTTTTGCTTTAAAGACATTCTAGTATTCCTATGAACTGAGAGACAGAGAATGACAAAGGATCAGCACATCAGTGAGAGCACCAGAGGCTGGTCTGGACTAGGCCTTTCTTCTCCTGGTCCCCCCAGGCACCGCCACTCCCACCCCCAGCGTGCAGTGGGTGACCGACCAACATCCCTGAATGGAATTGTAAGCCCCAAAGGAGAGGGTTGAGGGAGGGGAGGAGAGAAGTTTGCTTTTCTCCCCTTGGGAATAGCTGAAGCTCTTGTAGTGGGAAAACAAACCACAATTAAAGAACAGAAAGAAACTCAAAGAGAGCCAGGGGATGCGGAGAGGTCTGCGAGCCCTGCTGCGCGTGGCCTGGGTGTAGATGTGTGGGATACAGGTGGGAGGTGGGCCCACTCACTGCTCTCTCACTAGCTTAGAAGCAGACAGATGTAGATGAAGGCCAGCGTCTCTGATTCTGTGGTCCCCAAAAGTGGGGTTGCCCAAGTTCAGAGTGTGGGGAGAAACTGCGAGAATGTTTATGGATATGACTCCTTTATCTCAAAGAAGGGAGACTGGAGGAGAGCCTCTGGAGTCTGGAGAGGCAAGTGTTTTATTTGGGTTTCCCCAGAAGCAGAACCCTCAGATGCAAAGCTTATGTGGGAGAGGAGTCGGGAAACATTGATGGAGGTGGGGGGTGAGAGATAAAAGGAAGGGAGGTTTATAAAGGGCGCATTATTGAAAAGTTGCTACTGTGGGCAACCGCACCGGGGGCTCTGGAAACAGCCGAGAGCACGTGCTTTGGAGTTATTGTGCCAGAAGGCTGGAAGGAACGGAGTATTTACCCTCTGACTCCAGCCAGCCAGTGGTTGAGGGCTTCTGGAATACTTCGCAGGTACTTCTGGCCTGATGTGCAAGTGGGCAGAGCAGGCCCTGGGAGCCTAAATAAGTGTTAGGAATCAGATACTGGCAGCGGAAGCAGACCCTTTACAAAGCTCCGAGAGGACATGGGGGGGTGCCAACTACCAGGGTGTCATGGAAGTCATGAGGCCGATAGGCACAAGAACTGCCTCACCTGGCACCTTTGTGGTTGGGGCCTATAATTCAGAAACAGCTCACTCACTTAGCATCATCAGTGCACAAAGCCTGCCACACAAGTGGCCTTTTCAGATACCGTAAATGTAGCTGAGTGATGAAAACAGCCACATTAACTACTTTTTGTAAGACTCCAAAACGAATTATACATCTCACTTTCTTAAAAATACTAGTATTGTTTTCAACAAAATGTTCAAAACACTTTCCTACCAACTCCGGAGGGTGCTGAGGTGGTGGGCCATTTGCCCCTGTACTAAAGAACCAGGATATGGGAGGAGAAAGTAGTCACTTTCATATTTCCACCAGAGCTCATTCACCCTCTTCCCATCTTCTGTTCTGAAATAGCCCCAAAGTTAAAGGCAACTGTGACCAAAAAAAAGCTCTAGTTTGCACAGCTAGTTTTTGGTGGGAGGACACCTGCCTTGTAGCAAACATGGTGTGTGCATGGGCTTCCTGAGTACTGTGCTGGGAGTCCAAGTTCAAGGACAACCTGACCTTCACAGCCTGGGCCATTCAGGTGGCCTGTGCTCCAGAGCACAGAGGGGTGATATGGGGACATACTAGGGGCTGCCAAGTTGTCTGGCTGTTATTGCTAGGGCCACCCAGTGGTCCCAGGGCCACCCAGCGGTGCCTGGAGGTGCTCCTTTGTGAGGCTGAGCAGGATGCCCCGAGTCCTTCTCACAGAGCTGCTGGACTTTGCCATGACTGGGTAGTACAGACAACACCTCCCTCACCTTCTCTGCTCTGTTCTCAGGCCACTAGTGGTTCCTCACATCCTTGACTACATGGTTATTACAAACACTAGCAATTTAAAACAAGCATCTCAAACCACAGAGGACAAGTGGCTGAAGCTGGAGCTTTGGCTTCCCCCCCAGAGGCACCCTCAGGCGTCTTCCTGCTCCTGCCCAGCACCAAATCCTCCCTCTTCCCCTCCTTGACAGCCCAAGGTTCTGACAGTGCCTTGGCTTGAGCCTGATCCCTCTTGGAGTCTGGGATGCTGGGAAGTGGGGACAAGCCCTGAGGTCATCAGAAATGAGGGGAGGCTGTTTTATGACCACCCTCCCCCTGAAGGTGGAAGGAGCAAAAAAAATGTACGTCTACTACATCTGAACCCTTGTCTCAGATTCCCCTAAAGTCTCCGCTAAATCCTGCTCGTCCTTTCCCTACCCTGGCATGGTTCCCTAAGTGCCCCCCCCTTCCTTTCCTCTGCATCCTCACTTCCTCCAAGCGTCCCACTGGCCCCCATTCTCCCTGCAGGCATCCCCAGGGCCCCTGGGACTGCTGGTAACCATCAAGCTAGGCCTGGCATTCCTGGCCCTAACCAAGATCTACTGGCCTAGTCCTGCCCAACCCGACATGCCCGGAGCCTGGCTGTGCCGCAGACCAGGGAAGATAAAAGCAGAAGCTCGCTGGTGTGCACCCACCTCGGCCACATGGGCAGAGGAAGACCTAGTGGCTAGAGGCAGCTGGTCAGAAGCCATGTCCACAGCTGCCTGCCGGAAGGAGAGGAGGCTTTGAGGGCTGCTTCATATCCCCTGCCCCCACTGCCCCAGCAGCGGCTCTGATCACCTGCCCCAGGAAATTGTCTCAGCCGCTGAGGTCCCTAAACAAGAAGGAAAAAGACTGGCCACCCTGCTTCTCTCTGCCCACTCCCTCACCACCCACCCACAGGCCTGTCTGCCAGGTCCCAGGCTGAGGAGCGGCTATTAATTATTAAAGCAAACAAAAGCATTTCCTAGCAGGGAGGCTAGCCTGCAGCTGCTTACAGGAAAGGCAGCCCCAGCTGGCTTGCCTCTCAGGGCCCTGCAAGTGCGATGGAACCAGCTCGAGGGGAGGCTGTCTGGGTCCTCCATGGGTCCCAGGCTGGGCATCACATCGGAAAGACAGGACAGCTGCTTCTGTGCCGAGCACTCTAACAAGAGGATGTGGGTCTGAAGGGGAGTTGGGGAAGCTGGGATATGGGTCTCAGAGCTAAAGTCCTATTGGCCCAGAGAGGGGACAGTCATGGCAATGGCCAGGGTCCTGGGCAAAGGTCTCCACTTGGAAGACCCTGCCAGTCTCTGCACCAGGCTTCCCTGCCCTTCACTGTTGCCTCCAGTCTGAGGGTATGCAGTCCCCCTTCCCCCCCCCCACCCCTCTTTTGCTGAGAACTTCCTTCCTGTTGGTAGATCCTCCCTACTGTCCTTAGGGTCTGGGGTTTCTCCTTCTCTAGCTTCTGTGAACCTTGGCTTTGCAGAGCTGGAGAGCAGCAGCTGCCCCAGTACCTGGTTCCTGGGGTCAGGTAGATCCTAGAGACCACCAGAGTGGAAAGGGTAGCCCAACAGAAAGGAGTCTGGGAACCTTCCAACATGCACTCCTGTCTCCTTCAGCAGATGCTCTCTGCCCCCCTACTGACTGCTCGAGCTTGTCCTCGTGTTGTGGACACAAGATGAACAAGCCACCCTCCTTGCACTGAAGGAACAGGCTAGCAGGCAAGGAAGCTCGGGAGAGTCAGGGCACAGCTGACTCTGGCCTTAGGCAGCACTGACAACCATTCCCTTGGGTTGGGTGGGAGGGCACAGAGAGAGAAGGTACTGGGTAAGACTATTCGGTGGGCATGTGGGTGCTAGGAACAGGGGAACTGTTTCAAGAGCCATTGCTGAGTGACAACTATCATACAAAGGCTGCAAGGAAACTTGGGATCAGACTGATGGGCCTTGAATGCTGAATCTCTGGGAGGAAGGGGGTGTCACTGAAGTTTTTAACTGAAGAGGGACATGAGCAGAGAAGAGTTCTTTGGAAATATCGCTTTGGTCCCCAATGCATGGCAGATGGTTTGGGGGAGTGGTGAGAGGCCGAGGTTGGACAGTAGGAAACCAGGGTAGGTTAACCATCAGCCAGAGAGGAAAGTGGTGGAGGGCATGTCATCATTACAAGTTGTCCGTAGGCACTGACATTAGGAGTAGGACACAGAGGGAACTTCCAGAAGCCCTGACAACCAGGTGACTGTGGGGCAAAGGAGAGCATCAAAGACAGCTAAGCAGCCTTGGGCGGGGGCGGGGGGGGGGGGGGGGATGCTCCTGGGCAAGTTTCTCAGAGATGAGAGGGAGAGGAACCAGGCAGAGGTTGAAGAGGGAGGTGGGGACAGGAAAAGAAGTTTTGTTGTTGCTGTTTTAGGATGGGAAGAGCTGAGCACAAGACCAGCTGGGGATTGAGATACAAACAGGAGAGAGGCTGGGCTACTTCTGGGAAGAGTGAGGAGAAAGGATTAGCCTGCTCTCTGGAAGGAGGTGACCCAGAGTCACTCAAATGTGGAGGGGGGGGGAGCCCTCTCAGGCTGTGTCCTAAGACAAGTCTGTGGAATTGGAGACATGCAGCCCAGGCCGGAAGAAATGCCCCTTTTCAAATTGGGGAAGCCTTCTGAGTCCAGCAATGTGGCCCTGGGGACTCAAATCTGACCCCCAAGCACCAGTCAAGACCCCCATGTGAAGACAACACTGCTGGTGGCCTAATCCGCTGGCAGAGCCTCACCCCACACTTCCTGCACCCACAGAAGCTACAAGGGCACTTGCCCCCTTCCCATCTGCTTCCCCCTCATCCAACCTGCTGCCTGAGGCTGGGACACGGGAGGGTCAGAGAGAAAGAGGAACCTTAAACCCCAGAGGCCCCATTGGAGCTCCCTATCCACGGTTATAAGGAGCCTTCACCACACAGCCAGAGGTGGAGAGAAACGTGGGGCGATGTTAAGGGATTGATTATGTCACGTTAAATAAAAAAGCCAGGACCAACAGAAAAACAACGGGATACAAAATTGTACGCATAGCACAGGGAAAAAAACATGGTAATGAGAAGAAAGATGGGAAGAAAGTGTTGACAGTAGTTGTATTAGAGAGGTGGGGTTTTGTGTCCTATTTTCCAATTTTCTGGGATATAATCATATCATGAGTGAATTAATGCAGAAGCAAGACCTTTCTCTTCTTGAAGAGATGAACTCCAGAGAGAATCCCCCCAGTGCTCCCTCCTGACAGTCATAAAAGGACGTGCAGAATCACCCGTTCAGTTTGTGCATGAAACAAGGTGTGCTAAGGGGTAAGGCTGGGGTTGGACTCTGAGTGGTGTCCCCTGGACAGGGCAGGGGATGTGACTATATGGCCTGGGTGCCAGGCAATCCCCTATGAGAATCCCTTCAGGCTGCTGTACGAGCAGCTGCTCAGGACTCTGGGAAGCCCAGCTTTCACATGTCCCAGGTGTCTGCAGAGGCAGCACCTCTCCATACTACCCCCCCTACCCCCCATGCTCACAACTAGAGATACAAAAAGTTGGGGGCCCTAGTGTGTGGGGGCAGGTCAACATATCTTTAAACTTCCTTTCCAAATCCAGGAGTCCATCCCCCACCCAGTCTCCCTGCCCAGACTCCTGCAAAGGAGTCAGAAGAGGAGATGGATGTGGGTGCGGGCTTCCCAGGGACACCCAGCCTCCCGCAGGACCCACCAGAAAAACACCTTGAGAAGAGGCGGGACCTGAGGGGCCCTGCCCCATTCCCAGCCCCAATCACTCTAGCTAGCAAAGCGGGCTGCCCGCCTCATCTTTCTCATTCTTCAGCCCCCTGCCGCTTCTCCAGCACAGCACACCCATCCTCCCACTGAGGGGCGTGGGAAAGCAGAAAGGGGGCTGGGTTTGAGCCCCGGAATTGGACCTGGAGAGGCACTGGGACTGCCCAGGGAGCCGGGGTTGGCGGTTCCTACAAGGCTGGTGGCTGTGGGGCTAGGCTCAGGACGGCGGGCAGGCGGGATACCTTTTCCTTAGAGCCACGGGTGGCCGGGCCCACCTGCAATAGTCAGAAGTCAGAGCCGGGACAGCCTGGAGTGGAGGCAGAAGCCCCGCCCCGGCCTGCCCGCCCCACATCCTCAGGAGAGAGCACTGACGCTCGGGGCAGGGTGGGCGGGAGAGCTTGCTGGGGCTGTCCAGAGTTAGGGCTCCCTCCAGCCCGCGCCCTAGCAGCTCTGCAAGCTGCGCGAAGGCGGCGCGGAGCCGTCCAACCCCAGAGCGCTGGGTCGCTTCCGAGCGCTTACCTCTGCGCCGCGGTGCTGGCGTCCAGGATGCCTGCGCCCTGCATCCAGGAGCGCACCGAACCCAGGCCTGCAGGCAGCAGCGGCTCTTCCTTCAGGTTCAGCCCGCCGCGGGGCAGAGCGTCCTGCGCAGGGAACATCAGGGCGCGCGGTGGGTGGGCGCCCCCAGCCCAGGGGATCCGCGCCCCCTGAGGCTGCGGGCGTCTCAGCTCCCAGGGACCCGACGGCACCGACGCACTGTAAGAGGGCAAAGCAGCGCGCAGTCCCGGCGGCTCCG
>NW_005871226.1:246456-251138 GCF_000147115.1 Myotis lucifugus | reverse complement strand
GCGCGCGCGGGAGGAGGGATGGCGGGAGCAGGCGGGCCCAGGGGACTAGGGGCCGGGGGAGGCGGGGGCGGGGCGGCGCGGCTGGCCGAGGGGCGGCCGGGGACGTGACATCATCGGGGGAGGAGCGGCCGGGCCCGGGCCGCCGCGGCGGGGCGGACCCTGGCGAGTCAGTCTCCCGGGCTGGGGGCTGCGGCCTGGCCGAGGCAGCGGGAAGGACCGGAGGGACCTGCGGGGCCAGGGAGGCCCCGGCCGTGAGCAGACGGGGCTGTGCGGCGGGGGAGCCTGCCACGCTGCGCTCAGAAACCGCCGCCACCTCCGGCTCGCCCCAGGACGGTCCTCCGGCTCCGCAGCCTCATCTGCCTCCCCAAGTACCCGTCGCTCTTCACGCCGTCGCCCTGGTCCTGTACTTGCTGCTCATGTTGACGCCTCCAAGCTTCTACTCTTGATGGTCTTTGCTCCCGGCGGTGCTCCGGGCATTTCTCTGATGAACCTGACCCCGGCTTAACCTCAGCCCAGGACTCAAACCTCTGTCTCTTAACTGGACCCAGGGGCGCCCAGCGGAGTCCCTGCACCCCCACCCCCAATCCCTGACATCCCTAGTCCTTGTTGCCCAAACTTAAAGCATTTTCCTTCCAACTTGTGCCTCACCAAAACCTCTTGCTTTTTTATTGCAAGTTGGAGACTTAGGGCTTGGAGTTAGGACTCAGAGTCTTTCTCTTCAGCCAGAGAATCTTCCCTCTCAGATTTCATTCTCTTTTATGAGTTCCTGGCACAGACATCATCTTACCCTTGACCCCGGGGTAGAGCCATTCCTGCCCCTCTCTCCAGTTCTGTCCTGGTGTGTCTTGCCAGGCTTTGCACAAGCCCAGAATGAGCCCAGCACTTTCCTGCAGAACAGCATGGGGGTGGCCTGTCCTGCCCGCTGTGTCACTCTCAGACACCCCCAGAATATCACTTTCCTGCCCCAACTGACTCCCACCTCTTTTTGAGGGGCCTCCAAGTGTGTAGTTAGTGGTCCGTCCCACATGGACCCAGATGAAGGACCCCAGGGACGCTGCTGGGCCTCCTACCACCCCAGAGGTTCCCCCACCTCCTGTCGACCTCTGTCCTTTTTACCATCCTTCCCTTTCCCCGTCCCCCTCTCCATCACCTGCAGGACCTGTCGCTCCCTCCCAGACTAATCAAGGCCTCAGCTTTTACCACAGGTGAGATTATCAAAGGAAGGTCTCTCCTTAAGGTGAATTCTTATGCCAATCTCTCCCCCTCCTTACCCGGCTCTCTAAGTCCTCGCTCCTCCCAGTGTGGTCCCTGGACCAGCAGCATTGGCATCACAGGGGAGCTAGTTAGAAATGTAGAATCTTGTCCCTGCCCAGGCCCTGCTGAATCAGAACTGCCTTTTAACAAGATCCCGGGAGATTTGTAGACACGTTACATTTGAGCAGCCTTGCTCTCGAGAAACCACCCAAAGCTGTTGCATACGTGCTCCACCTTCAAACCTGCCTCTGGCTTTTACATCTCTAGCAGACACCCTACTTCGTACTTAACGGAGAGGAGGTAGGAATCTTGACAGGATCCTGCTGTCTCTCAGCTGTGCATCCTTTTCAACCTTTCTCAGTGTTTTCATCCATTCTCTCCTCCCTTGTACCTTGGAGAAGCAGGCACCAGGGACCTCTTTGCTCAGTCTCACCTTTTGCATCTCCTGATGCTGCCCCATATGATCTGCTTGGGTTTTGATCCTCCTTCTTTCCTCTGCGCAGAACTCCCCGCTCTTAAGAGAATCTTCCCCTTGTCCCGCCTCTTCCTCCAACTTGTGCCCCTCCTGTTTCTGAGAAAGTCCACAGATTCACTCCCCAGAACGACGCCTTCCTTGCCAGTCTGGCCTGCACTGCTGCTGTTCGCTCTTCTCTGGCCTCAGGCCTCTGACCCCCCCCCCCCCCCCACACACACACCTGGTGACCTGAGCACTCTGTCTCTCCTCTTACCCCTCTGAGTGCCTCAGCCCCTCTGCACCTTGCTCCCTTCTCTCTTTCTCAGAGAGCGTTCGCTCTTCCACAGTCTCAGAGGCCATCTGTGGGGAAAAGCTCTAGTGTGGGCCTCCATCTTGCTTCTGTCAGCCCTGGACATCCTCTGGTGAGGACAGGGCTGGGGAGGAGGGGAGCCACTGCCTCCCCTGAGGGTCCCTGTCATGATAGCTCTGCCCCTGGGCCGGGCCTGCTTCATCTCCACAGGCCCAGGCCACATTGCCCATGGCACCCCCTCCCAATGCCCAGCATTGGGGCCAGGCAGTCATTTCCGGTATTTTCCTCACCCTGCCCCCAGACATCTCTGTCAGATCTTAAAGATTCTCCCTCCAGGTCCTTCTCCCTACCCGAGGGCCCACAGTGCATATCTTTAACAATTAAACTTATTTGTCCTCCCCTGCTCTGCACCCTGACTTGGAAGAGAGATTTACCCCAGTCTGATGACAACCTCATTAGCTCTCTGCCTGACCCCAGCCGTCTATCCCACAACCACCCTCCATCCTCCTGCCACAATTTTTAAAAAAGCATGCCATCACTTGCTTAGGAACTTCCAAGATTTTCTGCTGACTCCCCAAGGAGACATTTAGGGACTCAGTTAGGGACACTCTAGGCCCTTTGACGCCTGATCCAAATGTCTCTTGCCAGCCTTCCTTCCTTCCATCCCCTTGCTGTGCGAGTCTCTTACGTGCCTGACGCATCTTCTCAAACAGGGTCCCACACTCTCAGCTCCACCCCTTTACGCTGGCTGTCCCCTCTGCCTGCAGTGCCCTCACTTTTGCAACACCTTCCTTCTCTGGGAGGCAACAGGGTCCACATTCCTTTTCATAATGGTTGCAGATCTTCATGGTTCTAGAAAGACGCTTTCCAGGGTACATTTGGGAGATAGGGTCTCAGTATTAACTGGGGGCAGAAAGGGAGGTCAGTCAACCCAGGACAGTGGTGCTGAGCTAAGGCCAGTCTGGATGGGCTCCTGACTTATATAGATTTCTATTCTATTCTAACCACATGGATTAGAAAGAAACCAACCAGGATGGCATTTGAGGCTTCTCAGGGTCTGCAGCCCCACAAAAGGGCTTAGAACCACTGAACCAAGGGATAAGGCCCCTGGGTGATGAGGGTGCCAGCTGGGCTCAGCAGGTGGAAGGCCAGTGAGAAAATTGTGGGTCAGCCTTTAAGGTCAAAGGTAATCATCTTTTCTTTAGATTCAGTAAGTCTGTTTCTCGGACCTCTATGTGTGTTTTTATTTTGCATTACTTATCTTAGTTCCTTTGGCAAATTTCTCCTCTCAAACTTCGGCAGCTTCTCCATGAAGAAGGGATTTGGGGCCCTAGCCGGTTTGGCTCAGTGGATAGAGTGTCAGCCTGTGGACTGAAGGGTCCCAGATTCGATTCTGGTCAAGGGCACATGCCTGGATTGCAGGCTCAATTCCCAGTAGGGGGTGTGCAGGAGGCAGCCAATCAATGATTCTCTCTCCTCATTGATGTTTCTATCTCTCTCTCCCTCTCCCTTCCTCTAAAAGCAATTAAAAAAAAATCTTTTAAATAAGAAATGTGTTCTTTAAAAAAAAGAAAAGAAAAAAAGAAGGGATTTGGGGCCTGCTGTAGTTGTGGTTACAGAGAGCTGGAGGGCTGGTGGTGACAGGTGGAGGAGGCCGGGTCCCAGCCCACAGAGAATGCCAGTCCTCTCTGGCCCAGGCAGAGGCTCACCCCAGACCACCAGCCCAGAGCTCCGACCTCATCTTTCCCTGTCATGGACATTTGTGCTCACAACCACGGGAAAGGCTCTTGTCATGTGCCCAGTGCTAGAGAATAAGCAAAGACTAAAACACAGGCTCTGCCCTATGGACACCACAGTGTGGTGGTGGTGGGGTGGGGGGGGGACTTATACCACTCAGGGTCGCTAGAGTGACCTGGGCTGTTAAAATGCACAGGCGAGCACGGGACCAGTGCAGGCGGACGTGGGCCTGAGAAGGGGCACAGGGGGTCTTGGGCAGAAGGACAAGCATAGGTAAGACTAGAACAGTTCAATGGATGGGTTTGGGGTCCTTGCTTCAGAGTGGAAGCTTTTAGCGCCTGGAGCATCATGCTTGTGCCGAGGATGTCACACTGAGGAGCTTGGAATTTTTCCTGTCCGCCTGGCTTTAAAACAGTATCTTAAAATTTAGCAGAACTCTTCCATCCTCCCCTCTCTTCCCGCTCCCGCCCCCCCGTCCCCCCCCCCTCCCCGCCGGGGAAAGGGGGGTGCAGCCCCAGAGAAAACACATCACAAGTGGTGCATTCGGCAGAGTTGGTCCATAGCGACTTTAAGAATTTTACTTAAAATTATAGTGTTTGATAATAACAATGTTGACTATTTATGAGATGCTTATTGTACTCCACACTTCCACCTACATCACTTCCTAGATTCACATTGGAAAGGCATTTTATAAATATGTTCTCATTTTATAGATATGGGACTGTAGGAAAGAGGTTAAATGAGTGCCTGAAGATCATATGCCTTGATCCCAGGTGCTCTGCCTTAAGAAGCATTATCTCCAACACTGGACACTCTTCCATTGTGACTCCTATTTTGAATGATGACTCCTTTAAGCATTGTTGCATTTGTCTAACTATTATTCTCCTTCTACTGGGAATTTTGGGGCATTTAGGCACTTGCTCAAGA
>NW_005871226.1:218093-246356 GCF_000147115.1 Myotis lucifugus | reverse complement strand
GAGAAAACAGATCAGAAGCGGTGCATTCGGCAGAAGTTGGTCCATAGCGCCCCCTAGAGGTTCCATAGTGTCAAGCCGGCACTTGGATCCACTTGACGCCAAGATCATTAAAATACAGGATGGATAGTAGAAATAAAATAAAATAAAGTAAAATAAAATAAAATAATAAAATAAAATAAAATAAAATAAAATAAATAAAATAAATTAAAATAATAAAAAATAAAATAAAATAAATAATAAAATAAAATAAACAAAATAAAGCATGCATTAAATATGGCTGTTCAAATAGCTCCACGAAGAAAATAGAAACGACGAGGGCCATCCAAGAGGATTCCTGGTGGGTATGCCCAGTTCAGCCTTTCTCCCTGCTGACTGCTGAGGTCTCTGCAGCGACTTCAGGAAAATCCTGCACCACTGGTGTTAGTCTTGCCTTAGGATCCCATTTCCCGAATCCAAGCTGAGTTATTCACCCCTAAATAGTAAGACGACGAGAGCTATAGGTGGCCGCGTTGGCAGGGGAGTTGGGCCGCCATCTTCAATCTCTGGGCTGGAGCAAAGGCTGCCTGTCCCCTCGATATTCCTGGTTGTTCACAACCCTCCCAATCATGAGCCATCTCAAAGACAGTCAGTCTGAATCCCCGTTGAGAACGACGAAGGGAATGGTTTTTCCTGGTGCAGCAAGGTCTTCTTCAGGCTGGCTGCTCTCCCAGCTTTACCCTCAGAGAGGGCCCAGGACCTGCAGGTTTCTAATCTGAAGCTGTGACAGCACCCAACACTACCCTGGAGGGCTGCCTCTTAGCTACCCACAGGCAGTGGCAGAAAATCTGAAATAAACGTATATATATACGTAAATGTTCAAGTACAAGCGAAAACTTATTTAGAAAGTCACAAAGGTAGAAGGAACAAATTACAGCAGCGGAGGAAAGGCCCTTGGATTTTTTTTTTTCCAGAGAGAGAAAGGGAGAGAAATAGAAACATCAATGATGAGAAACATCGATCAGCTGTCTCCAGCTGCCTCCTGCACACTGGGGATCGAATCCTGACTGTGAATCCAACTATGACTTCCTGGTTCATGGGTCCATGCTCAACCACTGAGCGTGGACCAGGATTTTTTTTTCTTAAAGAGAGATATGTTTTAATAGAACAGGGTTATCACTTACTGGCCTGCAGCTCTTGCAGATGGGAATTTTGTTCCTTCTCTTATGTATCCATAGTGTTCAGAACAGTGCCTAGCACACAAATATTTATGGAATTAGGACTTGTCTGAGAGACAGAGGTCAGGACCTCAGGACTGACTTGGTATATGGGGTTCCACAGGGTGTCTCAAGTAGATGGGCTCAGCACACCTGCTCTCTGTCCCCTAGCCCTGCTCTGCCCTGTCACTCAGGCATACTCCTGGGGTACAGAGCGTCAAGGTCTCTCCCTCTCACCCTTCAATGGCCACTTGGCCAATTGGAGCCAGGTCCTTGCAATGCACAACACGGTGAAAAGGATTTGGGGTCTGGAGACTTGAGTAGGCAATATTATTGTTTAATTATTATAATATTTAATACTAGAGGCCTGGTGCATGAAATTTGTGCATGGGGAGTGTCCCTTAGCCCAGCCTGCACCCTCTCCAATCTGGGACATCCCTCTCGCAATCCAGGACCACTGGCTCCTAACCACTCACCTGCCTGCCTGCCTAATGCCCCCGACTGCCTTCCCCTGCCAGCCTGGTCGCCCCCAGTCAAGGCACATACCTAGATTTCAGGTTTGATCCCTGGTCAGGGTGCATATGGGAGATAACCTGATGGATGTTTCTCTTTCACATCAGTGTTTCTCTCTCTTTCCCTTCCTCTCTAAAATCAATAAAAATAAAAACCATATCTTGGGTGAGGATTTTAAAAAAGTGGTGGACCTCATACTTTACAGCAGTCTGTATGTGGGCATTTCTTTTTACTAGCAAGATCATTTCACGTGGGTGAAATGTATGTGGATGGTCAATTTGACCTAATGGACAACTTTTATTATTTTTAGTTTAAAAAAAGTTATTTGTGGGCTGGAGGGGATCAGTGGGGGGGAAAGGAGGACATATGTAATATTTTCAATAAGAAAGATTTTTTTAAAAAGTTATTTGATTTTTAAATTATGGCATAACACAGCAAATTGCCCATGTGTATACACCTCAATAAATTTTTACACATGTATATAAAACCACCGCCCTGATTAAGATACAAGCCATTTCCAACATCCCATCTCTGGTACCTCCTCCTGTTCAATACATGCCCTGCAGAAGTAACTCCTCTCCTGACTTCTCACACTGTAAACTGATTTTTCCCATCCCTGGAGTTCATATAAAAGGTATCATGCACTGTGTAGTGTTTTGTATCTGGCTGTTATTCACCATTATATCTGTAAGATTTATCCATTGTATTGTAAGAGTAGATCATTTATTTTCATTTGTGTAGTATTCTGTAAAAGTTTTTTTGTGTGTGTGCTTCTCATGCTTAGTTTTGTCACTCATTTATGAAACTGTGGATCCCATAGTTTGGTCCTCCTGGCCATATTCTCAGTCCCACAATGCTCTGTTTCTCCTTGGCCCTGACTCCTCCTCCACCACTTCTTCACTCCCTGAAACATCTGCCAAACCCTTTAGAATCCTTTCTGCATAATTAACCAGCCTCCTCATATTCCCAGCATTCCTTTTAAAGATTTCTCTCACCTCCAGCCCTAACTGAACCTGGATGACACCTATTAGGGATGAATGTTATGTCCCCCTGAAGTTTATGTTTTAAATCCCTAACACCCTTTGTGACTGTATTTGGAGATAGGGCCTGTGAGGAGGTGATAAAGTTTAAATGAGATCATAGGGATGGAGCCCTAATCTGATAGAGCTAGTGCTCTTATAAGAAGGAAAGACAGAGCAGAGCGCTCTCTCCACCATGGGAGAACACAGCGAGAAAGTGGCCATCTGCAAGCCAGGAAGGGAGTCCTCACCAGGAACTGAATCGGCTGGCACCTTGATCGTGGACTTCCCATCTTCAGGTACTGTAAGAAAATAAATTTATTTTGTGCGGGTGGTGTGGCTCAGTTGGGCATTGTCTGTGCACCTTAAAGTTACCAGTTTGATTCCTGGTCAGGGCACGTGCCCGGGTGGCGGGCTCAATCCCTGGTGTGCAGGAAACAGCTGATCAATGTCACCCTCTCACATTGATATTTCTCTCTCCCTTCTTCTCTCTCTAAAAATCAATTTTAAAATCTAAAAAAAAGGAAAAGAAATTTTTGTTGTATAAACCCCCAGTCTATGGTATTTTGCTGTGGCAGCCTGAGCAGACTAAGACAACACCCAGGACACCCTTTATCCTAACGGAAGGTCCTTCCTAGCAATTACTGTTTATTCTCTTTCCTCCCACTACATGGCAGTCTTTGCAATTTGCCACCCACCCACCACTACTTTCAAGCCAATAAGTTAACCTGTTACTGCTTCATGGATGCTGGCAGAAGACCTGAAATTCCTGGCGAAGAAACAGAGAAATTTGTTACAGCACAGCAAGTAGCAAGAGCATCATGTGTGCATCAGCTCTTCTTGGCCCTTAAGTCCCACAGGGACAATGTGGAGGAGCCCTGTGGGTGCTGTGCATCTGAGGAACGCGGGCATGGGGAATCCACCTCTTTTCTAGAAGGCAATAGCATGCTCTTTGTCCTGGAGAGAGATAATACGTCATTCTCAGGGTTGGTTGCTGCACACACACCCCTGAACAGGAACCAAATAGTCCATGCAACAAACAGAACAGAAAGAATCTCATGGATACAGAGAACACATTGATGGTTTCCATCTGGGAGGTGGGTCGGGAGGCTGGGTGACAAAGGTGAAGGGGTTAAGAAATACAAATGGGCAGTCATAAAAATAGTCATGGGGATGTAAAGTACAGCATAGGGAATAAAGTCAGTAATATTGTGATAACTGTGTATGGTATCAGATGGGTACTAGACTTACTGGGGTGATCTCTTTGTAAGTTACATAAATACCTAATCACTATGTTGTACACCTGAAACTAATACAATAATGTATGTCAACTGTAATTGAAAAATAAATTATAAGAGAAAAGAAATAATCCAGACAGAGTGGTCAGGGCCTTGTATTCTTGGCATGCCCAGTAAAAATGAGCAGTGGTGCACAGGGTCTATGGCAGCTCGCCTCTCCCAACAACTGGCCCCGCACATTCCTGGCTGAGCGTGAATATTCACATGAGTATGCCACTCCACCCGCCACTCTGATTAATCTGATCAGCAGAGGCTGGGACCAAATCTGCTCAATCTGCCTCATAGAGAATTTAATTAAGGCTACTATCAATAGAACTTCAGGCAGCAAAATGAGGCCAACCTGAAGTGCTGGCTTCAACCGTGCCACCCAGGATCCCACACTCAGTCACCTGTGAATAAGTCTTATCTTATTTCAGGCAGCCAGGATATAGTCTAAAGTCAGGTTATTACCTATTAAAATTCTCACAAGTGAGTTTTAGACTAATCTGCTGATCTTTCATGTCATTACTAATAATTATAGGAGAAAACAGGCCAAAAAGCAACCCTCAACTCTAATAAGGAGACATGCCATGACCCACATATAAAAATATACTCGAAAGGGTCACATACAAACATACACATGTCACTCCAAGTCAAGATTTGGTTTTAAGCCCGGCTCAGTGGTTGAGCGTCGCCCAATGAACCAGAAGGTCATGGTTTGATTCCTGGTCAGGGCACATGCCCGGGTTTTGGGCTCAATCCCCAGTACGGGGTGTGCAAGAGGCAGCCGATCAATGATTCTCTCTCATCATTGATGTTTCTATCTCTCCCTCCCTCTGCCTTCCTCTCTGATATCAATAAAAATATATTTCAAAAAAGATTTGGTTTTAAATCTGATTTGCATCATCATTACACTGGTTTGGTTAAGTCACATGGGCAGTGTTACCAAATAGTTGCAGCCTCAGCTGCCATATATGAACCAAAGCCAATTGGGTGACAGGAAAAGTACATGCATTTGTATCAGTCAGATTGAAACAAGGTTGTGCTGGATGGTGTGTTTGTACAAGTAGGGGGTTGGGGGAGGTTCCATATTCAGGAGCTGCCATTGATGGCAAAGGGCACAAATAGTTTAGTAATGACCATGCCCACATGAGTTCTTCCGTTTCTATAGCATGAGGACAGGCTGACAAGCCCAGAGGGGTCAGGCTGCCAGCTGAAGCTTGACTCAGATGAACTTGGTGATGCTTTTGTTGGCTGCAGTGTTGAAAGTAGGGGACAAAGAGCACATTAACTGTCCCCTCTCCCTGCACCTGCTGGCATCACCAGCCTCCATAGCCACAAAATCAGTGTGTCCCTTTCCAGTAGCTAAGACTTCATCTTTTTTTCTTACTTGTACCCTGATCTTTCATCTGAAGGGACCAGATACGAGGGAGACAAAATTGACAAAATTCACAGAGACCCATTATATCTCCCACCTTGGCCTCCGTGGCCAGTGTAGGGGGATTTGGCAAGCAGTGTACTCAACTAAGTCATCATCACTTTTATGAATCATCTAAATCCATCAGGAGAATCCAGGTGGTAATTCAGAATTACATTTGAACCCCCAGGCCTCCTTTTGCCAGGCTGATACCTGGAGGGTGTACCAACTGGGCTGGCCTATGGTTATTATTGTTGGAAGGGCACCATGCCCAGAGGTAATCAAAATCTAAAATCTTCAAAATAGGTCTATTTAACCTTCCACCCCTTTGTCTTGCTAATTACTCAGGAAATGGTTGAGAGATGATTCTTGTCTGGGGATAGCTGTGTTCAGGGACCACACTGCCTCACACAGGTATGTGGGTCAAAGAAGATAAGGGAGGTAGTCAGAAGCTTTTTGAGATTACTTGTGAAGAAGCCATTCCAGAACTCAATAACATGAGGTGTCTGCAGATGGTAGGGAGCATGGCATGGCCATCGAATACCTTGACTTATTGTTGGGTGGCTTTTGCAACAAAGGTCACATCATTGTTGGACTGTAAAACCAAAAACTAGATGTGGCTTAGTTACAAGGGCCACAACGGGATGGCCAGAGTCTCCTGATCAGACTAGAACAGCAACACAGTAACCTGAAAATGTGCTCTCTGCAGTGAGGCAACCACGACGGTCTAGAGAGGGGGTCAAAGGTCTGTAGGTACTCAATGCTCCAGGAGCAGGTAGTAGCGACACCTGTGCAATGTGACCTCTTTACTGTAAGACTTTTGCGAGGTGTCACAAGTCTGGGGTTCAGCAGTGGTTCTGCATCAGAAACAGTTCTTGACTTTGTGCCCAGTCCATGATGGCCGACATGGTGCCAGGACTGGTGCAATGATCCAGGCAGTGGTGGCAGTTGTGTAGGCAGTGCAGGCGGGATCAGCAGCTTCATTCCAGTTGGTCTTCTTCGATACCCTTGCCACGAGCATCTCCATGAGTGACCCAGGCTGTCTGATTGGCAGCTGAATTTGTTTCCACAGTCTACAGCTCCACAGAAGAATGTCTTTAATTGCCAACCTTGCAGACACACAGCTAGGCCATTGGCAACGGCACAAAAGGCATGAAAAATGTAACCAAGCCGAAACCGGTTTGGCTCAGTGGATAGAGCGTCGGCCTGCGGACTGAAGGGCCCCAGGTTCGATTCCGGTCAAGGGCATGTACCTGGGATGCGGGCACGTCCCCAGTAGGAGATGTGCAGGAGGCAGCTGATTGATGTTTCTCTCTCATCGATGTTTCTGACTCTCTATCTCTCTCCCTTCCTCTCTGTAAAAAATCAATAAAATATAAAAAAGAAAAAAAAGAGGAAAAAAAAAGAAAAATGTAACCAAGCTTCATCAGGGAAGGTGTTGTCCAGGACTATTAGCACTGCCTTGAGTTCTGCTCATTGAGCAGAATGAGCATGCCTGCTTTTTATTTATTTTTTAGAGGCCCGGTGCATGGATTCATGCACGGGTGGGGTCCCTCTGCCTGGCCTGCTCCCTCTGCCTGGCCTGCACCCCTTGGGGGATGTCCGAGAGCCGGTTTTGGCCCAATCCCCATAGGCCAGGCTGAGGGACCCCACTGTGCACTAGGCCAGTTTCAGCCCGATCCCTGCAGGCCAGGTCAAGGGAACCCACTGGCGCACGAATCCGTGCATCGAACCTCTAGTATGCATATAAGATCTTTGGTTAATCTCTTCCTGCCCTCTCCCCTCCCCTCCTCCCTCTGAGATTCATCAGTCTGTTCCATGTTTCCATGCCTGTGGTTTCCACTCCTACATTGAGCGTCTGTCCCCCAGTGGTCAGTGCACATCATAGCTATTGGCCTATCAGATGGTCGGACAGTCACTTAGGTTTTTATATAGATTATTTTAAAATATATATATATTTAAATCCTCACCTGAGGATATTTTTCCATTGATTTTAGAGAGAGAGAGTGGAAGAAAGAGGGAAAGAGAGAAACATCGATGTGAGAGAAACACATCAATTGGTTGCCTCCTGCACGCACCCGACCAGGGCCCAGCCTGGGGAGGAGCCTGCAACCTAGGTACTTGCCCTTGACCAGAATTGAACCCGGGACTCTTTGGTCCACAGGCCAATACTCTATCCACTGAGCCAAACTAGCTAGGGCTAAATATATTTTTATTGACTTTGGAGAGGAATGGAGAGGGAGCGAGAGAAACATCAATGACGAGAATCACTGGTCGGCTATCTCCTGCACGCCCCCTACTGGGGATCAAGCCAGTAACTCAGGCATGGGAATCTAACTGTAACTTCCTGTTTCATAGGTAGATGCTCAAACACTGGGCACACGCCTGCTTTTTAAATTCTTTGTAGCTGGTGCTGAGGTTGAATGTGGACACCATTGGGTATCAGTACAGCCAAACCACCAGCGAACCAGGCAGGCACTTGCGGGGCCCTCTGTGAATTGAGGGTCCCATTGAGCTAGCAGCTTTGCTTCAGGTGATGAAGTGAGGAATGAAGTTTTCCCCAAAGGAATTGCCATTCTTGTAAAGCCCAGATAAGGTTAGGGCTAGGAAAGCTGTGCTCTTGAATACAGCATTTACACTTGACTAGTAAGACCTTTTGTGCTCTTCCCTTTATAACCACCAAATCCAAGTTGGTGATGTATTTGGTGACTATGTCCGGCAGGTGGCACTGTTGGGCTAGAAATGGCCTCAGTAATTTTTCCTGATTATGTTTCTCCTCTTGGAAGCCTATATGGTTTCTTCTGGACCATCCCAGAGGGTTCAAGAATCACCTCTGAACACACAGCAGTCTCTGAATGGGCAAATCCCCTCTGGAACCGACGGCATTTACAGTACAAGCCTGGACAAACATCAATACCAGTTATACTTTCAGCAGCAGCAGCCCCAATGACAGTGCAGTACATTGAATTGGCCCAAAGGACCCACACACAGGGCCACTTTGATTTCCTTTTCCCAATGAAAACTTTGCTGAAAGCCCATCAGTTGAAATTGGGGGATTTTTTTTTTTTTTTTTTTACCTTATGGGAAAACAAACCAAGGAGTTTACTGTATGCAGATCAGGAGCTATGGCAACAGCTTCAGATCAGGCTCCCCCAGAGGGGAGAGCAGGAGTGTGGGGAAGGCTAACCCATGGGGGAGGGGCAGCTGGGAGGCTTTTACTCTCTCTTGGCCTCTGGCTTCAGGACTGGTACACCACTGCATTCTCCCCTGTGCCTCCAGCTTCAATACAAGACCATTGCCACTCCCCTGCCCCCAGCCCCCCAAGCCCAGGACCATTGCCACCCCCACTGCATTTCTTGGAACCTTCAGCCACCCCTGTCTGCCTGCATCCAACAACAGAAATGGGTAAGACAGTAACATGGGTGCTTGGGTCCTACAGAGTTATAAACATTTGATGCCGTCACCTCTATGGAAGTTCCCAGCATACCCCACTTTTTCTTCAAAGCTGCTGAGGGGGGAGTAGCGTGGGGAGAGAGAGCGGGGAGCACAGAGGGAGAGAAAGGCCTGTGCAAGTAAGCAAGACTTTCATTCACTTTGGGTTTGAATGGCCACTTGTTGGGCTCAACCAAATACTCTGAAGCTCTATTTCAGACACCCTGGATAATGCCATTTTATTTCAGCTTTCAGGACCCTTTGATTCAGAAGCCACATCCGTATTGCCCTTTGAGTGGGGCTGTGGGCTTGCTGCCCCTTTGTCACAGCAGCCCTTCCCCCTCTGGCGTGGAGGAGTGAGCAGGAACACAGCACCACTCAGGTGGCTTCTTTCCATCTGCTTCCCACTGCTTGGCCTCATTAACAAGTAGGACGGTGTGAGACCCTCCTTCTAGTCACCCTCAGCCTGCCACCCACCATGTGGAAGATTCACTAACATATGCGAGGGGGTCTTTTCATAACTTCTGATCTGGTCCCCAGGGTCCTTGTCCTTCCTCTTCCAGAAAGCCCTGTCTCTGCCAGCATCCATCCTCACTGCCACACTGTCAGGGCCTGGCATTTGAGTTTACCCTGCTGACTAGTTAATAACAACCAGTCTTACTATTTCATGGGTGCTGGCCAAGCACGATGAGACTCCTGGGTCAGAGACAAAGGACTTTATGACTCATGGCACAGCAAGCAACACAGCATAACGCTTACATTGGCTTCCTTTCCCTCACATCCCACAAGGGCAACCTGGAGGGCCCAGTAGATGCTGTGCAGGCAGTGGGTTTGTGTTGCATCTGAGGAACATGGAGTTTGGAGAACCCACCTCTTTTATAGCAGGGGATAAGCAAGCTTGCGCTTAGTGCTAGAGGGAGATATTACCTCATCCCTCCAGGTTGCTCACTGCAATACAAGTCTGAGAAATGGTGTGGGCAAAGAGGAGTTAGGACCTTGCATTCTTGGCACAGCCAGCAAGAATGCACAGGGACACTCAGGGACCATGGCCAACTGCCTCTCCCATGTCCACTTCCAAGTTATGCCTGTCTCTTTTTAAAAAGCCTCCGGTCTCAGTCCTGATGCCTAAACTGGGTGATTGCAGAAGAAACAAAGAAAGAGAAATGCAAACTCTTTTAAGACCACAGATGCAGCCCTAACCGGTTTGGCTCAGTGGATAGAGTGGCGGCCTGCAGACTGAAGGGTCCCAGGTTCGATTCCAGTCAAGGGCATGTACCTTGGTTGTGGGCACATCCCCAGTGGGGGGTGTGCAGGAGGCAGCTGATCGATGTTTCTCTCTCATCAATGTTTCTAACTCTCTCCCTTCCTCTCTGTAAAAAATCAATAAAACATATATTAAAAAGAAAGATCACAGATGCAAACGACTTAAATAGATGCATTAGCTGATCAAAAAGAGTACTGTACTGCCCTGGATGATTTGGCTCAGTAGTTAGAGCATCAGCTTGTGGACCGAAGGGTTTCGGGGATGATTTTGGTTAAGGACACATACCTCAGTTGCAGGCTTGATTCCTGGGCTGGTTGGGGTGTGTGTGGAAGGCAACAATCTATGTGTCTCTCTCACATTGATGTTCCTCTTTCTTTCTTCCCCCCTCCTCCCTTCTCTCCATTTTCTCTTAAAAAATAAATAGAGCCCTGACTGGTTTGGCTCAGCGGATAGAGCGTCAGCCTGCGGACTGAAGGGTCCCAGGTTCGATTCCGGTCAAGGGCATGTACCTTAGTTGCGGGCACATCCCCAGTGGGGGGGGTGGGGGGGGTGGGGAAGGCAGCTGATCGGTGTTTCTCTCTCATCATGTTTCTAACTCTCTATCCCTCTCCCGTCCTCTCTGTAAAAAAATCAATAAAATGTATTTTTAAAAAATCAATAGAAAAAATATCCTCAGGTGAGGATTGAAAAAAAGAAACGAGTATATACTTAAAGAATAATATATCACAACCAAGATGGCTTTTCTAACATATAAGGATGGTTCAATATTGAAAAGTACATTAATATATATTAACAGATTCAAAGATAAACTTCATTCATTCAATTAGCAGATACATATGAGGCAGTGGTTGATAACGAGAGAATCCCAGCCTTCATTGCACTTTCAACTGAGAAACAGAGGTAATAAACAAACAAATGAACAAATATATAACATTTATACAGATATAATTGAGACAGATATAATTGAGAAAATAAAGCTGAGTGAGGTAATACATATCAGCAGTTTCACATTGTCTGACCTAATATATTTGTGAGGATTTAGTATTTAATAAAGGTAGAATTTATTATCTGGAAGAAAAGATAATAAATGATACTGAGGCAGTTAGCTAACCCTTCGGAAAAAAGTTAGGTATTTATCTTTCACCTTTTACAAAACTACATGTCAGATAAATTAACAGCCTAACCCGTGGCTCGGCAAACTGTGGCTCGCGAGCCACATGCGGCTCTTTGGCCCCTTGAGTATGGCTCTTCCACAAAATACCGACTTCTGCGCATGGGCCATGAAGTTTCAATCGCACTGTACATGCGCGCCCGCACCTGGTATTTTGTGGAAGAGCCACACTCAAGGGGCCAAAGAGCCGAATGTGGCTCGCGAGCCGCAGTTTGCTGACCACTGGCCTAAACCATATAAACACAAAACCATAACAGCATCAGAAAAACTATTGGAGAATGTGTTTATCATTTTTTTTTTTTTTTAAATATATTTTATTGATTTTTTACAGAGAGGAAGGGAGAGAGATAGAGAGTTAGAAACATCGATGAGAGAGAAACATCGACCAGCTGCCTCCTGCACATCTCCCACTGGGGGTGTGCCCGCAACCAACGTACATGCCCCTGACCGGAATCGAACCCGGGACCCTTCAGTCCGCAGGCAGACGCTCTATCCACTGAGCCAAACCGGTTTCGGCTGTGTTTATCATTTTAAGGGAAAGGAAACCTTCTGGGACAAAGCTAGAGCTTTGAAGAAAAAGGCAGACATGTTTCTGTATTACATAGGATACAAGTAGAAATGGTGTGTGGGAATTCCAGAAAGTGCCATTACAGGGCCTGGGGCTTCTGGTTTTCTCCTCCCTGTCCTTCTTGCTGGTTGAAATACATACATGATGGCTGGAGGTAGAATAACTGTCTCAAGATATTTTTAAAATATATTATTTTATTGATTTCAGAGAGGAAGGGAAAGGGAGAGAGAGAGAAACAATGATGAGAGGGAATCATTGATTGGCTGCCTCCTACATGTCCCCTACTGGGGATCAAGCCTGCAACTCAGGCATGTGCCCTGACCAGGAATCGAACCGTGACCTCCTGGTTCCTAGGTCGACGTTCAACCACTGAGCCACACCTGTGGGTTGTCTCAGATCTTGAATGAACTTGGGAATGGAGGCCTTGAAAAGTGGACCAATAAGACTGCAGAGTCTGAGCTTCTGACACTATGGAGGGCCGATCCAGCCTTGAACCAACTGTTATTGGAACTTTTAAAAAATATATATATTTTATTGATTTTTTACAGAGAGGAAGGGAGAGGGATAGAGAGGTAGAAACATCGATGAGAGAGAAACATCAATCAGCTGCCTCCTGCACACCTCCTACTGGGGATGTGCCCACAACCAAGGTACATGCCCTTGACCGGAATCGAACCTGGGACCTTTCAGTCCGCAGGACGACGCTCTATCCACTGAGCCTAACCGGTTAGGGCTATTATTGGAACTTTTATGTGAGCAAGAAACAAACCCCTCTCTTGTTTGAGCTGTGGTTATGCTGCATGTTGTCACTCACTAACCTAATTGATACACCTGCCCACTCCCAGGTGAAGGATCATGACTGGTGTACACCAGTGGTTCTCAACTCTGGTTGACTTTTAGATTCATCCAGGGAGCTTTTAAAGAACACTCGTATCTGGGCCCCACTCCAGACCAATTACATCCAAACCTCTGGTGGTAGGATCCAGACGTAGGTATTTTTTAAAAGCTTTTCAGCTGGCCCGAATGTACAGCCAGGATGTGAAGAATTAGTTTAAGCCGATCAGGACAAACCTCTTCCCCTCTTTCCCAGTTTTTCTTGCAGTAGGAGTGGTCGTGAACCTATTTCTGGCCTGTGATACCTCAGTGGAAATCTGTTGAGACTATTTCTGGGAACACTTAGATTTCTGATATGAAGGAAAAGATATAGTTGGGACTGTTCGTTCTCCTCCTTCCCAGCGTTGAATGCAGAAGCAATGTCCAGAGCTGCAGCAGCCATATGGATAGTATGAGGCACCACGGATGAGGATCTCAGACAACACACTAGGCTGGCAGAGTGGAAAGGCAGAGGGCCTCCATCTCAGGGGCCTCTCCAAGCAGCTAAAGGAGTCCCAGGAACTCCTTAACTTCAGAAGCCAACAACTCTTATTTGTTTAACGAGTTTTCTGATTGTTGCAGCAGAAAACATTCATAACCGAAACACACATGGGCACAGGTGCTTTGTCGGGTAGGGCACTTTCTAACATTTATCATGTGTATAAAGAATACTGTACAGGGTTGTACACAGCAATATTGTTGGTCATGACCCAAACTAGAAAACACTTAAGTATCCATCAAGTTGAGAAAGGCTCAATAAATTTGGCAAATTCACATTATAGAATACTATGCAGCAAAGTAAAATAATAAGTGCTCCTTCTCTAAGACATGTTATCTTAGACACTGATGAGTGAAAAAAATAAACTATAGGACAGTAAATATATAGAATATGAAACCATTTATTCTGAAGCACACACCCATACTCTAAAAACAATACTGTATAGCCCTGGCGGGGAGGCTCAGT
This sequence comes from Myotis lucifugus, assembly GCF_000147115.1. Classification (NCBI taxonomy): domain Eukaryota; kingdom Metazoa; phylum Chordata; class Mammalia; order Chiroptera; family Vespertilionidae; genus Myotis; species Myotis lucifugus. The sequence continues at coordinate 232,665 of NW_005871226.1, read as the reverse complement.
TGGTTGGGCGCCATCCCATGCACCAAAAAAAGGTTGCTGGTTTGATTCCCAGTCAGGGCACATGCCCGGGGTGCAAGCTTGATCCCCAATGGGGGGCATGCAGAAGGCAGCCGATGGATGTCTCACTCTCACAGGATGTCTCTCTCTCTCCCCCTCTCCCTTCTTCTCTAAAAACCAATAAAAATATTTTTTAAAAACCTCTTCCCTATGCATGTACACACACATAGAGAGAATATACAGTATTATTTTTTAAATCCTCACTTCAGGACCTGCTTACTGATTTTAGGGAAAAGTCTGCTCTTTAGGGACAGAGAGAGAGACGGAGAGAAGCTCCACATTTCTGGGCGTGAAAGGGGGATTTTCTGGGTGGGGCCTTTCACGCATTTAGGGAAGATTGACAGGAACTATCTTTCTTCTGGGCATGCCCTCATCTCTAATGTCTATGCAGTGGTTCTCAACCTTCCTAATGCCGCGACCCTTTAATACAGTTCCTCATGTTGTGGTGACCTCCAACCATAAAATTATTTTCGTTGCTACTTCATAACTGTAATTTTGCTACTGTTATGAATCGTAATGTAAATATCTGATATGCAGGATGTATTTTCATGGTTACAAATTGAACATAATTAAAGCATAGTGATTAATCACAAAAACAATATGTAATTCTATGTGTGTTTTCTGATGGTCTTAGGCGACCCCTGTGAAAGGGTCGTTTGACCCCCAAAGGGCTCGCGACCCACAGGTTGAGAACCGCTTGGTCTACAGGAAAGCCCACAGGGGGCGGGGTCAAAGTCCAATGCAAATTCTATTATAATTAGCCCCGGGCCCTAGAAAGGTCACACTGGCATTGAGGTCCCGTCATTTTCCTCCGGGCTTGCGCAAAGAACCGCTGGCTCCGAACCTGCCTGCAGGCGGTCTGCTGGGCCGCCCTAGAGAGGGGCCCACAGGCCATGTTGGCCCGACCCCTGCTCAGGGGGCCACATACCAGTGACGGCCGCCTGTTCTCCTTCACGGCCCCCGCGGCAGGCCTCACCCCAGCCGCGCCTGTCTAACTTCCTACCGAACAGCCACGTCCTCCGCCTGAGCCAGTCAGTGCCCTTCACCAGCCCCTTCACCCGCTGACAGCCGCAGGGGTCGCACCTCGGGACTCAATTCAGTCTTCCTTTGCTAAACAAACAGTCTGATATTATCCTTCCATGTTAGGGTGAAATGTCAATATAAGTTAAATATAGTGGCTGGGAAAAAGGCAATACACCAAGCGGCTGCGTGCGCCGTCCGTCCCCCGGGGAGGGGGAGTAGAAGGGAACGGAAGGGAAAGAGAAGCGTGCGGGGCGCCGGCGGGAGGAAGAGCGCACCCCCGGGGTCCTGGGCCTGACCGGAAGTCAGGGTGCCGAGCCGCTCGGGCTTCCGGCGTCACTTCCCTCGCGACTTCCTGCGATGAACATGGCGGCTCTCAGCAGTGTCCGCTGGCTGACCCGAGTGAGGCGGGGAGCGGGCCAGGCCGGGCCGGGCGGGCGGGGGTCGGCGGGCTTTTACCCGGCTCCCCGTAGTGTTCCGGGCGGGGGTCCAGGCCGACCTCACAGGCTGTGTCTCTTCGCAGGCGCTGGTCGCCGCCCCCACCTCCGGGGCATGGAGGGGCCTGGGTACCTCGGCCGTTTCGCACTCCGTCTCGCGGAGCCAGGTAAGCGCAAGGCCCGCTCGGGCCTCGCCCCGTCCCGCCCCCTCCCCGGCTCCCCAGCCCTCCCCTCTCCCAGACTCCTGCCCCTACCCTTCGCACCATCTCTGACGGCCCCGGTCGCAGGCCAGGACGTGAAGGTGGAGGGCGCTTTCCTGTTGACATGGTGCCCGGAGACGGCGTGGGGCCCGAGCTGATGCACGCGGTCAAGGAGGTGTTCAAGGCGAGTTGTCTGGGGAATCGGCGGCAGGGACGGTGGGGTGGGGGTGCGGGGGCGGCTTGGAAAGAACTTAGTTGATCCTGACCCTGTCATGCTTGGGGTCTGTCTCGGAAGGCTGCCAGCGTCCCAGTGGAGTTTCAGGAGCATTACCTGAGCGAGGTGCAGAATATGGCGTCGGAGGAGAAGCTGGAGCAAGTTCTGAGCTCCATGAAGGAGAACAAGGTGGCCCTCATTGGTACGTGTGCCCTCTCGCCTATGTGTCATTTGAAACCAAATGAACAAATATTCATCAAGCTTCCCTCTACACATATGGCTGCACGAACTCTCCCTGAGCTCCCAGCGGTTCGTGACCGTTGGTTCCTTCCAGCCGGAACACAGGAGCTGAGAGAGCATGGGAGCTGTCTCCGCAGGAACTCGGAGTCTGCCATGGGGCTACACCACGGGTCGTCACGTCTTGTTAATTGTGTTTATAGAATGCTGCTCTGGCCACCGCTTTTCTGCCTTCCCTCTGCGTCCCTCCTTGAATCTCCTCATTAGATTTTTCGGTTTCCAGTTCTGTCCCTGCAGTCCATTTTCTGCATCTCTTCTCTTGGAAGGACCAGCATGACTTTGCCAGGCCCAGCCTTAGCCTAGGACAGTAAGTTCTTTGTACAGTGACTCTCAGCTTTTCTGCCTTCATTTCCACAGGACTTGTTCTGTGCTGTGGACTAGGCTGTGTTAGTTTCCAAATATATGAACTACCTTGATTTATGCTGTTCCTTCTGCCCAGGATGTTCTGATGCTACCTGTCAGAGTCCTCCTCACTCACTGTCTTGGTCTCCTAGGACTGTCATAACCAATTATCATGCAACTGGTGGCTTAAAATAACAGAAATTTTATTCTTTCACAGTTCTGGAGGTCAGAATTCCAGAGTTAAGGTCTTGGCAGGGCTCTCTCTGAAGGCTTAGGGGAGAACTCTCCTTGGCTCTTCCAGCCCCTGGTGGCACCTGGCAGCTCCTGGTGTTCCTTGGCTTGTAGATGCATCACTCCAATCTCTGCCTCTGTCTTCTGGCTTTTTCCTCTCTGTGTCTGTGTATCTATTTCTACTCCTTTTTTTGTATAAGGGCTTGTCATTGGATTTTGGGCCCACCGTAATCCAAGTTGATTTCATCTCAAGATCCTTAATTATATCTGCAAACACTCTTTCTTTTCTTTTTTTTTTCTAACACTGTTATTTAAATAAGGTCACATTTATAGGTTGAGGTATAGACATATCATGTTGGGGGTTACTGTTCAATCTACTACACTCACTTTACCTAAGGTCTGGCTGAAGTGCCAGTCGTTCTGTGATGTTTCCTGATATTACCACAGGGAATTTCTTTGTGTTTCTATGTATGTCGTTAAAATCCTTTCATATATATATATATATATATATATATATGTATATATGCATGCATATATATATATATATATATATTTTTTTTTTTTTAATATTTCTTTATTGATTTCAGAGAGAAAGGGAGAGGGAGAAACATCAGTGATGAGAGAGAATTATTGATCGGCTGCCTCCTGCATGCCCCCTACTAGGGATCGAGCCCGCAACCTGGGCATGTGCCCTTGGCCAGAATTGAACTGGGACCCTTCCAACCGCAAGCCGACACTCTATCCGCTGAGCCAAACTGGCTAGGGCCCCATGGTTATTTATTTATTTATTTAAAAATACACATTTTTAAACATTGATTTAAGAGAGGAAGGGAGAGGGAGAGAGAGATAGAAACATCAAAGATGGAGAGAGAATTATTGTTCAGCTGCCTCCTGCACGCCCCCTACTGGGGATTGAGCCTGCAAACCAGGCATGTGCCCTTAAGTGGAATCAAACCTGTGACCCTTCAGTTTGCAGGCCAGCGCTCTATCCACTGAGCCAAACCATCTAGGGCTTCTCCCATGGTTTTTAAAAACCATGTCCTTTATATTATCTATCTTCCTCACTATATTGTTTGCTCCTTGGGGACAGAAGGTATGTGTTGTGTTTTTGGTTGCTAAACCTAGTACCTTCCTTACACATACTCTATACTCAATAATTGTTGGTGGAGAAATGTGAACTAGGTAGACACAGAAAGGTCATAGACCCCTTAGCTTTGTTTTTCAACATATTAAACCCAGGCTCTTTGATAACATGAAAAAAATCTTCTGTTTTCCTTTTAGGTCACTTTGAGGTTTCAACATAAAGGGTGTCCCAAAATTCACGCAAGAAGTAATTTTGATAGAAAACACAGGTTTATAAGTAAAAATTGTAAATGTTTTATTGATTCATAAAGTATACAGTATAGGGCAGTGATGACGAATCTTTTGAGCTCGGCATGTCAGCATTTTGAAAAACCCTAACTTAACTCTGGTGCCGTGTCACATATAGAAATTTTTTGATAATTGCAACCATAGTAAAACAAAGACTTCTATTTTTGATATTTATTTTATATATTTAAAAGCCATTTAACAAAAATCAACCAAAAAAATGAGTTCGCGTGTCACCTCTGACACGCGTGTCATAGGTTCGCCATCACTGGTATAGGGTTATGTATGGAATAGCATACCGGGTAAGTGGCCTCCACGGCTTTGCTGGCACATATGCACTCTTTTGTTGAAATTTTCCATGACCGTTTTTGCATAAATGTGGCTGAATTTCGTTGAGGCTCATTTTCATCTTGATGGCTTGGTTAATCGACAAGATTGTCGAATTTTCGGTTCAGAAAATCCACGAGTGATTGTTGAGAAACAAATGCATCCACAACGTGTCACTGTTTGGTGCGGATTTTGGGCTGGAGGCATCATCGGACCATTCTTCGAAAATGCGGCTGCTCAGGCAATAACAAAAGAGTGCGTATGTGCCAGCAAAGCCGTGGAGGCCATTTACCCGATATGCTATTCCATACATAACCCTATACTGTATACTTTATGAATCAATACAAAATTTAGAGTTTTTAATTATAAACCTGTGTTTTCTATCAAAATTATTTCTTGCGTGAATTTTGGGACACCCTTTACATGTGACTAAAAATAAAACTGTTAGAATGTTTCTGGTTTTAACTTCATTATTCTCCTTTGCCCCATCCCTCCAGAGAAGTTTAAGGGTCACTGATTGGGAGTGGGAGCTGGGAGTCTGGGTTGCATTCTGTCACTGAGGGGATTGGACACTGAGTTTCCTTTGGTTTGGCTTGTGCCTGACATTTCCCCACTCCTGCAACTTTGTTTGTGCAGGAAAGATCCACACCCCGATGGAATATAAAGGGGATCTAGCCTCCTATGATATGCGACTGAGGTAAGTGGTGGGAGCAATGGGTCAGAGGGATTCTGGGGCACCAGGCACAGTGTTGATGGCTCTGTCCCACCCCCAGGCGTAAATTGGACTTGTTTGCCAATGTAGTCCATGTGAAGTCACTTTCTGGGTACAAGACTCGACACAACAATCTAGATCTGGTGATCATTCGAGAGCAGACAGAAGGGGAGTACAGCTCTCTGGAACATGAGGTGAAGTCCTAGAAATTGGGGAGGGCAGAGGTGAAGGTGGGAGAGAGGCATAGCTCCTCCTTCCTTTCTTTCCAGTATCACTCAGCTATTTCTCTCTTCCTACCCAGAGTGCAAAGGGTGTGATTGAGTGCTTGAAGATTATCACGCGAACCAAATCTCAACGGATTGCAAAATTCGCTTTTGACTATGCCACTAAAAAGGGGCGGAACAAGGTCACGGCTGTCCACAAGGCCAACATCATGTGAGGGACATGGCTTTGCGTGGGGTAGGTTCCTGGGAAGGTAGTCCCCTGCACTCTCTTGCTGAATCTATTCCCTTTGGCCCATGGACAGGAAACTTGGGGATGGGTTGTTTCTGCAGTGCTGTGAGGAAATTGCTGAACTGTACCCCAAAATCAAGTTTGATACAATGATCATAGACAACTGTTGCATGCAGGTAAGGCCCTCCTTGTGTGTGCACTCCCTCAGTGCTGAGGGAGAGCAGGGAGTGGAATTTACTTCTCTTCTCCATGCCCATATTTCTCCCTGCCAGCTGGTGCAGAATCCTTACCAGTTTGATGTGCTGGTGATGCCCAATCTCTATGGGAACATTATTGACAATCTGGCTGCTGGCCTGGTTGGGGGAGCTGGTGTGGTACCTGGTGAGAGCTACAGTGCAGAGTATGCAGTCTTTGAGATGGTGAGTGAGGTCACCTCCTCTAGTTCTGTGTGCCCTTCTTCTGACCTCAGGTTCCGCCTGATAGTTTCATGCCATGCCTCCTCTCTGTACCTGGCCTAACCTCTCTTTTCCTTGATCTTAGTTTCTGCATAATGTCTGCTCCCAGTAACTCTGGCCTGCCCTTCTTTTCACAGGGTGCCCGGCACCCATTTGCCCAGGCAGTGGGCAGAAATATAGCCAACCCCACAGCCATGCTTCTGTCAGCTTCCAACATGCTGCGACACCTCAAGTAGGTTGTGGTGGGCTGGAGGAGGCCAGGTGTTGAGAAGGGAGCACCGGTGGGGAAATTAGGGCCTGATAAAGGGGGAAATCTCAATTTCTTCCTCTCTACATTGACAGTCTGGAATATCACTCCAACATGATTGCAGATGCAGTGAAGAAGGTGATCAAAGTTGGCAAGGTGAGTTTAGAAAGGCTGTGGGGTTCAAGGCCTCAGAACTACTCTCTGGGTAACCTGAATTGGGGTCTCCTTTCCCTATAGGTCCCCAGACCATCTGCTCTCTGATCTTGCCCATCCCTCTCAGGGCTGCTCTTCACCTCTCTCCTCTTGGCTGTTTCATCTTTTAGATCAGTGGTCACCAACCGGTATCTGCGGACCACTGGTGGTCCGTGAGGTCCGAAAGGTTGGTGACCGCTGCTCTAGATCTCTTTTGCCTTTTAGTTCCCATCTGCTATTCCCTTTCATGCTCCATCCATTGGCTCTTTTATGGACATCTTTTATTTTTTAATCCTCACCCGAGGACATGCTGAGAAAGATCGATTGCCCTCCTTACGTGCCCCAACTGGGGATCAAATCTGCAACCCAGGTATGTGCCCTGATTGGGACTCAAACCGGCAACCTTTTGGTGCACAGGACAATGGTCAATCAACTGAGCCACTTTGGCCCGGCTTATTGGGCATCTTAATGCTGAATTTGCAGCTATCTAGGGAGGGAGCATGGGGATGGAGGAGCCGAGGGAGGTAGCAGGCAGGATGAGGCAAGGGTGTCAGTCACCTTCTCCACCCTGGAAGCCCATCCTCCTTTGCATCCCCCTGCCATTTCCTTCCTTCTACTTGTCTCCAAGGCATCTCATCCTGTCTCCACTCTACATTTCCTATCTTCCCTCCTGCTCAGCTTCCCATCCATTCTGTCCACATTGCAGTTGATCGCTCTAGTAGTGACTTTGGCCCTCAGAAGACCTGAGTGGACAAGTCCATGTTCTTCAAACCTAGCAACCTTCCTGCATCTGCTGCATCTTCTTTCTGGCTGTTATCCCATCTTGGACTCCCATTTCATCAGTGCCCTACCCTCCTTCATGGGCTCTCTTCTCTTCTTTCCCACGGCTATCGCCGGTGGTGGCTGTAGGTGCGGACACGAGACATGGGCGGCTACAGCACCACAACCGACTTCATCCAGTCCGTCATCGGCCACCTGCACCCCTATGGGGGCTAGAGCCCCTTTATTCCCTTCAACCTCACGAGGACCATACCACCCACATCTCCCTTCAGTGCAGTGGACCAGAGAAGAGCCCTTAAACCATAATCACCTGGGCAGAGCCTAGGTTGTCCTGGGGCTGGCTTCCTTAGGGAAAACTATAATGGGGGGAGGGTAGGGATGGGCCCAGGTCACAGGGGTGATGACGATTCTCCCCCACAGGTTCGAACTCCTGACATGGGTGGCTATGCCACCTGCCGAGACTTCACTGAGGCTGTCATTGATGCCCTGCCCCAAGCACATCCATATAAAGGTGTCCAATAAAACATAAAATTATAAATCAACTCTTGTGAATTTTCTTTTATTGGGACATAGGGGGTAGGTAACTTGGTGGTTATACCCCACCAGGGTACTGTCCATTCTAATCTTCCTGGGCTAGCTTTTGGAGCTTTTTCTTTTTCTTGGAGCTCTTGTTACTAACAGCCTCTTCAGGTCCACTGCTGAGAGGCTCCTCCTTCAAAGAGAGTTTCCTCTTTTTCTTGGGAACACTCCTGTTTGTTGCCTCTTCAGGTTCACTAACTGGTTCCTGTTTGGTTAAAGATTTCTTCCTCTTGGGAAGATTTCCATTGTTAGCTGTCTCAAGATCATTATTAACAAACTCCTCCTTGGAAAAAGATTTCCTTTTCTTGGGTTTGGGTAAAGAAACGGGTGGGTCTTCTGTTCCATTCTCCTGAGGAGTCTCCTGGAGCTTTTGCTTTTTCTTCTTTTTGGGTTTTTCATTTGTCTCCTAAAGGGGGAAATGGGCATGAAACTGTCACTCACTGTATCAACACTCCCAGCCCCCACCCCATTAGAGTTCCAGCAATTAAGTAGGGCAGAAAAACTGGTGGAAATGCTGTAAAGTTGTCCAATGTTTCTGGGGATGGTTTTTATATGGGTAGAATTCTGGAAACCGCCCCAAAGGTGACTCCCACTTAAAGGTGGGGAGAGATGTAATTACTTAAGCCCATAAGAGAAAACCCCATCATGTTGGTCACAATAAAACCATCATGCCTAGTTCCAGAGGGGACCCTGAAATACTGTTTGACAAACTGGGCGCTATGAAAATCCCAGGGAAGACACACAGCCGAGAATCAAGAACAAACAGCAGGAATTCACACTACCCCCAGTTGAGGACTCCTGGCAGGCAGCCGAGGACAGAACACACTTGCCCAGGGAACCAGTGTGCTACAACCAGCTCTCTGGGCTCTTGAACAAGTTCTCTCAGCACCTATCTCCTTCCTATAGAATCAAGAGGCAGTTTTAGAGGTTTCAAGTCCTGGTTTCAGTCCAAAGGCCTGGACTCAAGACTATGACTTTGAGGTCACATCCTTTGTTCTACTGTTGAAAATCCTACAACCCAGAATTTTCACTCAGGATCTGCCTACTGACCTCACACTCCTCTGGTGTACTGCTGCTGTTTTCTGGAGATGCAAGGGCAATCGCAGCCAGCCGTTTCTTTTCCTTCTTCAAGCGTTTCTTCTCCTGTTTCTCCAGCTTTCTAGTAATCTCAGCAGCCGCTTCCTCTGCCTGGCCAAAGAAAAGTGCTGAAAGGCTCTGAAGACCTCTGGCCTGACAGGTTTCCCTCCTGGCTTCATTGGATCAGGCTCATTAAATCAGTTTTTTTGCCTCCACTCTACAAGGTCAGGCTAAGACAGTTCATCACCTCCAACAGGTAGCTATGCAAAGCCCCACCCAGCAAAGCCCAAACTGACCTGTACCATTGCCTCCTTCATGACCTCCAGATTCTTTCGTGGAATCACGCCAGTCTCATAGAAGGATAGCCGCTCCTCCACTTGTTCTCGAAGCTTCTCCCCAAATACACTTGTGGGTACCTCTGGATGTGTGTGTGTGTGGGTAAACAAAGCCTGTCAGCTCCTAAAGGGACAAGCTCCTCATCCCCAGTATTTCCTCTACCCTTAGCTTCACTCAGACCCAAAGTATCAACACTCACTAGGTGAACTGCTGTTGACGAAAAATGTTACCATCATTGTAGAAGCTAAGGTATTCAGTTCCCCACTCACTCCCAGCCCCTTCTCACAAATGCCACTCCCTCACCCATACCAGAGAAGCAATCAATTCGCGAGGCAATACTGCATTTGTTTGCCAGGTATCGGGAGATGCGGCCTTTGTTCTTGGCAGCTGCTCGGCCAATGAAGGTGGAGTGGAAAATGAGTCCATATTTTGGGGTGTTACCCCTTGTCTTCAGGGCTCTGGGAGAAGAATATTCAGTGGAGAGTTAAGATCAGAAATTTCAACCCTATTAGCCAAGGCAGCTCTTCCCCTCCCCTTTCCCTCAAACTCCGGAGTGAGCCTTAGGCTGGGGTGGGTCTATCCCACCTCATGCCAACCCACAGCTCCCAAGGCAGAGAGAAGGCATCCAATGTCGCTGACCTGGAAACTTGGTCCCTTTGCCGGGCCCTGGGAATCACTCAGACACCAGGACAGGCCATCACCCCCATAGCAGAGGCCTGTATAGGTCAGGATGCCCTGGTTAGCCATCACTGTGATTCCCCAAACAAGTAGTGGACACCAGAAGTGGCACCTGAGTGCGGGCAGGTGCCCTCACTGGTACCTGAACAGGGCCTTTTCAGCCCCAAGGATCTGCACTGTGGATGCTGGATACTTGGCCAGGTTGGTGAGGCTGCCAGCATGAGCAATGAGACGTGCGCCTACCTGGAGAAGGATTTAAGGAATTAGTCACAGAAGCTGGGTTTGCCAACTGACCAGCTGCATAATCCTGCCTTACCTCTTCCCATCAAGTGCATGGGGAAAACATGGTGGGTCAAGAAACACAGCAGTATGGATATATACACCGTAACATTCCTTATCCCCCCATTTTTGTTTCCCATGACTCACCGCTTCCCCAATTAAGGCTGACAGGCTGGGGGCCACTTGGCTCATCTTGGATCGCAGGTAAGTGTGCAGACTCTGGCGGTACTCTGACAAAGACACCACACGACTGGAGAAGCTTTCAATGTTTATCAAGTCAATGGCTGATATGTCCATGCCTGAAAGACACCAAGTAGGAATGTAAGGGCCAGATATTCATAGTCCCATACCTTACTTTGGCTGCCAGGCTCTGTACTGACCCATGGAGGACCGTGAGGCGTCCAGAATAGCCTTAGCCTTGGCCCCATCCATTGTTAGCTCCTCCAGCTCCTCCAACTTTTCTTCATTCAGCTCCTTTCGGTTTCCAATGAACTGAGCGACTCGGCAGTATGTAGCATTGTCATTGATTATCTTCACCAGCTCAGGAAAGTGATACCCATACCACTCCCTGCAAAGAGCCACAATCACTCCCTGGCTGAGCTGCCATGTCTCAAATAAAGCTATAGCCACAGCTACTCTTTGCCCAGAGGAAGTGAAAACTAGTCAGATCCCAAACCTCCTTGACTCAATGTCTCCCCATTCACAATACAGACCAGGCAAAGAGCCTGAGCTGAGGTGTATATGGGGTAAGTTTACTCTGCCTCCTATTTCTGTACAGTCAGTGTAAGAACACAGCCTGTGGTAAGCACCAGGAGGCCCAGCCCCACCCCACATTATTCTGCCCACAGGAGCCAGTCCTCATCTCAGGATCCAAAATGAGCTAGGCCATCCTTCCCCTTACCTGACACGCATGGAGAAGGTATTGATGTCCTTATCCAGCTGGTCCAGGAGGCTAATGGACTGTATAATCATATTGTCCACCCGGTTCACATTAAACTTAACTTTGGCCCGAGAATAGCTGTGTCCCAATCCCAGCTGGGCTTTACAAGCAGACACATCAGTCAGGCCCTTCACCAGGTTGTGGAAGTGCAGACGAACTCCTGGAGGAGGGTAAGACTATGAGCAAGGAAAGGCTCTCAGCTAGCTCCTGCACCCACAGGCAACAGCCAAGCAGGACAGCTATCCAGAAGCAACCCTAGGCACCCCAATGTTTCCAGAACCCTCCTCAATTAGGTCAAGAATGGCATAAATGTCAACAGATGGTCTCACCTCGAAGAATCTCAGCTATCACACCTCCAGTCTGGCAGTTGTACCCTAACTCCTCTTGTATAGCAGCACCAATCTTGGGGTCCCCAACCCCCAGGAGTACTTTCTTCTTTTTGGTTGGCAGGTACGTTTTCCAAGAACAGGCGGAGATCCTCATGAACAATACCTCAGGGCAAAAAACAGAGCTCCCACTAACAGACTGAAGAATGTTTAAATCACAAAAGGGATCCTGTCACTTCAACTGTTGATTGACAGACCACTGGTCCAGCAGAGCATGCTGGGATGGTGTGCCTATATCCCTCCCCTTTCGGCTTTGCTCAGAGACATAGAGACATCAATGATTGCACTCAGGGGATTGACAGATTCAAGTCATCACTGCAAAGCCTGCATTAACCACGGGAGGAGAAGCACTCAGGTTCAACAGTACAAATGTGAAATGCATAACTGAAAGCTTAAGACATACCCTGGAGCACCATGAAAATAATTAGTTCCCAGCCTGCTTCCTGGGACCAAAAGGTCTAAGACTGCACGCTGGACTATGTGCTTTAAATACAACATTTAGCCTACCATACCCCCCAGATACTGAGCTCTGCTAAGACTACTCTAAATTACATCGTGTACACACCAAATACTACCCAAAACATTTCAGATTTAGAACAAACTAGACGAGGAAAGGCAAATACTATCACAAGCTCCCTAGGAAAAGGAACTAGACAATCGCAGGACCTACATATCGGCGTATCTTCCTGAAATACCTGGAGGTAGCTTACTCACCTTCAGACACGGCATTGACATTTTCCAAGGCAACCTGGGACGAGGCAAAGGGAGAAAAGGCCACGAGACGGACGATGTTGTGGAACTTGCCCAGATTGAGCACGCACTCCTCCACCTGGGGGGATGGAGGGAGGGGAGAAAGGGTAAGTGTCTTCCTTCCTTCGCTCTAGCCTGTAGGGCGCAGTAAAGCGGCGGTTCTCAGCCCTGGCGGTTCTCAGAAGACCTGACTGAAGGCCTAAGGGAATGAACCTATCATGGGCCCTAAATCCCGGTTCTGCTCCGGCGGTACAGGGTGGGAGGATTCTAAATGATCCTAAGGCGATTCTAATCACTAAGGAAGACAAGGACCCTCTGCAAAGGAGCTTCCCAGCTCAGCGCATACCCCAACGCGTGCGGTCGGCCACGTGGGAGCGCGCGGTGCATGCTGGGGTCGTGGCGGCCCGCGAGCCCACCGCTTCCACGCACCTGCGGCTGCAGCAGGCTGATCTCCTCCACCTCCTTCAGCGCCAGCAGCGTGTAGCCGACCGCGTGCTCGAACAGCACGTGCAGCAGCACCTGGAAAGGGAGCCGGGGCGTCGGCGTCAGTGCGACCCCCGCGTCTGCCCGGCCCCACCCCCACGGCAGGCTCCACCTCCTTCAGCGCCAGCAGCGTGTAGCCGACCGCGTGCTCGAACAGCACGTGCAGCAGCACCTGGAAAGGGAGCCGGCACTCCTCACCATGGCGCCCGCTCCTAGCCCGGCTCGCAATGCGGCGCGCGGGCTCTGGCGCGCGGAACCAGGCTCCGGAAGCCCCGCAGGCCTAAACCCAGGCCCAAACCGCGGCCTTCGCCGGGCTCGCACACCACAACCACTCCTCACCATGGCGCCCGCTCCTAGCCCGGCTCGCAATGCGGCGCGCGGGCTCTGGCGCGCGGAACCAGGCTCCGGAAGCCCCGCCCCGATCCCCGCTGGCCAATCAGAGGCCGTGGACGATACCTTTCCGGGCTTCCGGAGGGGTCGGCCGCGTGGTATCTCCCGGCGGGCAGTGGGGGTGGCGCGAGTCCTGGCGGGCGGCCTTTTCCGGCCTCTGCAGCAGCGCGGGCGGCGCGGTAGCTGGGGACGCGCGGGCTTGGCCCGAGCCTTGCAGGCTGCAGAACAGTTTGGAAAAGCGCTTTTCTGGATAATAGTCCAGGCCCTCATGTCCTCATCATATAAATGACGGGCCGCAGAGCGAGGTGAGACCCGGACTGGAGGCCCTGCTCGGGAAACTGGTGCCGAGCTCGCTTTCCGCAGCGCAGGTGACCTCGGGCCCCAGACGCCTCCCTGCGCCCCACGCCCTTCTGGACCCCTTCATCCTGCCTCCCCTAAGGGCCCACCTCCCAGGAGGCCCGAGGGCCGCGCTCCCGTTCTCCACCGGAACGGAAGGGGGCCTGGGGCATTCTGGCGCAGACCTAAGGAAACGACACTCCTGGTGGCTGGTTTTATGCCTTTAAATAGTATTTTGTGTATTTCTTTTTTTTAAAATGAGGGTGGCAGGCGATACAGTAGAAGAGAAAGACGATCCCACCTTTTTCTAGGTCGGTTCTTGTTCCCCTTGGGCAGAGCACACTTCCTTTTGCGCGAACACGTGTTGCCCTGTTGAAGGGCCCTTAAGTCTTTTTTAAAAAATTATTATTATTTTTTAATTGATTTCAGAGAGGAAGGGAGAGGGAGAGAGATAGAAACAGCAATGACGAGAAAGAATCATTGATTGACTGCTTCCTGCACGCCCCAGAGCCCACAACCTCAGCATGGTGCCCCAAGGGAGGAATCAAACCGGGACCTCCTTCCTGGTGCATAGGCCAAGGCTCAACCACTGAGCCACGCCCACCGGGTTAAAGGGATTTGTATTTAAACTTTAAAAAATATATATTTCAGAGAGGGAGAGAGAAACATAAATGATGAGAGAATCATTGATCGGCTGCCTCCTACACCCTCCCTACCGGGGATGGAGCTCGCAACCCAGGCATGTTTCCTTGACCGGAATCAAACCCGGATCCTTCAGTCCCCAGGCGATGCTCTGTCCACTGAACCAAACCAGCCAGGGCTAAAGGTTTTTTGTTGTTTTTTTCTAAAGTTGCTTTTTTTAAAAAAAGAGCAAATTCCCATACAAAAGTACATTTATAAATTTAATATATTTTCTTCTTAAGCAATTAAGTTACTTGACAAAATACAATTACTGAGCTCACTCTCCCTCCTCCCCTCAAATATTGGCCAGTTGCCACATTTAAAA
>NW_005871226.1:216560-217993 GCF_000147115.1 Myotis lucifugus | reverse complement strand
GAGCCCACAACCCAGGATCGAACTCTGATCTTCTGGTTCATAGGTCTAAGTTCAACCACTGGGCCCGAGCTCACTCTTAAAGCCAAATATATTAAACTTAAAAATATGGATGGTAAATATTAAAATCTCAATATTGCTTGCAAACATTAAATTGTTACATATATCCACTTAAAATCATGGGTCTAAATTATTCCACTTCACATTTTAAAATGGAATTGCAAAATTAATCTATAATATTAAATTCTCTTAAACGTTATAAATGCCAAAGTAAATAGGTTGTTTCAAAATGTAATGGAGAATATTAATGCTATGACTTTGTTTTACTTCATTATTTCTGTAGTTAATCCTAAATATTCCTGGAGTTACAGGTGCTTATCTGCTAAGGTAGGGGCTTTTGAAGAAGTAGCATCCATTAATGGATTGCAGGGTTTAGACATTCTTGACCACATTAAAAAGAAAGGATGAAAGAGAATAGGAAATAGTAATACGTCACAGAGAGTAAGGGAAGGGATATTGATTTGTAGAACTTGTCTCAGCTAAACATACATCTGTATACAAATATGTATACCCTCGTAAACATATACATAGTATATGTGTACATATAGAAATACATATGCACACACACAAATATGTATAATTTCTGTGGATTAGACTGAGAGTTACTAAGCTGAAAGCTAACACATTTTGGATAAATAAATCTGCCTCTGAGTCAAAGCATGAGGACCAGGAGCACGGATGTGCAAGGGGAGGAGAAGATGAAGTCTCAGCTCAAGCGAAGATAGAACTAATTTCTATTTCCTTCACCTTTTTTTTTTTCTGGCACTCGAAGGATCAGATGATGCAAAAAGCCACAATCACTCCCTGAGAGCCTTTCCTTGCCCTTCCAGAGGAAGTGAAAACCAGTCAGATCCCAAACCTCCTTGACTCAATGTCTCCCCATTCACAATACAGACCAGGCAAAGAGCCTGAGCTAAGGTGTATATGGGGTAAGTTTACTCTGCCACCTATTTCTGTACAGTCAGTGTAAGAACACAGCCTGTGGTAAGCACCAGGAGGCCCAACTGACCAGTTCAAATGCCTATTGCATGCCACGTATTTCTAGGTGCATGGATACAGTAGTAAGCAAACCAAGTCAGTACCATCATGGAGTTTACATTCTATGGCAGTGGTTCTCAACCTTCCTAATGCTGCAACCCTTTAATACAGTTCCTCATGTTGTGGTGACCCCCAACCATAAAATTATTTTCGTTGCTACTTCATAACTGTAATTTTGCTACTGTTATGAATCGTAATGTAAATATCTGATATGCAGGATGTATTTTCATTGTTACAAATTGAACATAATTAAAGCATAGTGATTAATCACAAAAACAATATGTAATTATATATGTGTTTTCTGGTGGTCTTAGGCGACCCCTGTGAAAGGGTCGTTC
>NW_005871226.1:197262-213054 GCF_000147115.1 Myotis lucifugus | reverse complement strand
GGGTTTCCAGGCATGTTCCAGACTCAAGCTTTAAAGCCATGAGGCACCCGGGGCCTTTTCTTTCTCTGTGTAGATAGGACTGTGTACCCATGGGGAAGGGTCAGACACTGTAGCATGCATGATGCTTTTACTTAGCCTAGTCTGTGGCTCACTGTGTTATTTTGGTATAAGTTAACCCAGAGTTTTTTTATTTGAGCAATGGGCAATGCTAATGGGGAACGATGGAAATGGAATGTGCTGTAGTCATGTGCCACATAAGGACTGACCTATATATGACAGTGGTATACCATATAGCAGGGGTCCTCAAACTTTTTAAACAGGGGGCCAGTTCACTGTCCCCCAGACCGTTGGAGGGCCAGACTATAGTTTAAAAAAACAACTATGAACAAATTCCTATGCACACTGCACATATCTTATTTTGAAGTCAAAAAACAAAACAGGAACAAATACAATATTTGTATTTGCATGTGGCCCGCGGGCCATAGTTTGAGGACCCCTGCCATATAACCTAGGTGTGTAGTAGGTTATACCATCTAGGCTTGTGTTAAGTACACTCCATAACGTTCGCACAATGACAAAATTGCCTACCAATGCATTTCTCAGAACTATCCTTGTGGTTAAACTGAGGATGACTGTTTAAATTCCAGTGACTAGTTTCAGGCCTGGTGGCTCAGTTGGTTAGATCATTTTCCTGATAGGCCATGGTTTTGGGTTCAATCCCTGGTCAGGGCACATACAAGAGTCAACCAATGAATGCATGAAAAAGTGGAACAACAAATCAATGTTTTTTCTCTCTTAAAAAAAAAAAAATTCCTTCAAGAAAGGAAATTGCATGAAATAACCACAAGATGGCGGCAGTTTACACATTTTGTGAATGAGACAGTTAAAAGGCTTCTAGCAATTAATTCATTTGCCCTTTTTTCAAATGTGAAAAGAAACCCTGCAAAAGTCTTTGATAATGAGTTACCCATATATGCAACATTTTTTAAAATATATTTTTTATTGATTCCAGGGAGGGAGAGAGAGATAGAAACATCAATGATGAGAGAGAATCATTGATTGGCTGCCTCCTGGCCTGACCGAATGGAACCATGACCTCCTGGTTCAGCAGCTGAGCCACACTGGCTGGGCCACAACATTATTTCCATGGACACAGAAGAATGAAAGGCATCGAAGGAAAACCACCGAGCCCAGTGTTCCTTTTCTTTTTGGCTATAGCTTCTGAAGCTCAGAGTTGAGAACTATAGGGTATAAAGGGGGAGGCGGAATGGGAGATATCTGTAATACTATCAACAATAAAAAAATAAAAATATATAAAAAAAGAATTACAGAGTAAAAGTTTTGTTCAGTTGATGCTGTTTGTGTTCATAACCTGAGTCTGAGGATATTTGATCTTATCCACACCTGTGATGATATTTGTTATTTATTGGTCACTTAGCATAATGCTTGGCGCTTAGTTTTACATGTATCAACTGGTTGAATCTCCAACAGAATTTGGAGGTTGGGTTTATATGGCCCTTATTCCGGATATCATTTGGTGATGGAGATATCTGTATGTGTATTTACCTCATGTGCCCCAACCATGAGATTGGGCCTCTCTTTACATTTTTCAAACTAATACCACACTGAAGAATAAATTATCTGGTATAGTACTGCAGACAGCTGTCTTCAATAGAAATCCTCAGCACTCAAAAACAAGCCCAGTTTACAAAGTTGGTACTCATGTACCTGGTGATTTTGCCCTTAAAGATTGTATTTCATTTTTTTCCCTAGGAACCAAAAGGGATACAGTGCTTACTTGCCTTAGTCTTAGGTTTTAAAGGTATCACTTGGAAACAACACATGGGATTTTAAAATATCCATTTGATAATCTTTGTCTTTTATCTGGAGGTTTTATTACATGAGCATTTATTTGATTTTTATTGATTTTTAGAGAGAGAGGAGGGAGAGAGATAGAAACATCGGTTGCCTCCTGCACGGCCTCCACTGGGGATCAAGCCTGCAACCTAGGCATGTGCCGTGATTGGGAATTGAACCAGTGACCTCTTGCTTCCTGGGTAGCTGCTCAACTGCTGAGCCACACCAGTTGGACGGCATTTATTTTGATTCCTGATACGCTAGTATTTTAAATCCTCTTATATGCTTTCTATTTGGTGTAATTTTTGTTGTTTCTTTGTCTTCCTCCCCCTCCCTCCCCTTTCTTGGAAGTACAATTAACCTAAGATCACTTTAAAATTTTCCATTTGAGTTTTTTGGAACACACAGTTGGTATGGGAATTTAGATTCTTTGTGTGAGGACTGCCTTGTTAATATAAATTCTCAAGGGAGACCTTTCTCCTCTACTTGTACTAAGATCAAGAGAAATAAGTGTTCCTTTATGCATGCAGGTTTATTTCTTACTGCTCCTTACAGAACCCGAGGGACTTTGGGGCCGCAGCTTAGGGTGGGGCGCTACAGAGCACATTGGAAATGACTTTACTGAACTGAGGATGCCCAGTGTAGTGGCTGCTGTTGGCACCCTGCTCAGGTCCTCTCCCTGGCTGGCACATCGCTCCCCAGTTTCTGTGAGTGTGCAAGTCATGGGAAAATGAGGTGCCCAACTTGATCTTCACCAAAAGTGTGTTCCTACTTATGTGATTCTGTGTGCAATGGAGCTCTTTATGGACATTGAGCATGTAGGTTATTAGAAAGAAAGGGTCTGTCTGTAAAAAATAGCTTCTGACAGATAAAATTCAGTGTCTGTTTCATTTCCCTCCAGTAAGGAATACACAGGCAAACTAGGGTAATGTCACTAAGACACTAGTTATAATTCTCTGGGTAAATTGTTAAGTGGACCTTCTAATTCAAATCACTCTTAGGTGACCGAAAGAGAAGGAAGGGGTGGAAGAGAGGGAGAAAGGAAAGAGGGAAGAAAGGAAGGATGGGAGGAAGAGAGATGGTCTTCATGCTGGATGGTCTCTGGGCAGGCTGCATGGTGAAGTTTTAAGATGGAATGAACTGGAAACTCGAACCCGAGAATAGAGAGATGATAATCTAGACTGTTCTCTAATAACATGTCCTACCTGTAAAGCCACACCGCTTCAACACCCTACCTCTCTCACCTATGCCTTCTTCCTCTGCCCATCTCCCTCGCTCACTGGAAGTGTCCTGTTGCTTGAGAGTCCCGGGAGCCACCATGAACTCATCCTCTGATGGATGTCTTTCAAAAAACCTTTAGAGTTTTCTTGGTAGAGCTCTTGTAACTATTTGAATTAGGAAACCGCCTGTTAAAATATGTTCAAAAATTCCTTGTTAACCACCCCCTTCAAGAGATGCAGCCTAATCTTTCCTTGGAGTGTGGGCTAGACTTGCTGATTTAGTTCTAATGAGTAGAAAGTGGTAGAATTGATGGTGTAATTTCTGAAACTAGGTTGTAGAGGTATTGTGGCTCCCCTCTTGCTCTCTCAGACTACTTGCTCTGGGGGAAACCAGCTGCTATGTTGTGAGGATACCCCATCAACCCTATGGAGAGGTCCATGTGGGGAGTAATCCAAGTTTCCTGTTAATTGCAGCAAGGAACCAAAGCCTCTTGCCAACAGCCATGTGTGTGCGCCATCTTGTGAACATATCTTCCAGCCCCAGTCATATCTTCCAATGGCTACAGCCCTGCCCGAGATCTTGACTGCAATATCCAGAACCATAGCTGCCCAGGTAAGCCACTCCCAAATTATTTTTTATTTTTCAGTTACAGTTGACACTCAGCATTATTTTATATTAGTTTCAGGTGTACAGCATAGTGGTTAGACAATTCTATAATTTATGAAGTGATTCTCCCAATCATTCAAGTACCTAGCTGAAGCCCTACATTGTTATTACAATATTATTATCATTCCCAAATTCTTGATCCATAGGAAACTGTAAGAGATAATAAATGTTTATTGTTTTAAGCTCTTAAATTTTGGGGGACAGTTTGTTGTACAGCAATATAAAGCAAGTATTCCCTCACATAAAATTATGCATCACCAGAACAGGATAATTTGTTTGTGTTTATGGTGGGGGTTTAGGTATATTGATAGCCATTAGAAGCCTGACAGTAGTCACTGCCAGGAGTGATGACTGAGGCCTCTCTTGTTCCCTTCCCCAGGGGCTGGCATTATCCCCAGGCAGGATGACTCGAAGGCCAGGTATCAGCGTGGTGGCCAATGTTGGGTCTTGCAGTCCTGATGGTTGGATTAGATTCTGTTGATTCTTATGTTGAGGTCTCAGGTAGGTTAGTTTGAAACCGGGGTGTATTCTCCAGAAGAAGGAGTATGATGCACAAACATTTTTGGATTGGGGGGTTGGATCTCGGTTCCAGGAAGATGGGGCATCAGCCAGATCTTATTTAGTCTTGCCTGGAGATGAACTTGGGAAAAATAATTTATAGTTTATCTCACTCCATCCCAGGTTGTGCGTGAAGTTTTGGAGCTGGGCTGGGAAAGGGAAGGAAGGTGGAAATTATTTGAATTGTACAGCTTATGAAATCGCCATCAGGACTTTGCCTGACTTCCAGGGTGTGGGGATTCTCCTGAGAATCTCTGGGGACTTGATTGGGTGGTGGTTGAGGGACAGGACTACTTTTAGGACGTGCAGAGACATGGAGTGAGAGTGTCCCTTGATCCTGAAGCCGCATGCTCACCTGGGTCTGGGGGCACCAGGTAGAAGAAAGGAGGGAACTGCCAGTAAGATACCTGGCTACTGAAGAGTCTTGGATTGTGACTGTGCTGAGCCTTTGCCCTTGCTGGCAACACCTCCTCAATGGCCTGGCCTCCTGGCCTATGCTGCCTGGAGACATTTTGCATAGAACCCTGTGACACTAGTCAAGGGTGGGGATCATCCAGCCTTCGGGCCATGTAAGGCCCGCATAATCATTTAGTCTGGCCCTGCCAAGGCGTTAGAGGCGAGTTAATTAAATGTCTGACCTAATACAGCAGGCTAATTTTAAAGTTGATGGTTTTGTATGGCCCTCGAATGATGTTATAAATATCCAAATGGCCCTGGGCAGAAAAAAGGTTCCCCACCCCTGCGTGAACACGATGGTCAAGGCAAGGTTCTGCATTGCACCCTTTGCAACACTCCTCAGAGATCATCTTCAGCTTCTCCTATACAATAAATAGGCTATCACATTCCTTTTATAATTTGTGCATGAGGAAGATTTTCTGCCCTGAGCAATCTTAAGTTTCCTTCAATTAGATAAGAAGGACTATGTTACTCCCTCGTTGCCTTGCTGCCAGGAGGCTCCAGTGCATTTCTGGTGCTTCATGGCATCGGCTCCCCCTCAGACTAGGTTCTGGGTCACCATCTTCCCACTCACCATGGCTGGACTTGGGTCCATTTAGTTTTATTTTCATTAGCTTCTTGTACCTTTTATTCAAACCATCTCACCTCCTTTGTATAGAGGTGATGGTCAGGATATGGCCCCTGTGCACCCTCCTCCCAGTGGGTGGAGCTGGTAGAAACCTGTGTCCCAACATGGGTGCCATGAGTAAAGTCTATGATGGTGGTTTCAGCCCTGCCCCCTTCTCCCAAAGCCTGGAGCCAAGGGAAGGCACCATGAGTGTGCAAGGTCCAGAGCTACCTGCACCAAGATACTGGGAAGGACAATTATGGGGAGACAGGAAGCCATGGCCTGAGACTAAGTAATCAAAATCCCCACATTCAATAAGAGGAGAGAGAACGTGTGTGAGAGAGGAGAGAAAACACCGATTTGGGCATGTGAGCTGGTAGGGCTCAAGGTTCAGCCCCAGGAAGGGGCTCCTCTGAGTCCCCGCTGTCAGTGGGGAGGTCTCTGAGCACTCTTTCTAGAGGCTGACCTCCCAGGATGAGTCTGAGGCCCCGCATGGCCAGAATCTGGTCTGATGCCAGGAGGCCGAGATATAGGGAGGTGACTGGAGGCAGACAGCATGGTCCCACTGGCAGAACTGGAGGTCCCAGGGCCCTGCACCTTCTTGCCCAGGGTCTGGCTTTGGCTGGCAGAGTGAGGCATGGTCCCTGGAAAAAGAACCAAGACAAGAATGAGGATATGAGAGATTTTGCTACAGGTTTTTGTTTGTTTGTTTGTTTGTTTGTTTTTTGTATGGAATGGAGCCCTCTGGAGCTGTCCTGCTCGGTATGTAGATTTCAGTCCTATTTGGTGATTTGAGAAAGGTCAGCTCACCCTCAGGCCTCTGGGGACACCTTGGCCTAGCCTTTGCATGAACAGATCTGCTGGAGGAATACGATCTGCTGGCTGGAGGACTAGAATTTGAATGCTGGCCCTAGGCTAGACTCTCTGGACCTGGTTTTCTTGAGTATAAAATTGGGACAACAGCTCACAGGTGGCTGCCAGGGTCAAATATGATGATGGAATGGGCAGTGTGAACTGGAATTAAATCCAGTTTCCAGCTCTTTCACGTACTTGTTTTCTTCCCTTCCCCTAACTCCAAGTTAGGGGCAGTTACTGGCTTGTTCCTTACCAGACCCAGTTTCTGGGACACAGAAATGGACTAAGTTTCCATTATGGGTGGGCATGGCCTTGACTGAAGTCTAGGCTTTGATGTGGGCCACTTGCAGGCGCGTGTTCTAGGCTCTTCCGCTTGCACTGGCTGGAGGCAGGCGGAGTCACAGGATGGAAGGAGCCAGGGTCCCCGCATCAACACTTGGGAAGAAAGTGGCCATCAAATCTAAATACCCAATTTGGACATTATTTTTAGTGAGAAGTAAACTTTTATTGTGTTTGAGCCATTTGCTGTTTGGGGCCTGTTTGTTACAACAGCTAAGATCATTCTGGTGAATACTTCAAGGAGAGAAGCTAAGTGAGGGCAGCAATGAGACTACTGGAATTTTCCAGACTAAAGGTTGACCATCTTTCCTAAGCTCCCATGGGTATATTCAGATAATTCTTTTTTTTTTAACAAAAGCAAAAACTGCAGTACTGATTTAGTCAATATTAAATTAAAAGAGCTTTAGATCTGTAATAAGAATTAAAATTTGAAGAAGGGCAAGCTTTACAACAGCCGCCAGTAGAGAAAGGAGGGGAAAGAAGTGGGTCAGGAAGACAGGCACGTTGGGATTCTGGGGACATGTGACAACTGACAAACCAGTGTAGGTGTCTTGGCTTCTCATGGAAAACATTTTGCACACCTATTTTTCCTTCCATACATAAGTCTATCAGTGTCCAAAAACATCCATTCCATTTTTTTTTTGTTGGTGCTATTACAACATAGTATTTCATTTGCTCCATTTTCTGACCTGTGTGGAAAAGTTAGGGGATTTCAGATATTTTCCTCAGCCTCACAATAATAAGCTGCCCGTCAGTCACTTTCCTGCATGCCACGAACCAGTCCGTGAGGCCCTCGATGGGCTGCTGGTCGATCTTATGGACGAGGTCTGTAGCTCCACACATTTTGGGAGAATCACCAGGGATAGGTGCTATGTTGACACATCCACTTGTCCTCTTTTTGCAACATCCACTTGTTTACTTGTGACTTTTTACTATTCAGTAGTAACTTGTCCCATTCCAATGTCAACACTCAGTACTAGAATACTTGTTACTACTCATTTTTAAAAAAGTATATATTTTTAATTGCTCTTAGAGAGGAATGGAGAGGGAGAAAGAGAACCCACAACCTGGTATGTGCCCTGACCGGGAATCAAACCAGTGACCCTTCAGTGCATGGGATGACGCTCAACTGAGCCTCACCAGACAGGGCATTCTTATTCTAATATCAACAAAATGTTTGCTAGGGATGTACATGGGTGCCCTATTTCTCCTGACTAGTGGATCTGGAGAATTGAAAATAAACTGATGGAGGATTTTCATCTTGCAGGGCAATACTGTTATATGCTTAAATTCTTGTTTCTTTTTCTGATAGTCTTGCCTACATGTTCTAAAAGTATCAAATAATTTCTGCACTAAAAATTATAACTTATAAACTATCAGTCATCTCTTGTGCATCTTGTTCAATTCTCACACCAAAGGCCAAAATCACAGCATACTGGCACTGTTTAATTTTAAAACAGGGACAGTCCTTGGAAAATGGGATCACCTCAGAGATGGTCTCTTTCAACTTGACCTTTTCTTACTCCCAAGGTGGAGATGGCTTTTGATTAGTCTCCTCAGAAGCCCTGTGATACTTTGGAACATATGTGGCTGTTTCTTGTCCTTTTATTCTAGATATTCTAGTGTTTTCTTTTTAAAGATAATACAAACATGTAGCAGCTGCTAGGTGCAAATCTCCCTATGTGTCCTCCAAAGAAATCATTCAAAACAACATAGAAAACAAATACCTCCCCCATCCCCGGGCAGCTATGACCCATGTCAGCTGACACTTTGAGCATCTTAAAGGGGTGTGGTGGGACCAATAGTTCTCATTGTTGGGTTAAGTAGCCAGACATTAGAAGGGAACTAACAGGCTCAGGAGAGAAAGTGAAGAAGACAAAATCATTTCAGAAACAACTAAATTACGAGGAACAGAAAGAAGAAAAGTCACCACAGAAGACTTGGAGGGTAGAAATGAGTGAGGCAGCCCTGCAAGACAAGCAGTGCTACTTCCCCATGTTACAGAGGCAGCTTGTTTCATCTGTCCTTTCTCTGTGCCAGGAATTCTGTAAAGCACTTTAACACATGATCCATCTCATTTTCACCGCTGCATGAGGTCGGCACTATAATTCATTCTTTTAAAAAATACATATATTTTTATTGATTTCAGAGAGGAAGGGAGAGGGAGAGAGAGATAAAACATCAATGATGAGAGAGAATCACTGATTGGCTGCCTCCTGCACGCCCCCCCCAACACTGGAGATCAAACCCGCAACCCGGGCATGTGCCCTTGACCAGAATCGAACCTGGGACCCTTCAGTCCGCAGGCCAACGCTCTATCCACTGAGCCAAACCGGCTAGGGCTATCATTCATTCTTATTTTCACTGACCCAACTTCATACAGCTAATAATCACCCGAATTCTGATTTCAATCCCAGATCTGATTTCGCCACATACGCTCTTTACACCTTTCCATGTGGCCTTGAAAAAAGTAATCATGACATGGAATTCACCTGCTTTGGTGGCATTTTTGGAGCTGCCTTTAGCTGTGTCCTCGGAATCTCTGGCTGTGGCTCTGCCTTTGACAGATTTGTGGCTCTTCTCAACTTCACGGAGCTGCAGGAAAACATTAATGGTTGGTCTTGGCCCGGGAAATGGGTGTTTGAGCTCAGGATGGTGAGATCTCGATGGCAAAGACTCCATCTTCAGTTCTTGGCAACTACCTTAAATCGCCCGTTATTAGTCCTCGAGACTGACTGCAGGGGGCAGCAGAGCTCAGGTCTGCACAGCGTTTGAAGGTGCACCTGGCCCTGCAGGCTGGAAGCCCTCCAATCTTAGATCAATGGTTTTCTTTATCTGGGCAAGAGACCAGTAGGATTAAGGAAATGGGGATGGGGATGGGGAACTGGCTGTGAAGCAGATGAGATTCGTTCCGGTAGAGGCATCGAGGAAGTAAGGAGGACAGGGCCTAGAGAGGGTTTACATAGGTAGGAGGTGAGGGTGGGGGAGCTGGGAGACTGGAAGAGAGCAGTCTGAAGCCAGCTAATGTTGAGAGGGGCTGCCTGCGCTTGGAGGGAACTTCCAAGACCTCCTAGGCCACAGGCCACAAGCAATATGTGGTTTTGACAACACTGTTTTCTTTAGTATTTATAGTATTAGTTTTAATCTACAGGAATTATCGTGAGTACTGGTTTTATGATGTGTGAACATTGGTTGAATTCATTGAACTTCTGTTCTTCAGCAACCTCTTAAAATGTAAGTAAGTAAGTATTGTTATGGAGACTCACATATCCCAAGGATGTAAATGCATGCTGTTGAATCTCACAGGCTGCTACCTGTCATACACATGTTTTTGGCTTTGGTTCAGAAGAAAGCCATTTAGAGCACACAACTGGGTCCACAGAGCAAATTAGCAAAACACAAAACCATGGCATCAATTTTACCTCGACAGAGTAATAAAACTCGAGACAGACTCACCGCTTGGATTTTCTTCCTCAGCTGGGCATTAGCGCGGGAAAGGGTTTTGGAAACTGAGTTCAGGTAGTAGATGGCCAGGCTGTAAGAGAAAAGCATGTCTCCTGTGGTACGGCGACCTTGGAAAGTGACAAGAGCTGGATGCCTTTCCCAGAGATCAGGGCAGGCTTCTTGCAATCGGTGCCAAGGCTTTGCCCCTGGGCAGGGTGGAGAGAGGCCCTACCATCCTAAATCCTCCACTTAACATGGAAAAAAGTTCCTGGACATCCCTGCTCTCTCTATCTGATGGAACGTGGAAATGACCTACACAATCCTACCTCTCAGAGTGCTCAGTAAAAGGCGGCTAAAGGAATCATCCCTCTTATGGAAATCTGAAGGGGTGGGGGAGTAGCGGGGTTTCCTGTCTGCGAAAGAAGCTGCTTGTGTTTCCTGGGCACTGCCCGGTGCCAGGCTCTGTGCCATGTGCGTCCCACCCTCACTGGTTTTGATGAAACTCCATGAAGTAGAAATGATGGTTCCCATCTTTACAAATCAGTATCCTGGGATTCAGAAAGGTTAAGTAATTTGCCCAAGGCCAGGTCATCTATTAGTGCTCCTCAGAGCCAACATTCGAAGCCAAAGCTCTTTTCACAGTCGTCAAGTATGGAGAGAGGCAGAGCTGCTAAGTACCTGCTCCAAGTTTGCCTGGAAACACAACTACAGATGCCCTGGAGGTCCCCTGCTCAGTTGCATGGATGGAATTTCTTTCCTGAGTTGCTGGTTTTCAGCATCAGGCTCCCACTGGCTGATTTCAGGACTGGGTGTCCTTTGAGGTTATAACTGGGCTTCCTTTTCACAGGACCTGCTGGGGGCTATGACCTGGACTGTACCTCCTGAGAACAGAGAGGCCACTTGGGCTGGGTGCTCAGCCAGCCTGTTACCTGAGAGCTTTTTAGGTTCATCCTAATTGTCACTTTTCTCCATGAACTTCAAGCCTTAGCTACTCCCCAACCTTCCCCTGTGGGCTGCCACTGCCACTTCAGTAGAGTCTACAAGCTCTCTCCATACAGAGAAGGGAGGACGGGTAAAGGGACCACTCTCTGTTTTGGCACTTTCTCTGCACCAGGACTTGCCCTTTCTCCTAATTAACAACCCACTTATTAGGGAGGAGCTGGAGGTCAGAGAGGATAAAGTGTTTATGGGTGACTGTGTTCCCCCTGAAAAGGTCAGGTTTGGTGTCTGGGTTCCAGAATCTTCTCAGGGGGTCCAGGTTGTTATAGCATGTCAGCCCTCTCTCATGCCAGGACTAGAGCAGATGTTTGGAATTGAGATGTAAGGAAATACACCTATTTTGGAGAGCAGTTTAACACTATCTAAAGAGAATAAAGAAACACATACCTATGACCCAACAGTTCCACTCCAAGAGGTCTACCTTAGAGAAACTCTCACATGGAGACATATATGTACCAGGAGCACATTTGCAAGAGCAAAAATGTAGAAACAACCTAACTATGTCTATGCAGAGAAATGAATAAACTGGTCCATTCATTCATGCAATGGAACATGTAGCGATATTAAAATCTATGCTCATGTATCCACATGGATAAATCTTCTAAGCATAATGTTGAGTGAAGAAAGCTATGTAGTATGACCATTCATGAAAACATTTTAAACTCAGAAAACAATAGTACATACACACATGATGAAAGTACCAAAATAAGTATGAGAATGATTAAAGCTCATTAAAATAGCAGTTACCTTTGGAGAGGGAGGACGAGAAAAGGATTGGGGAGAACTTGAAGTGTATCTGTAACATTTGCTTCTCTTAAAGAGACAGATCTGAAGCAAATATTGCTAGATGTGAACATCTAAATTTGTGATCCCGTACATGGTTGTACTTTTCTGTATGTTAGGAATACTTCATAATTTTAAAAAACACATGCCAAAAATAGATATTTATAAAAAAAACTAATATTTTCCCTAGTATATTTTTGATGAGGTAATTCAAATTCAGGGCTCTAGCTTCCTGTCTTCTTTTTTCCTTCCTTCCCCTGGTCCCTCCATGAGCTTTCATTGTTTTCCTACTATGCCCTAGGTGTGGGGCTGGTGTTGGAGATACAGACATCCTCAGACCCACCCACCATCCTCAGGGGTTTCTCAGTCTTTGAGAGGGATAGTGATGAATGATGTTCTAGGCACAGGATGCTCTGTGGAGAAGTCCCATGGGTCCTGCAGGGACAGGCTGAACCAGTCCCTAAGGTTTCTCAGAGACTCAGAGCCAGAGGTCTTTGGTATTTCTAGTGCATGTTTAGGAGGGTGTTACAGACACTGTCAGCACCCACCCGTATTCTTTGGCCCCTATCTTTCAATATGCTCCCTGAAAACTTGCAGCTGCCAGTACCTTTACCTCTGTGCCTGGAACTTCCCCTTCAGCCCCCGGCACAGAAACCATTCTCCCTGGGAATATAGCTGGCCCGTATTGCTGGGCAGTGAACCAACACCTCTCCCCTCCCGAGATTCCCAGCAGCATTCAACCAGTGACTGATGGGAGCTGGTGTGCAAATGCCCCAGGTCCCTGCCCTTGAGTGGGGTAACTCTGAAGCACACTGTTTTCCAGGATTCGCCAGCAGGACTAACATCATCCCAGTGATAATAAAGCAGCTTCCTGTCCCTTCTGCTTGTCTTCCCTACTCTCTTCCCCCAAAAACTACTTTAGTTTGAATCTTTGTCTCAGGATCTGCTTCTGGGACATCCAGATGACGAGGGCAAGAAAGAAGGATCTGCTAAAGAAGTTTCAACTGTGAAGGGGAGGTTTCCATGAGGCAGAGCCAGGGGCCTTGGCTAACTTACAACATCAGCAGGATGGCTGGAATGATCAGGCCTGGATTGGCGATGAACGCGAAGATCTTGCCCAGGAAGGTTGGAAAATCATTTTCAACGGTCTCTTGGATGACGTCATACATTCTGTTTTTCCCACTGGGAAGAAGAGGACACATTACAGCATGCTGCAAAGCTCACACGGCACACGACTGTGTGCACGCCCCTCCCAAAGCTGCCGCTCACCACTGAGCCGGAAGAACCACAGGTCCGCCCCTAATGGACTGCAAATAAAAATGACCCCAAGGGGCTGCCCTTTTGTCTCAGGATTATAGCCAGTTCAGTGTGCTCACAACTTCTCAAACTACATTGGCCTCCTGCGTCTGACACCTTATGGGTTTTCACCTATACTCTCATGGGAGAACATTGCCTGTAATATAGCTATGGGACCAACACAGCTTCCCATGCATGGGAATAGTTCTCTAAAGACTGACGTGATGGACGACCTCATGGTGCCTCTTGATTTTTTACTATCAGGTTCTTTACAGAAAAGCTTAGCTGATCCCTGGTGTAGATAATACCTCTTACCTCATAGCATTGTGATGAGTGCCAGCTACCCCCAACTTGGGCAGGGCTCAGGCTTAACAAACTTGCTTATATGCCTTACTATGGACTTGCACACTCCTCTAAGTACTTTACAAATAATAACACACTAAATCCTCAAAACAACCCTATGAGGTAGGCCCTACTGTTACTTCCATCTTATAGGCATGAACCTCTGGTATAGAGAGCTAAGAAACTTGCTCAAGATGACCCAGCTGGCAATTGACAGAGCTGGTTCTAGAATCTATGCTCTAAATCAGAGGGCTGGCAATTCTTTTCTGAAAAGAGATAGATAATAAAGATTTTAGGTTTTGTGATCCAGAAGGTCTCTGTTGGCATTACTCACTTCTGCTGTGGTATTGAGAAAGCAGCCGTAGATTATATGTAAGCAAACAGGTGTGGCCATGTTCCAATAAAACTGTGTTTATACAAGCAGCTTGGTGGTCTGGATTTGGTCCATGGGCTATAGTTTACCAACCCCTATTTTTAACTATATGCTGTGCAATGCTGCCCATTTCATTCGTTTATATTGCTTGTCTGGATCTGATCTAAACCCTGAGTCCCTCCATGTAAAAGTGAATTTCTGTGAAGTGAAGGGCCTAGTTTAAGCATTGACTCAGTGTTCTTTTCTAGACAGTGGGTATAAAGCAGTGAAAAAGGAAGCAAAAATCACACCCTCATGGAGCTTATGTCCTGGTGGAGGAGACAGACAACAAACTAGATAAATAGGCAGAAGGAATGGCGTGTAGATGTTAGTAAGGAGATAGAATAAGCAGAAACGATGGTGTGTGTGTGTGTGTGTGTGAGGGTCTCCAGGGAAGGCCTCACTGAAAAGGTGACCTTTGAATAAAGACCTGAAGCAAGTGAGAGGAAGCATTGAAAATATCTACGGGATGAATGTTCCAACCGTTGATGGGTTTTGATCAGAGGAGTGACAGGAAGGAGGTGGCAACCATGTTTCCTGCTGAGTTCCATTTTCAGCTCCCTTCCCCCGCCACCTGGGTGGAGGCTGCCAGGGCCTCTCAGGGTAGCAGATGAAGCGGGGTGGGGCAGATGGTGAGCGCCTGGCCTGGCACAGGCCCATTCACTGGCCTCCTGCCTGGGGACAGGCGGGCAGCCTCAGCAAAGGGGCATTGGCATTTGCACCCAGAGCCCAGTCCTCCAAACCTTGCTCAGGACGGCTTCCACCACCTGTGCCATGTGGTTCTCCCTTCAGCCTGGCATTCAGGCCGTCTACTCTACATCTAGCCCTCCCTTTCCTTCTGTCTGAACCTCTGATCAGCCAGATTTAGTCTGTGGTGAGCACTCCTGCTACTCTCTCCTTTGAGCTCCCATGACACTCACTGTGGGGCACTAACTACAGGGCTGTATCTAGCTAAGTCCTTTATAAACTGAGCAGCATTTCCCAAAGTGTGTTGATCCACGCTAGTAGGCAGGGCAGGGATGAGTGAGGCGGGTGAGGCTCTGGGGTGCACAATTTAAGGAGGTATTCACTCCGAGGCTCGTGCAAATGCAGAGTTGGCACCTCACCCTACTCCCGGCCCTGGATGGGTGTTACATGAAGAAAGGGTCTGTGGCCAATAAGGATAGAAACATTAGCCCTAACCGGTTTGGCTCAGTGGATAGAGTGTCGGTCTGTGGACTGAAGGGTCCCAGGTTCGATTCTGGTCAAGGGCATGTACCTTGGTTGCAGGCACATCCCCAGTAGGGGGCGTGTAGGAGGCAGCTGATCAATGTTTCTCTCTCATCGATGTTTCTGACTCTCTATCCCTCTCCCTTCCTCTCTGTAAAAAATCAATAATAAAAAAAAAGGATAGAAACATTAGCGTGCACATCTTATCTTATTGCATGATTCCTCCAAGCCTTTAATAAAGGAGCTGCATCGAGCATTTCTAAGTGAGAAGGTGGCAGATAAAAGAGTCAGCATGTTCCAAATGGCTTTAACCACAGACTCCTTTTAATGGAGTAGAGAGAGGGCTTTGTTTCCAGAAGGTCTCACATTTGGAAAGAGAGCAGTAGAGGCACAGATTTCTCAATGTACCTCCTTGTATAATTACTAATCTCTTTATTCAATGTCCAGTCTCCCAAACTAGTCTGATGTGTACCCTGAACCCACAGTGCTGGCAAATTCTCTGCAAAACATGGAGTCCCAGTCAAGAGTCCCAGTAGCTGCTTCACCCTTGAATGGCGCTTGTCAATACTGTACCAGTATATGGTCATTTCATCTTCAGAATACCACCTCCCCCACCCCCCACCCCCATCCCTGTTACGTTATTTATCCATATGTTAAAAGGTTAGAACTGTGCTGTCCAATATGGTAGCCATTAGCCATATGGGGTGATTATTAAAATTAATTCAAATGAAAGCAAATTAGAAAGTCA
>NW_005871226.1:190146-196750 GCF_000147115.1 Myotis lucifugus | reverse complement strand
AAATTAATTCAAATGAAAGCAAATTAGAAAGTCAATTTCTCGGTCTTCATTTCAAGTGGTCAGCAGCCACGTGGCTGGTGGCTACCCTATTGGATCATGCAGACATAGGGCATTTCCATCCTGCAGAAAACTGCTGAGCAGCACTCATGATTTTCCCCAAGCTCCATGGCCTTTCTGAGCCACTGCTCTCTGAGCAGACGGCCTGGGGGCGGGGGAGCTTCTCTTATGCAACCAAGGCTGTGCACCTGAATGGCCCGCAGTCAAAGGAGGGCGGGAGGGACATGATGGTGTAGGCCACTGGCAGGAGGCTGAGGAAGAGCACCAGCAGCAGGAGGCCCATGTAGAAGTTGTTGGATCGGGAGGCTTTGAACACGCGTTCGTGGGGCACGTTACTGCTCATCACCGCCCAGCACTGGAAGTACATGGAGGTCAGCAGGCGCAGCACGTTGATGCCCACCAGTCCTGGAGCATAGAAGGAGCCCATCCTGGAGGGGCAGGAACACACACCAGGTTGGCCTGGCAGCAGGAGAGGCCAGGGAAGGGTGACAGAAGGAGATGGGATTGAGGGGTTAGGGGGAGGAGGCCTCGCCTTCTCTGCAGGTCCCAAGGGAAGGGGCCTCCCATTTAACCAGGACATTTATCACCACACCATAGCCATTCATTCCTCTGAAGGAGACACTCCGAGCATTATTGCCTCAGCACCAGGCATCTAACAAATTATACGGCCTCCTGTCCGTTTCTCCATGGTCTCCCTAAAATAACAGTACTGCTCAGAAAAGTATTTGAAAAGTTCTCAAATTAAGAGAATTGGACATTGACTTGCACTGAGCCATTGGCATCTTGAAAGTCTTTGGCTGAAGTTATACAACCTCCTCTAACTCCCTCAGAGGAAGAAGTTCCTTAGTTCATTTATCTCCCTCCTTCTCTCCTTCTTTCTTTCTTCCCCTTCCCTTCCCTCCCCTCCCCACTTTTTCCTTTCTGCCTTCTTCCCTCTCTTTCTCCCATCCCCCTCTTCTTTCTGTTTTCCTTCTCTCTCCACCTCTTCTCTTCTTCCCTCTCTATGCCCACCAGAGCACAGGGGTGGGCAGACACTGCTGGTTCTCACCGAGTCCCGCCCCCTGTTTTTCACGTGAAAGGAGGGAGCTCCTGCCTCTCCCAGCTAGTTGAGAGGCCACACCTGAGATTCCAGTTTTCTGACTCCCCAAGTGAGGTGATCCCCAGATGAACTGGGTAACTCACCAGATCATGCCTTGGTTGAAGATCAAACCAAGCACATTTCCACTAATATCAAACTCAGCATATGAAGGCTGCCGAGAGATAAAGGAGGGTGGGAGGTGGGGTGGAGAGAGAGAAACATGTTAGATGGTGTTAGCCAGACACTACTACCAGCCACTGGCCAAGCCAGGGCCTCTCCATCCCACAGAGAGAGGAACTGTTGATTCAGGGTTCTGCTTCTTTAACATACAGGGTGTCCCCTCAATTAAAGAAATAGTTTGAAGTTCTCAAAGTTGAAACTTTTTTCAATGTCTTTTTTAAGAATAAAATGTGAGAGTTTTTATCATTTAGGGCCTGTGGGCTGACTGTGTACTCTTGAGAGGACCCTGGCCCCCTTGAGAACATTTTACCAATGCTCTTATCAGAAATGCACCTTGAAATTATAATCAAGGAGTAATTCTAATAAATAATGAAAATGCAAATAATTAAACAAGGACTTTGAGAAGAAAGTTTAAAAAACAAAAAACAAAATAAATCATCCCCCTAATTCTCTTTTCTCCTTCTCATCATTCTCTAGTCGTAGAGCATTCATGGAAAAGAAAAAGCTTAGCTAGATACATATTTTCAGCCTGACTCAGATTTTCAGAGTTTGGGAGATTTGTGAAGTATTTGAAAGAATACAAATTTGTGAGCACTGGGGAGTCGGGGTCCTCATGAAACATGGTTAAACCTACTTCCCAATTTGCCTTCCAGGAGTGGAGATAACAGGTTACAGGAATGAGAGAAGGAGGAATGAGAAGTTAAGAGAAAGAAAAAGGAAGGTCAGGCAAGCATGGATCAAAGGAGGAAGTATGTACAAATCCAAACACATGAAGGTTAAATCTTGGGAATTTACAATTTAACATTTTAAAATATTAAAAAAACTTTTTATCTATTGGGTTTTGTATTTGCTTAGAAAAATCTGCCTCATCCCAACATTGTAAGTTTTATATTATACTAGAGGCCCAGTGCACGGATTCATACACATTGAAAGGAAATTGATTAGAAGAAATATTTTAGAGGCCAGGGAGGGACCATGGGAGGTTGGCTCCAGGGCATGTCTGGCCTTCTCTCCCAGTGCTGATCAGCTGGACCTCAGCAGCAAGCTAACCTACTGGTCGGAGCATCTTCCCCCTGGTGGTCAGTGTGTGTCATAGCGACTGGTCGACTGGTCGAACACTTAGCGTATTAGGCTTTTATATATATAGATATGCTTTCTTTTATAAAGTTATCACTTCATTTTTTGATGTTTAAAACTTTGATTCGCTGCAATTAATTTATTTAGGTAAAATGAATGAGATATAGTTCCCCTTCCTATGGTTATCCAGGTGTCTCAATCCATTTGTTATATAATTCTTTGTTTTCCCACTGGTTGGAAAGACTCCCTGTATTGTTAATTAAATTCCCATATTGATTGTACCTATTTCTGGACTTTCTATTCTATCCATTGATAAGTTTGTCCATTCCCTAGTACAGTTTTAGTTTCTATAGCTTCAGAGTATTTTTTTTTAAGAAATAACTTTATTTGTTGTTGTTAATCCTCACCTGAGGATATTTTTCCATTGGTTTTTACAGAGAATGGAAGGGAAGGGGAGAGAGAGAGAGAGAGAGAGAGAGACAGAAAGAGAAAGAAACATCGATGTGAGAGAGACACATTGATTGGTTGCCTCCCACACATGGGCTCGGGGATGGAGCCTGCAACCAATGTATGTGCCCTTGACCAGCAACCAATGTATGTGCCCTTGACCAGAATCAAACCTGGGATATTTCAGTCCTCAGGTCCAGGCTCTATCCACTGAGCCAAACCAGCTAGGACTAGAGTATGTTTTAATATAAGGGTGGGTCTAGTCCCTTTCATTCTGCTGTTCTAATTATTTTCCAGGTTATTTTCACAAGATTAGTTTTCAAATGAACTTTAGTAATATTTTGAGATTTTGTTGAACTTAATAAATTAATTTGAGAGCCCTGCCATCTTAGCAATGTCATGACATAAAGATGCCATCTTTTTTGAGCACGTGGTTCTTGCACCCTTGTTCTCAGATAAGATTATGAAGTTTTCCTCACTGAGCAGGAGTTGAGTAGGCCTGTGTAAACTGTGGCTGGTGACTAAAAAAAGATATGACAGAGACCTATACTTGGGCCCTTACCTGGGCCAGGTACCCTGCTGCCGGCGAGGATGAGGATGACAAAGTAACAAAAGTTGGAGCTCGGTTAAGGGGGAGGTCCCTCCCAAGACCAGTGACCACTGGGTGGGCAAGTGAGGTGTTTGGTAGAGACTCACAGGAGAGATGGGGCCTTAGGCTCTGCCAGATCATGGAAGGCCACTGGAGAGAGGAAATGACACACGTTTAGAATGAGCAGTCTCCCAGGTAGATGGGGAAGAGGAGTAGCCAGGGGAGGAATAAGAATCAAAGAGGTTAGTCAAAGCACAATCCAGAAGACAGAACCAATGGTTACTGTGTTCGTGGTGTGTCTCAGGAATTTCTGAAACATTCATGTCCACATCTGCCCTGCCGCATTCTAGGATTTCATTAGAGTTTCAAAAATTAGGAGCTGCCATCAGAAGGGGATGGTTCAAACAACTTTCTGCGGAATAGCTGTGAAACGGTGACGTACAAATCCAGCCTCCAGGTCCCAGCACCAGCAGTAGTTCATGAACCGGACAAAACAAGCCCTCAGGAAGTCCCCCAGCAGGATGGTGATGTACGTTACCAGCATGTCGGACACCGTCAACCTCACGAATTCCTGCAACGAGGAACACAGAGGGAGGGGTGGTCAGGGTTGGCCCTTGCCCACCTCTCCCAACTGACTGCAGCCATGCACACTCTCCCCCACCCACCTGTATTCTTCTCTGTGATCCTCTGAATTTGGGGGCACAGTGGTGGTGGTGCAGAGCAAAGATCAGGCTTTGAAATATTCTTACATAGGTCTGAGCTCTATAATTACTAATTGTATTGCTTTGAAATAGTCTCTGAACCTCTTGAAGTTAATAATGTTAACCTTGCAGGGTTATTGGGAAGCTTAGTGATTATGCATGCAAATTGCCTGGCACACTGGTAATGCCCAATGCTTGGCAGTTATCAGCACAGATACAGGATCTGAAGGCTTGCCCCTTACTTTCCCCACCTGCTCTGAAATACCAGCTGCCCCGGCTAAGACTAAATCTGATCATTGTCACCAGGGACAACAGCTGGTTTTCTTTACCTCTGGCTAAAGATTTTTTCTGGTTATATAGAGAAAATAATGCAGGTTTTTCACAGAGGCACATAGCAAAAGAGGCAAAAACGTATTACTTTTGGGGGGAAATTTAAAGATCTACCAGATAATATCACAAACTTTAAGACATCTAGTGGACTTGGAATTCCTAGAAAGTACAGGGTCTGCTTTATTCATTTTTATATCCTCCAAATTGATTAATAAATTTTTGCTGGATGAACAGCTGATGAATTTTCAGGGTTATTCCTCAGTAAGAATTCAGGTTTATGTTTAAGTAATAGACAACCCAGCATGTATCAGGTCTCCACTCTGTGCAAAGTGATGCTCTGGGGCCTGGGCTGGAGGTGGTGGAGGACATAATGCCTCAAACCCATCATCATCAACTAGCTCAGAAAGATACAAACTTTTATTACTGATGGGAACAGTGATGGGCATTGAGGGAGGAGGGCAAGAGAGACACCCCTCAAGGATGTGGGGCAGGAAATGAGAGACTATATAGCAGAATATTTAAAAAGAATCATGTAGGTAACGAACTCTGTATGGCCTTCTAAAGAGGATTGGTTTTATTGACTTGAAGATTCTTTCTCTGTTACATATTGTGATGAGTTGAATGCAGGAGCTGGGGAAGCTCAGTGGCTCTACACCTTAAAGATGAGGAAGATTTGAAGAACATGGGAATCTGGACTGGAGGAGGAAGAGATGGTGAGTCTGAGCTCTCCATGAAGGAGGTGGGAAGAAAAGGCCCTCAGGACCTCCATGGGCAAGAACAGATCTTTTCCCTGCGGGATTTGCAGGTGGTGAACTTGTAAGCAGTATTCAATGGAATGTGTGATGTAATTCCCTCTTTCGTTGTACTTCATCACCCTCAGTTAATAACACGGTTGTTTGATGCTCTATGTGAGTGGATTCTTCAGGGGACCCAGGGAAAAGTAATACACTCTGCATCTCAGTGGGGTGGCTGATGGAGAGAAACCCCATGCAGAGAGATGGAATTGAGGAAGAGAAGGCAGCTGACCTGTGTGACTTGTGAATATTTTAAGTTCTGCCTGTGAAGGCCAAGAACACTAGGCTTTAAAGTCTGCCCTGTGCAAGTTACAGGAATGGTGGTAAAAGTGGATAAAGGGAAATGGCAGTTGTTAATTTTTGAGTCTCTAATAAAAACTATTAATTCTCTTTACAGAAAAATGCACAGATGCACATACACAAAAAACCCTGAATCCAATTTTTAGGAGTCTTTGTTCTCCAGGTGGAGAACCTTGCAGTGAAATCTACAGTAAAACTCTAAATAAAGTAAAAAATTAGATTAATGAATGAAGCATATAGAGAAATATATGGATATTGAAAAAATGGGAAAGGGAAAAAGTAGAACTTTCCTAAGAAATACTTGCTGGACATTTTGGTGGCTTAAAAATGGAAACATCAAGAAAAGAATAAAAATAATTGAGAACAGGGATGACTTTTCAGGAGAGCACAGCTACTCACAATGCCCACGGCTGTCTCCCAGCAAGAGCCGCGGGGCACGTCAGCAGGGTGCAGGGGTGGCCGGGGGACACTCTCGTTCCAACCCGAGGAGTTGTAATAGTTAAACAGAGTCCAGTGAGTGATGTTCTTTATTGTCTCTTCATTAGAGAGCTGGAACAGAAGATGGAGATGCGGGGTTGGAAGGAACCAGGGATGGCCCAACTGTTTCCACAGGAACAACAACTAAAGCCAGCACATGCCACAACCTTACCACCTCATATCTGCCCTACCCCTCAATGGAGCACCCCCAAATCTAAACAGAAGAAGGGGCAATTGACCAAAGTCCTTGGGTCTTTTCCATGAAGTTATCATCCATCCATCCATCCATCCAATCATTCATTCTTCTTTTGAGAATAATTGATTCAGGGTCTATTCTGGACATATGAGGCAGTGGTGACACAGAAGTGAACAAGAGATGGAGCATTCCTCAGAAAGTTCACAGTCTCATAAGTGACAGAGATGAACAAACAGTTATAGAATCTATACTAATAAAAGGGTAATATGCTAATTAGACTGGGAGCCTTCCGGGGGACCTTCTGGACATCCTTCTGGACAAAACCATGGTGGTGGGGCTGAGGCAGAGGCAGTTAGGGGCAATCAGGCCAGGAAGGGA